>NC_063052.1:6058000-6366000 GCF_018812025.1 Megalobrama amblycephala
TTTTTACAGCTCCATGTCGATTCAAAGCATATCTTATGCCACGAGAGAGGATGAAAATGAAGGAGTAGCATGTTTTAATAGCCCCCTCCACACTTTCTATTCAGGGCTATGAAGCTGTGATGGAACACCTGGTGATCCCTGATTTGAAGTGAAGACTTGCTATGAGAAATGGAGCTTTTATGTTCATTAAAGGAGTCCTTGATGATAATTTCACTTTTTTAACTTTGGTTAGGGTGTAATGTTGCTGTTAGAGCATAAACAACATCTGCAAAGTTTCGATGCTCAAAGTTCAATGCAACTGGAGGTATTTTCTTTTACAGAAATCCCTTTTTAAGGACTACAACACACGGCTGGTAGGGACTACAACAAGCTTCTTTCTGGGTTGGTGACATCACAAACCCCACAATTGACATAAACCCTGACCCCGAGAACACACAACAAAGGGGGTGATGCCATGTTGGGCTGCTTTAGAGAAAAGTTGTTGTAGTTGAGTGTTATTGACATGCTGTCTCTTTTCATCTTGAGGTCAAAGCGGTGACTGTCGAAAGGTGCATTGAAGCCCTGATATGAGTCATGTACTTGCACGTACATCCATTAGATGTGGAGCACATACAAAGACATAATTTCTCGATTTCAGTTTGCACATTATGGTCTGAACTTATAGAGGAAATGCATCTTGCTTAATCTATATAGGAAATGTATTTCTCTTTCTTGCTTTCTGTTCCCATGCACTCTCGAGTCAAGGTCTGGTTTTAGTCAAGGTTGCGGTTTATCTGTGGTTTTCCATCCCCAACAATTCTATAGGGCAATAGTGAAAAGCTCAAGGGCTTATTCTGTAACTGCCCTGAAGTTGTCAGTGTGTAAGCAGTTATATAAGTGTATGCTATATAAGCAACCATAATTACACCAACATTGGGTCGGTGTTTTGTGTACCATAATGAACAACTAAGGAAATTGAGCCTTATGACTCTCAGAATCTATGGATTATGGGAAAGTGTGATTGGTTCAAACACTGGTACACCACAGTGCATAATGACAGAAGAAAGGGTTTGCATCGGTCTGACAATAAAGGATGGGAATTAGGGCTGCACGATATTGAAGAAAAATGTGGTTAAATAATGTGATATGCGATGCAAAAATGCTTAAGTGTGTGTAAAAAAAACAAAAATTGTGAATTGTTAAAATCATTCAGTTATCGCAAGCCATTTTGCATATTGCGATTTGTACATTTGTTATGTCAATATATTTCAATTTCGATAATTTCAATATATTGTGCAGCCCTAAAAGGAATCATAAGGAATTTGATTCTAGTTCTGATTCTACTAAACAGTTTCAGTTCCTTTAATGATTCTATTAACAACTAATTTAGAAGAAGCACCAAATTATTCATACTAAATATATAATTGTCACATAATGGCTGGTTGTAGTAAGCGCACAAAGACGAAGAATTCACAAGAACAATCTTTAATATCAATACTAAAACAGGAACTTGGACAACAACTACGTAAACTCAAAACGCAAATGATACAAGGCACTGAACAAAGGAAACTGAGGACTTAAATACAAGAGAGAGTAATCAATGGGAAACAGAACAGGTGCGTAAATTAAATTAACAACCATGGACATTAACTAGGAACACAGACAAACAGAACAGAACCAAACACAATGAAACGAAACCAAAACAGAACTACATGTTACAATAATACCATGTTGGAAAGGTTACTTTGGAAATGTAATGGGTTTCAGATTACAAGTTACCCTATTTCAAATGTAATAAGTAATGTAACTATTTCATTACTTTATTAAAGTAATGTAACTGATTACATTTGAGTACTTTTTTGATTACTTTTATAATTTCCAGTACTGTAATGCATTTTTATCACTCGCCATGGTGAGTACCTTGCACTCTCAGACAGGTTGCAGCCTAAAGCTTTCAACGGCAATGTGGATTGATGTCATTGGCGGACATGGTGCACTGCAAATTCAAACAAGAGAACCAATCAAAAGCATCAGAATAGCATCGCTTTACGAAACGTGCACATCGTGCACATCTAAAACAGGCAATGCAACAAATTATTATTTCATTATTATTATTATTAATAATTTGCGACAAATTATTATTATTCAACATCCTAGATTTTTACAGAAAATATTCAGATGTAACCCCCTTTGTAATCGTAAACATTTTCATAAGTAACTGTAATTTAATTACACATTTTTTCTCAGTAACTGTAACTGATTACAGTTACATTTATGTTGCAATTAAATTACGTAACTGTGTTCGTTACATGTAACTAGTTACTCCCCAACTCTGACCATACCATATGTGATATATTTTTTAATACCAAGGTTTCAGATGGTAGAAATGCATTTTTTTTCTGTTAGTTTGCGCCACCTCTTGGACTGGAGTGTGAAGCGCTGAATGGCACACAGAAGAGCAATGATGTCTACCATGATTATTAAAATTGATTCAGTGTATTTTACTGCTAAAATTGTTAAAATGGAGTGAATTCAGTGAGTGAGCCATTGTAGAGTTCAAGACTCACTTGTGATTCATTGAAAAGAACCAGCTCAAGAGAATCACTCATTTGTGAATAGGAATACACTGGTTGTCTTGTATGTATATTGTGACATGCATTCAATGGAATAGAATTTTATCTTTTTATTTTTCATTGTATTATTTCTCTCTTATCATTCAATTCAGGCCTCAAGCTCCAATTTGTAGCATTTTATGGTACTTCCTCTTCAAAAAAATGATTTCGTTCTGTGTTTTTTAATATCCAGAACCAATTCTGAACAAGTATGATTCTTGATTCCCAACCCACACTGTACTTTTCATGTGAGACACACAGAGGTTACATACCCACTGACTCATCTATTAATCGATTCATTGATCACACCGCATGGTAGATCACCTCAAGACCACATCCTGATCTCGATATTCCTCCAGACTGAGACACAGATAAATGGATCAGGATGATTTGCAGTAGACACTGGAGGAGCTGTAAAGAAGCAGAACACATTGATTAGGTGAGAGTGAGTCTGAGAGCTGAAGAAACCTCCTTGTCTCGCACGTAGGACAAGGGCACTTACCATTAATGAGAAGATGGGGGTGATTGCTGAAACAGCAATGAGTATCACTGCATATATCATGTAATATATGGATTAGATATGTAAGTGTACATATAGTGTGTTTTAATGGATGTGTGGGGGAGTTTCCATGTGTTTTAGTTGTTATGGTTCTGTTGAACACTTTGTCTGTTCAACACTTTGTTGAAAACAAGGGACCCATCTGGGCAGCAAATCTCAAAGCCAGACCACTCTTAATTCTCTCTCTGTCACTCTATCTCTCTCTCTGCCTGATGGTGTGGTGAAGTGGCACTTAAACTCCCACTCAACTGGACTGTATTCACTATCATATGACTAGTGTATAAACAGATAAACTGTGGCCACAAACATTATGCACTGACCAAAACAGATCAACTTCCTCTCTAAGTAGTAATGCTTTTCTTCTCTTCTCATGAGGTATGGAGAGGGCAATTCCTTTTTCTGTAAATTATATGCATAATTGATATTGAAATCATTTTGCTATATTTAGGGTTGTCTGGATGATACAACTGTTATTTTAATGAGGCTTTATTGGCATAATCTTTTATTATTATTTCTTAGAAACAATATTTTAACTTAAACATTTAAATTATGTCTATATATTTTTGCTTTACTGCTAATTAATATTTGAAAAAAAGCATTAATATATAAAAAAGGATAAAAATGGTTTGCCAAATCAAGGTTATGTGGTTCAACCAATGTACAGAAAACAGGAAATGATATCATAAAGAGAGAGAGTGTGTGTGTGTGTGTGTGTGTGTGTGTGTGTGTGTGTGTGTGTGTGTGTGTGTGTGTGTGTGTGTGTGTGTGTGTGTGTGTGTGTGTGTGTGTGTGTGTGTGTGTCAAGGTCAACAAGACTCTGACCTTTTTTTGAAAGGCAATGCTAGTTCAGGTTGTAAAATGTGCAAAATCTGAATATTTATACATGAATAATTCCTGATATTTGCAAAAACTTTTTACCAATTTTACAAATTTAGATGTATACTCTGACCTCATCATTGTCATGAGGTACATAGATGGCAATTCCTTTCTTCTACAGCTCACTGGTATATATTAGGCTAAAGCATAAAGTGGAAGCTCACTTTATGGAAAGCACCGGCATGGATGGTATTTATTTATTTTTTTCTTCACAGGAATTCGGTTTCATTTTTTGCTCTTGGCTCAAGTGAATCCAAATACTTCCCTTCCAGACTTGTGCAGCGCATCAGAGCAAAGCAAGCAGGTTTCAATTAAAGAACGTGGGAGTTTGGTAATTTATTGTTATCTTGGACCTTCTGCTACACTTAACGTCACGGCATTTGTGTAAGTGTGTTTGATGTCTGTGAGAATGTCAGACTTGTTCAAGAGTGTCTTGATTTGTGCATCTTATGTACGTGTTGCAGCGTACATCTGTGTGTACACGCGTCTTCATGCTTGTGTAAGAGGTAGTGGATTTGATTGATTGAGAACTAAAAGCCCTGCTGAGAGGCGCAGACAGCTGTGGGGAGAGAGTTAGCCGTGTGTGTGGAATGTGTGGGCCTTAATGTTGATGCATTATCACAAGCGCTGGTCCATTAATAATGACACATGTAATTTGCTGCCTCTCTAGTGCCCTTCTTCCTCAAGCCCAAAATGGGATAAAAAGCCATGATTGGTGCGTTGTGGAGAAAGCTGTTTGTCAAACTGTGGATAACCCTAATCTGCCACAAATAGGAGGACGGCACTGGCAATGCTAACCAATTATGTCGGCCCCCGCGCCCCGCAAGGATCTCCACACTGCCCATTTAGAGCCGTTTAACTGGTGATCCTACTGAGACATTAGTGTTGTGCAGTGGAGACGTATCAAATGACTGTAAATCAAAATACATTGGAATGTGTGAACATTTCCTAGGTTGTTTTAATAAAGCCTGAAACCATACCTTGCAATTTTTAGCAGGCTTCCTGAGAGATGTTCAGCTGTCATATATGTGAACTGTACCATGACTGTTAGACAGTAAGAAATAAAACATAGCAATACTTTTTATAATATTTAATAATTATAGTATTTATATTGTAATATTTTAGTATTATAATAAATATACCAAAAAATATTAGAACAATAATAATTATCAGTAATCATTAGACATACATGCACTAATTTTATTTTCTTTTTTTTCTGAAAGTTCTATATGAACCTTATACCTTGCATTCCGATTCATATATTCGTTTACATGTGCAATTGAGAATAACATTTAAAAAAAAAAAATAGAAATCACGATTCTCCCACGCATCCGAATAGACAACTAAACAAAATAACATGTGATTTTCATTGAGGTTCAGACAAAATGTTAATTGCTGCAGTCTGTTTAAAAAATGTTTAATTGATTTGAATGAATAGTTTAAAAAATAAGTTTGAATGAATGACTCACTCGTTTTTCAGATTTTTTAAATGAATATCTTGAATGAATGATTTATTGATCCATTCAGGGCTCTCCATAGGCGTTGCAACTGCTGCGACCGGGTCCGTACTTCTGTGATCATTTGAATTATTGTAACAGAAACAATAATAATGTGTGGTTGAAAAGACTTCTTGTGAAGATGTTTCCTACCTATATATGACAGCTGCTCTCACTGGGACAGCGGCAGCGCCAGCGCAGATTTGAATGTTCCGCTGTTATCGTACTTTTCAAAGGTTTAGTTGACATAGCTGTATCATTGGCATTTAGGAATAAGTTCACATGGGTGTTTTAATCAAGATTGATCTTATGTAAACTTACGCATCATGGCACTGCACATGTGTGCAAGGTATTTTTGAATTCGATTGAGAAAATAGTCAGATTCAAGTATTTACATACTTAATTTTTTCCTATTGATTGGATTATATCAGGTCTACACCACCCCCAACTCAATCAAAATTTGACTCAGATCGAGCTCAATCAAATTGATTGAGGTGTTTACATGATGTCTATTCAATTCTATTGCGGATTATTTGGTTGCATGTGAACGTAACAATTAAACATTCCTTCTAATCACTTATTTTGAACTAGTGACTTTTGGCTTGAAAATCAATATATGTGTTGAAGTGGAAATAATGTGTACCTGCAATAACGTGTAGTTATGTAAGATAGGAGCCATTTCTTTCACTTATTTTACTGTGAAATGTTGACAACAAATGATAGACAGCAACATACAGTCACAGCACTCATTCAAACAGAGAATGGACCAAGAAATGACAAAAACAGGCATGCGACATCTGGAGTTTTTCACGCTAAATAAAGAAAATGTGGCATTTGCTATAATGTGTTTGTATGATGTTTACTATAAATGTATTTAAGTTAAAAGGAGTCTGTAATGGTTAGTCATTGACAAACAAAAAAAAACATCTGATAATTTGCCATTTTGGCTCTTTTAATTGTAAAATATAGTGTATTTTAAATATGGTTATGGTTATTACTGATTTTAACTTCTAAAAAAAAATCCATTTACTAGAGGTAGAGTATTAGTATTGATCAAGAATATTGACTTTGAGGGTACTTATCAGATCGAAAAGGAAATAACTGGTATCACCCTTGCCTTACATCAGTATCTTGCCTATCAAGTAAAATGATTTTGTTTCAAGGCTGCTGAGATGTATTTCCTGGAAAACAAGACACTGATTAAGAATAGGATTTTTTTGCAGTGTGTAGGAAAATCCTTCTTTTTTAGCTGCGTGTGCTTGTGTGAGTGAGTTTCAGTGTGCATGCTACTTAGCAAGCATCTGTTCTTGTGTGTGTATGTACCTATGTTGGGGATAAAGTGCATGAAAGGGCACAGGTGTGGTTGACTCAGCCTTTTAGACTTAAGTTTGTGGAAGCGTTCTGTTTCTCCTGCTTTCTCCTCAGTCTGGCAGAAATGCTAAGCATGCTAAATGCAAAGGGCCATCGATGGTTGTAAACTGGACGAACGAGCTGTAGGATGCTGTGATTCGCTGCCCACGGAAAGAGCTGTAAAACCAGCTGGGCTTCTAGTCAAGGTTGATTGGATTGCAAATAGCATCGAGCGGAAGGATCAGCCCACGTCAGTGGCTATCACCGCTAATGACCTCTGCATTGTGCCTGAATTAAAGCCTGTGACAGAGGCCGCGTAATGTGGATGAACAAGAGAAATATATTTATAAAATTAACCTGTCCTCAAATATTTGTATTATAATTATTCTCATAACAATAATTAATAAGAAGGGTTAGTTCACCCTAAAATGAAAATTATCCAATAATTTACTAACCTTCACGCCATCCTAGGTGTATATGACTTTCTTCTTTCTGTCAAACACAATCAGAATTATATTAAAAAATATTCTGGCTCTTCCAAGCTTTATGATGGGAGTGAATATTAACCGTGATTTTGAAGCCCAAAAAAACACATCCATCCATCATAAAAGTAATCCATACGACTCCAGGGGGTTAAAAGCCTTCTGAAGTGAAGCAATGCGTTTTTGTAAGAAAAATATTCATATTTATAACTATACTGGTAACATCCAGCAAGAGAGTCAAGTACCGGCGTATGAAACAAATAGGGCTGGAAACAAACTCATTTCTCTTTAAAAATTCTCGTTTTAGACTTCTAATTTGTGACTGGTGTTTTGTTTTGCTCTATCCTCTGCTCTTCTGTGTTTGTCAGTACAACATGCGTCGAGTCAAAGTTCTGTCTTCCACCGGAATCGACTCACGTACGGAAACCAGTGATTCTAGTTTATAATGTTATAAATATGGAAAGTTTTCTTACAAAAATGCATCGCTTCACTTCAGGAGGCCTTTATTAACCCCCTGGAGTCGTATGGATTATTTTCATGATGGATGGATGTGTTTTTTATGGCTTCAAAATCTCATGCCCCCTTCACTCCCATTATAAAGCTTGGAAGAGCCAGAATATTTTTTAATATAACTCAGATTATAGATTGTGTTTGACTGAAAGAAGATAGTCATATACACCTAGGATGGCTTGAGGGTGAGTAAATAATGGGATCATTTTATTTTTTGGATGAACTAACCCTTTAACGTGTTCTCTCTGGTTGTTAGCATATTGCTTTGCAGTTGCTAAAGAATGTTCTCTATGGAAGTTAGCATATTGTTATGTAGTTATTAGGGTGTTCTCAATGGCTGTTAGTATGTTGCTATGCAGAAGTTAAAGTGTTCTCAGTGGTTGTTACAGCATGTGGATTGCTAAAGTGTCAGCGGTTGTTAGCATGGTGTGTTCTTGGTGGTTTTTAATGTTGCTGTGCAGTTGTAGAAATGTTCTCAATGGGTGTTAGCATGTTGCTATGCAGATGCTCAGGTGTTCTCAGTAGTTACTATCATGTTGTAATATGTGTGTGAAAAAATTTAATTTTTAGCACCCGCCCTCTCCCATGAAGCACAGGTTCTCAAACCATATATAGCTTGCTGAATAAGCACAGAGAGAAGTGTATAGGAGGAGTTTCCATGTTGCTCCTCAGTCTGGTTTTACTTTGCATGGCTTTAATCGAATGCCTGCCTGGGTCCTGCAACACAACGGCTCTCTCAAGACTGCATTTACCCGATACCCGTGGAAAGGCTACAGATCTGGCCTCTTTTACTT
The DNA here is from genome assembly GCF_018812025.1 of Megalobrama amblycephala. NCBI lineage: Eukaryota > Metazoa > Chordata > Actinopteri > Cypriniformes > Xenocyprididae > Megalobrama > Megalobrama amblycephala. The sequence goes on from NC_063052.1 coordinate 6,066,659, forward strand.
AAACATGGCCACTGATACTCATGCAGATTCTGCACACCGCCGTAATACTCTCACACATGCATACACACATGCTCGCTTTCACACGCTTGTGTAGTGAGTGTAAGTATCCTCCTGCTGTGTCAGGCAGTGACTCATCATAAACATTCATGTGGCTGGCCTCGCTGGAGTACACACCGTCCTGTTAAACCACACACACGTACACGCTGTAGTAACGAGAAATGAAAGCACAGCCTTCTGACTGACAAACACACACATGCACTACTTCACACTGTTGTAGCTAGTGTGGCTACAGTGGTACAAGTTACTGGCATTGGCAATGTAGGCAGTCTTCAAGGGTGGCAGCGTTTTCTGGTTACCTTCTAGGAATGAGCATTTTTGACAGTTTTTCATTTCAAGTACTGATAGGTCTCAAGTACTCGAGTACCCCGGGGCGGGGCTTATGGGGGCGGGGCTTATGGGGGCGTGTCCACCATAGCAATAATGAAAATATTTTACTTAACACTGTTCAAGTCAAGTCAAGTCACCTTTATTTATATAGCGCTTTTTACAATGCAGATTGTGTCAAAGCAGCTTTACAGTGATAACTGGTATATAATTTGGCTGCACAGCAGCTCTTAAAGAATAGTGTCAATGCAGGCAGATCAAAGCATTGTTGAATAAATGTCAAGAATACTGTTGAATATCAAATGTCAAGTCAAATGTCAAGTGTCCCCAACTAAGCAAGCCAAAGGCGACAGCGGCAAGGAACCTAAACTCCAACAGGTGACATCAGGTGGCAAACAGGTGGCAAATAGGTGTTAAATGGAGGAAAAAAAAAACTGTTACGAAAATTAATGTTAGCAAATAAAAATATGATATGAAAATATGTCTATCAAAATATGATTAGAAAAATAACTGCTAGATTATCAATAATGCATCAATGCTTTCGAAAAAGAAGCATCTGAACATTGAATGAACCCCAGCAAACTGAAGCCTGATCTATATGACACATGAGATTAATCAGATATCCTAGATACACAACATGAACGTAACATTACAACTTGTATCTACACAAAAGGACGCAAATGCAACTGAACTTCAAGTAAGTTACGTGCTAGCCAGAAAGTGTTACTCTCGTTGTAGATGCGCTCTTCCTGTGACAACACGCTGAAACACGGGCAGCTAAAGCACAAAGAATTCACAATAGTAAATACTGTGCACATCTTGTACTTTTTTTTTTCAAGATCAAAGTGATTCCAGGCGTCACTGCGCACTTTCAGATCCATAGTTTTTAATTTTATTTTGCCGGTCTGGACGACCGTATTCTAATTAGATTTATTTTATTTTGTTTTTATTTTTAAACATGAGTATAGACTACAAAGATAATTTCATTTGTGTTTAGTTTTATTATTGTATAATTTTTAATTTAATTTATTTTATTTTATTTTTATTTTATGAAAACAGACTTAGTGTTTTATTTTATTTTTTTTTGTATGCGAGTATAGACTTTGTTTTATTTTTGTATTTTGTATTTAATTTAATTATTTTTATTTTAGAAATGTGTAGTAGACTATATGTCATTCATCTATATGTCATCATTTTGATTTGTTTTATTATATAAACATTACTAAAGACACAATAGGTAATTTTTATTTCTATTTTTATTATTGTATTTTTTTTTTTTTTCATTTAACTTTAATTTTATTTTTTATTTCATAAATTTGTGTATAGACTGTGTAGGTCATTTTTTATTTTATTTTATTGAGAAAAAAAATCAGTTATTTTGTTTTGTAGGTTTATTTATTTATTTATATTTTACCTGATGTTGCCAAGGGCAGCATGTGAGTCAGGACTACTAATGCGATAGTGGCTGCCACATAACACGCAAACATGTTTGCTCACATGCATGCATAGACACACATAACTAAAGCCAGCGGAATGGTTGCCCACAGCAGGAAAACCACACGGCATATGTAAATGAGATGCGAGGGAAGTGTGAGTGCACGGCTCCCATGCAAATGTAATGGAGACCTCAAAGACAGAGGTTATAAATAGACTCGCAGTGTGTGGTTGCCTCAATGAACACCACGTCGCTCTTAAAGCGACACTCACGACACATTCTCGTGCAAATGTGCACACTTCAGGGCATTTGAAAGGGCGATTTGGAGTTCATGCATGCAATGCTCAAAGCGACATGTAACCCAGTTAAACGGGGGGCCTGTGACGTCCGTTTGCACAGATTTTGTATTGTGTGCAGCTTGCTCAAAATAGACACTCTCACTCTACTATATGATAGAAAGACTTTTAAGGAACTTTTTAGGAACAGAAAGGCATGATATGTCATTACGGGAATCTCTCAAATAATGGATGAGATTTTGCAAAGCATGCAGTAATGTAAGCATTACATGCCTGCTAGTCTGTTCTCCTCACGGTGCCTGGCTGTGGGACGCCCTTAAATCTGCTTGTAAAAATGTCATATTTAAACCTCACGCTCTTTCGAAGGCTGCTTTCCTAAACCTGTAGTCTCTTGCGCCGGGGTTCCCCCTCATTTGAGTTTACCTTCCTGAGTTTACCTTCCTTTTTTTCCCTCATGTTTACGCTCTCTTCATGACCTGGAGGTGTTTAATCAGGTTTTGTGCTGTTTGCCATATTGTGATCTCAAGAAACCACACACTTACCCACCCACTTCAAAACATTTGCATACAAACTGCATTTGCCATTGCAGAAAGTGTAGAAACTCATATTATAACATTTCCAAACCTGGCATGAAGGTTTTTGTACAGATGCCTGTACAGGGTGGGAGGGTCCCCCTACAATTAAATCATATACAGTAGCTGGAGCCAGGCTTGTGAGTCTCTTGCGCTGTGTCTGGAATCACCCCCTATACCCTTAAAGGTGCAGTAAGCAATTTCTGAAAATCATTGTTAAACCTTGTTGATATTTGAAATCAGTCCAAACAAACACACCCCTCCCTTCATTGTTCCTCCCCCAAAATGCACAAACATGCAATGCAAGAGTGGATGTCTCTTTATCATAGCAGAAGCAAGGCAAAAATAAAGCTTCACGAAAAATAAAGTGAAGATGACGAGCGAACAACAAGGAAGAACAAAAAATGAACATACAGTACACAAGTATAAACAAGCAAGAGCTTGTTGTTAGTCGCCAGCAGCACACACTCAAAATCAATGTTACCCACGTATGGAGCAGAAACAACACAACCTCAGTGTCTGTTTTCAGGCCTTCCCGCTTAGGTCTCTCCAGAGAAAAAAAGCTTTTCTAATATTAACGATGGTCCTAAAGCTCTTGCCTTATCATACCCCTTCTTTTTCCAGTGATATTCATATGACCTTTAATCTTTTGTAATGTCTCTCAGCCATTTCTCTTTCTACAGTCTTTCTTCAAATCTCCCTCTTGCTCACCCTCTCGCCTCTCCCATCTCCCATCCCATCCCATCAGTGTATATGCCCCCTACTGCTGATTGGGTTCAAGTTTGTTGTGTCCTACCTGCCTCCGCGCACTCTGTTCGCGAAATCACACATCATCAGCGCATTACGTGCACGACCTGTGCGTTCATGTTTTTGGACGAGGCATGGCTTTGGAGAGGGTGGGATCTAATGCTTTCAAAGCTAGCTTGCTAATGCTAGCCCCTTCGAAATTGCCTACCCTACTTTAAAATCATTATCAACAAAACATTTTGCACTGCAGAGGTGGCACAGAAGCAGCATCTTAAGTGGCATTTAGATGTATTTAGCTCAGAGATGCCAAGAATGCATTTACACTGCAGTGTAAAATAATGTTATGAGATGTGTTTTAAATATGGAATATATTGAACATAGAAATATGAAATGTTGGAAAAAATTAAATTATACTTTAAATATGTAACTAAAATGCCAGTAGGTGGCGGCAACTCACTGTCTTCATGATGCATTTCTTCAATCAATTCGTTCAAATCGCCTGATTCATTCAGGAGTGAAGCAAGTGAATTCTTTATGAATGTGTCATTGAATCATTGACTCGCCTGATTCAATCGAAAATGCTGAATAATTCAGGAATGAAACCACTGTGTTGATCAGAGATCAACAGTTCTACTTTGACTCTGTTTGAGAACTGTTTTAATTGATGGAATTAAGCAAAAACACTCAATATTGACATTGTGTCTAAAATATACATCACTTATTACAATATTAACTTGAACATAGCCTATTTTAATTAATTATAAACACTGGATAAAGCACAAAATAGTGATTATCTTAAAAAGAGGACAAATGAGCATCTGACTCAAGGCTGTGCCTATAAACAGAAATGTTATTTCAAAACTTGATTGTCTAAAACCAGACAGAAAGCCACCTTAAGAGTAATGAAGCAAATAGTGAATGAGTAGCAATTTCGGATACAGCCTTGGTTTCTGTTTTTTTTTTTTTTGTAGCTGGAAGCTCCACCCACAAAGAAATGTCATTGATTCAAAATCCTGCTCTGCGCAACTATAAACATCAAATACGTTCTGATTGTGCCACATCACACTGCTTTTTTACTTTCATTGTGGACCTACAACTTGGTTAGGACACGTTGCCACAGTAAGGTGTTTTACAGCCTGTTGTCAGACTCAACACCGCTTTTTCAAACGCAAACTGAGACCATATGGTAGCCCAACCACATGCAGTTATTATACCTCAGGTTCTTCCCATGGTGATTTCCACTGTGCCATATATATGTAATTATGTTGTGCAAATCTTGAGATCAGATTTGATAATACGTCACTTCATCATACCGAGACACTCCCAATGAGCACTGACTACAGATGAGAGTGGTACACAGTGTAATACATGTGTACACTGGTCCCAGAACTGTTTTGGTTCCCCCCTCAAATCACTTTAAGGTGAAATACAGTGCCATCTGGTGTCTAAAAACAGTACTACATCAGCATTTTTTTGTATGAAAATAAATGCAGTTGGTTATCTATACATTATCTTTCCTTTGAATTTACTATTCTTTACATAATCTAACTATAGGGAGTTACAGAATTGTAATAATTCTGCATAGCCCTTATATACGATCAATTATGTATGAATGAGCTGAGTTTTTTTTTTTTTTTATGTCAGCACAAAGCTGGTTTGGTCCGCTTTCAGGCTTGTCTCACAGTAGGGGGCCGAAGGAGCGGCGGTCCCATACGCGCTTTGAGTCGACTCCCAGTAGTCATCGGGGCTTTGAACATTTGAAGATCTGCAGAAATAGACTCTCCCATCCTTCTCCCATGTTCTTGTCTCACTCTCTTTCTCTTTTATATTCTCCCTTTTCACTGTTGTATCTATCCATCTGCCTTTGTATCTCTATAGCTTTGATATTTTTCTTAGACATGATGTTTTTTTTCTGTATCTGAGCTTGTATAAGGCTCGATTGCAGGGGTTAGCTTGGAGGTGCTTTAAAGTGAAAGCCTACTCAGTGCGTTTGCTTTGGTGCTTGATTAATTTGCTTGTCCTCTCTTACTGCAGATAAATAGACCCGAGAGTGTCTCGAACTCTGCTTTTATATATTTTTTCATGTTCTGCGCCAAGCCGACTACATGCTTTAACAGTAAATAGCAAGTGACAAAGCTCTGTTTATCTGAACCATCTCGTCTAGAGCCAAACATTTCTTTAAAAGCTGGTCAGAAAGAGTGTGTGAAGAATGACGCAGGAAATCAAATTAAAATAAATGATTGTAGTTTGTCATCAGCATCTTTTTACATTGATGCAGTGATTAAAGGTATAGTTCACATAAAAAAAGAAAATTTTGTCATCATTTACTCACCCTCAAGTTGTTCCAATCCTGTATAAATTTCTTTGTTCTGCTGAACACAAAGGAAGATATTTGGAAGAATGTTTGTAACCAAGCAGATCTCGCCCCCCATTGACTACCATAGTAGGCAAAAATTAGTATGGTAGTCAATGGGGGGCGAGATCTGCTTGGTTACAATCATTCAAGTTAATTTCTTTTCATCTAATATTTATATTTTATTTCAGCTTTATATCAATTAACAATTCAAAATTATTTTTAATAGTTTTAGTCGCAGTTAATAATAGCAACACTGGCCTCCCCTGATTGATTTTTTTTCTCCACATTTTTGCTTGTTTTTTTTACATTTTTTAGGTTCTTATTCCTTAACTTGTAACTCTGTTGTTGAAAATAGCTTTCAAATGTTTTGTTTCCAGAAGGTGGTAAACAAATCCTTGACAGAATAAGGACCACGGTGCCAAACGAGAGCACACACACACACACACACACACGTTGACATGATGGGATGACAATGATGTCAGTCAGGTTGTCAGAGAAAAGGAGCGCCTATGACGCCCTCAGCACTGAGAAAGAGAGACAGACAGAGAACGAGAGAAGTTAAAAGGAATGAGGTCAGCCTGGGGTACGACACGGTAACCTGAGAGAAGTACCTGCCCCTCACACTATCCACTTACTTCTGCATTTGTCCCAGCTGAGCACAGCAGGAGAAACTCAGGAAGCACAAAGCTATCTTTCAATCAGTCCCTCACAATGACCCCAAAGACGGCCCTGAATGAACCTGTCACGGATTGAGTTTTACTACTTTGAGTGTGACCAGGAGATTTCAGTGGCTTTTTAGGCAGTTGTAAATGAGTTTGTGTGTGAAGAGATATCCACTTCTCCTGTTGTACCTCTCCAGTAGTTTCGCACAAAAGGGAGGTATTGAATGGTGATTGTTGGTTGAGTGACAGGCTTTGTGGTTGTCAATGACACGATTACGCTTGCCATGATTTATTTGTGGCTATATCTACAGCTGAGGTATCAATGTTCGACTGTCCTGGTAAAAGTTCTCGGCATTATCTGAGGTGGACTGCATGTCTGCTGAATCTGATAACAAACAACCAAGAGTTATAAATGAATATAGTTGAATATAGTTAATAGTTGAAACTGATAGGATTATGTTGAAACCATAGATTGAAATTGAACTAGATTTTGTTATTGTGTGTTAAAGTAGCATGACACAGCAAACAATATAATAATAATGTGTGTTAAAATGGCCCAATTTATTGTTCATTTTAGCATAGATTTATGTTTTAATCATTAAAAAAATATGAATAATTGAAAAATATCTATTAATATAGTCTATAATCTTAAATCTACACTACAGTTGGTAAGATTTTTTAATGTTTTTGAAGTCCTGAAGAAGTCTCTTAGGCTGCATTTATTTGATCAAAAATGCAATAAAGACAGTAATACTGTGAAATCTTATTTAATTTAAAATAACTGTTTCATATTTTAATATTTTAAATGTAATTTATTACTATGGCAAAGCATTGTTATTCCACATGATCTTTCAGAAATCATTCTAATATGCTGATTTGATGCTCAAGAAACATTTCTTATTATTATTATTAATTATCAATGTTGAAAACAGTTATGCTGCTTAATAATTTAAACCTTTTGTGTGTGTGTGTGTGTATATATATATATATATATATATATATATATATATATATATATATATATATATATATATATATATATATATATATATATATATATATATATATATATATGCACGTGTGTATATGTATATATGTGTATGTGTATTCCAATTTTGAAAAAAAAAGCATTATATTGCTATATAAAAGTATTCATTTCTTTCAAAAAAAAAAAAAAAAATCTTAGAAAAAGACCTAAACTTTTGAACAATAGTGGAAGTGTAAATATTCGTCTGTAATATGAAATGTGAAATGAATCAATATCTAAATGTTAAATCCAAATATAAATCATAAACTTGACATTTACATAATATGCAAATTGTTAAATTGTATGTGGTGTATAGTCTATAGCTTTTCATTCATTAAAAACAGATTAGATTGAAGTTTACTTAATATTGGCTTTCATATTTTACCATATTTCTGTGAAAGTCTCCTTGTACATATTTTTCTCTTTTTCTCTATTTTTCTTTTTTTTTTTAAAACTTCAATATTATAAAAAAAAATATATATATATTGTTATAGTTATAAAGTCACATTTAAATGTGGCAAAATTGAGATTATCTTTGTAACACTCTTTCTTTTACATTTGGCACCCCTAATATGCTATACTAAAACACATACTCCCAGAGCTGTAAGGTACATTATTTGATAATATTAGTGTGTATGAGCCAAAGCCGTCTTCCATTAATATTAGACCGAGACATCCGTCCTCCAGTATGACTCACTGGTTTGCCGCGCTTGTTTCATGTATAAATATTGCTTTTTCCCTGGCTGAATAAGCTAGTCCTGTCTCATTATGTTAAATGGTAGAATGAATAGACTGTAATATTGCTGTGGAAACAGGGAGCGTCCCTCAGCACAGAAGCTGTGTAAAGTCATTTCTCATCATTACAAACGCAGCCACTCGCTGTACGGCTGCTTACAGAGCTTAAACGCTGGAGATGCCTACCCTGGTTAGATGCGTTTCAATGTGTGTGTGTGTGTGTACGCTATGTCATATGTGGGGGAATTTCCTATTGCTTTGAGTGTAAATGCCTCACTTTGCCGGTGCTTGTGGGATATGTGTGTGTGTTTGAGGAGCAGATTCTCACTGGGTGGCTCCAGCCATCTGGCATTAGCTCAGATGAACTCATTGCTGCTTCTCTATTGATCGGTGAAATAACAGAGCTGCTGTAGTAATGATGTCATCACCTGCCTCTCAGCACTGACCTTGACTGAAGCAAGCTACTGAGCATGCTCGCCACACAACTGTGTGTATGTGTGCTGGATTCTGGAGGTTGAAAGAAGGAAGGCTTTCAACCTGCTGTCCTCCTAATGCACACACACACCTGCTGCTGAATTCCTTTGAGGCACTCCATCTTGTTTCCTCTCTGTCCGGTGAGAAAAGAGAGATGGTGTCTGCCATGACACTTCCATCTGTAGAAGAAAAGCACCATGATTACTCTATGTGAAAAGCATATGGTGCACCTTATGACAGCGGTATGAGGCTTTCATGCATCATTATGTTTGAATGTAAATGGCTTGATTTGACATTAAAATGCATTTGTATCATCTAATAGGTCTGATTAGACATGTTCAGTGCATTTTTGAATAAATACACAGGTTTTTAAGAATCAGTTATGCTAAAATGAAGATTCTGTCATCATTTACTCACCCTCATGTAATTTTAAAGCCGTTTGACTTATCAGTTCAATGTTATAAGTCATACAAACTACCTGAGGTTATTTCACACAAAAAATGTAAATTTTGTCATAATTTACTAACCCTTCCAAACTTGTGAGTTTCTTTCTTCTGTTGAACACAAAAGATATTTTGAAGAATGTTGGTAACCAGACAGTTGACGGTAGCTATTGACTTCCATTGTAGGAAAAAAAATAGTATGGAAGTCAATGGCTACCGTCAACTGTTTGGTTACTTTGGTGCTCAATATTCAGGTTTGAAACAACATATGGGAGTAAATGATGACAGAATTTCATTTTTGGGTGAACCCTCCCTTTAAGAATCATTCCAAACTGCTTATACTGTGAATCATCTGTCGTGACTCACTTATATCTGAGTCAAAAATTTTAGTTTTAAAGTTTTAACTTTGTTTGTTTTACATGGTGAATATTTCTTATACTAAATCACCAAAATGTTACATTTTCTCAATTCACCCACTATTGGTAACTGTAGCAAAAAGTAAATTCTGTTACATGCTTATACAGATGTGGTCTGGCCAAGTTATAGGAAGGAACATGTAAGAAGAGTTTTTAATCAGCCACTATCAGGCATTTAAAGGCCCCTGTAGTTGGGCCGTTCACCCCTAAACCTTCCTGTAACCTCTTGATTTATCATTCCCCATCATCCTCTCTGTCCTTCACTCTTCCTCACTTTCTGTGTTGTCTTTCCCCGCTAACCGAGTTTCGCTACAAGGATGGTATTGGCTTACTGCTTGTCCTATATCTGCACATGGAAACATTACACGCTGCACTGTTGTGTATCACACACGTACACTATACGCTACTCTTAAATGGACTTTGTGGAGCAGACTCTGAGAAGACGAACTTGTTTTAAGGAACCACAAACAGGTACAGGGAACAGGGATCCTGTTTGTGTGTGTGAGTGCTTGCATGCTCAAACATGTTGCAGTACTGCAATATTAGATATCTAAGATGTGTCTGAATTAATCATTTTCCTCCAGTCTGATATGAAATTCCCCATGTGGAAAATGATATGATCATTTATATATATATATATATATATATATATATATATATATATATATATATATATATATATATATATATATATATATATGATAGGGGATATGATCAGGGCTTTTGAGTCTGAGGGCAAAGCAGCATTAGAATATGAGCTGAAACTTAGTCTATGGATTTATTTTCCAACAATTTTATCATCCACCTGGTGAAAATCTTCACCTTCTAAGTCAAAGTCTGATTAGTTTAAAGCAAATGCACATCTGTCTTCAAAAAGCCACATGATTTGAGGTTTCATTGATATCTGTAGCACAAACGGTCCAATATGAGTTGCTTGTTGAAGTTTGATATTAAAGCGATAGTTCACCCAAAAATGAAAATTTGATGTTTATCTGCTTACCCCCAGCGCATCCAAGATGTAGGTGACTTTGTTCCTCCAGTAGAACACAAATGATGATTTTTAACTCCAACCGTTGCCGTCTGTGCGAGACATTGCTGCTGTCAGAGCGCGATCAGACCTCACTAAGCGAATGCTGAACGCAGTTGGACATAGTGGTGTATTAGAGGTAAAAAATGATATAAATACTGTTCGTTTTCTCGCACAAACCGATCGTTTTGTGTTTTAGGACATCTATGTGTCGTCACGAGCCGCAGGGTTTAATTTGGATTTGTCTATGCATGTTTTTTGACTCTTATAAATTGTGTTACCATTCACTCGCATTATTTGACTGACAGACAATCATCTTGGATACATCTTGGATGCGCTGGGGGTAAGCAGATGAACATCAAATTTTCATTTTTGGGTGAACTATCCCTTTAAGGCTTGCTGCTGAAATGTGCACTGTTAGTTAAAGGGATAGTTTACCCAAAAATGAAAATTATCCCATGATTTACTCACCCTCAAGTCATCCTAGACTCTTTTGTCAGTCAAACACAATCGGAGTATTAAAAAATATCCTGGCTTTTCCAAGCTTTATAATGGTAGTGAAAGGGGCTCAAAATTTTGAAGCCCAAAAAAGTGCATCTATTCATCATAAAAGTAATCTAAAAACTCCTAATAAAGGCCTTCTGAAGCAAAGCAATCAGTTTTTGTAAGAAAAATATCCATATTTAAAACTTTATAAACCATAATATCTGACTGCCGTACGTGAGTCTAGTTTCGGCGGAAGGGTGACCTCTGACACATGATGTATTGATGAACACAGAAGCGCAGAGGATGGAGCAAAACAAAACACCAATCATAAATTAAAAGTCTAAAATGAGAATTTTTTAAGAGAAATGTCAGAGGATTTCGATATAAGAGAAGAGGAGCTTGAGTTTGTTGCCCAGCCCTAGAGACGTCTACTCTCACCTAGGTTTACACTACTCCTACATCCTACGTCGGGTCAGAGGTCACTCTTCCGCCAGAATTTGACTTTTTTTCGGCCGAAAGCCAGTTATTAAAGTTTATAAAGTTTTAAATATGGGCATTTTTTCTTAAAAAAACTCATCGCTTCGCTTCAAAAGGCCTTCATTTACCATTTATGGATTACTTTTATGATAAATAGATGCACTTTTTTGGGCTTCAAAATCTTGAGCCCCATTCACTACCATTATAAAGCTTGGAAGAGCCAGAATATTTTTTAATATAACTCAGATTGTGTTCATCTGAAAGAAGATGAGTAAATCATGGGATAATTTTCATTTTTGGATGAACTATCCCTTTAAGAGCAAACAGCAGGTCTGTACAGAGCACAGAATCCCTGCTGATGTGATCTGATCCCTTATCAGGTTCTGACAAAGATGGTGATAAGAGTGAAAACAGAAAAGATAAAGTGATTTCATTTCAATTCTCCTGGTGGCAATAGATGTGGAAAAATTAGTTTCCGCTTAGTGTCACTTCCTATATCTATATTGTTTTATGTTTGGTTATAAATTTTAACAGACCCAGACGTCCATTAGGTGCTCTGTAGACTCTTGATAGAATATGAAACATTGTTGTCCTGAGGCATTATGGGATTGCTAAGGCATGTCACAGAAGTTTGAATTTGAAAGGACTTCTGTGGAAAAATGATACATTTCTCACTCCAGCACGTCTGTCCATCTGTTAGATCTAAAACACTTTATGGAGGCCACATGGAAAACCAAACAATATGTCATTTCTTAGAAGTGTAGTTCAATCCACGATGGTACAGTTGATGGTACACGTTAAACCAATCCAAAGGGGTCCTTTGAGCCTTGCTAGTAAATGCTGTAAGTACGCCATCTTGTTTTTAATAGCATTTTTCTCATACATTTCACCTTAAACACTGAACTGAGTAATCCTGCTGTTTACCCAACACAATGGCCTCAGCTTGGCCTCCTAGAGCTGATAGTAACTTCGAGGGAAGTGACATTCAGGGAAATGTTTAAGTGACAATGGCAGTGTGAGCCATGTCACATAAAAAGACTGAGCTTGCAAGAATTGCCCCATTGCTGTTTATGACTTGTGGTCACAGCCACAACCACATGACACATGAAAGAAGAAAAAGGCATTAAAGTGACAGCAACAGTGTCTTTTTCACATAATAAAATGGCTAAATACATCTGATATAAACATGAGCCACAGGATTTAGTTTTAACCTCAGATTTCTGGAAATTCAAAATAGATTTAATGGAATTAGTATCATGCTTGGTTACCTATTGATGAACAGCACTTGGTGTAATAATTTTCTCACTGTAGTAATGCAGATGTCCTCATGACTCTGGGTTAGATTGATCATTCACGCTGTGGTTGTAGCAGCGCTCTGAAGCTCATCTGAGTTGTGGAATAGAGACATTTTGAGGTAGGATATTCAAGCAGTAGAATCTACAGTATGTTTCATTCAGTGTTGACAATTAATCAGCTGTTAGATCCTCTTTAAATCAGTTTGTTAGTGAGTACTACAACAGGTTAATTCCACCACAAAAATCTCAATTATCTGAAAAACACGGCAAAATTCCAGAAACAATTTGTCTGTGGAAATGAATCAGTGCATTTTATTCTTAGACCACATATATTTATTAAGAATGCAAATAGGTTTCAAAGCTTCTCAAGCACTTAGGACACTGGGAGTCGAAGCAAAGTGAAGTGTTTTTATGCCATATCATGGTCTATATGTCTAGATATAATGTTGTATTGACTGTCTATAGCACTTATGTCTTCATTTTCTCCTCTGTTGCATTTAGGTTTCTCACTCGTTCTCTCCCTCGTTCACATGTTCACACATCCCACTATCTGTCCTCGGTCTCAGACTCCTGTAGCACTAATGGCTGTTGTCACAAGTTTTACTGCACCCACCCGCTGCGACCATCTGTCTGGTCTCTCTCTCTCTCGCTCTATCTCTCTCATCAATGATGCTTTATCAGCATGTCTGCCAAAATACAATGTTGCCAGAGAAGTACAGAGGATAATTAATCTGCAGAATTGGACGATATGGCAGAAGTGTATACTTGTTAATCACTGTAAAGAAAGACCGAAATGACATTGACATGAAACCGTGACCTCTCCTCTTCCTCATTTCCATCACAACTCAAGCCATAAAACCTGCTTCCTTGTTGCAACTAGGGGATGGGTGACAGTGTATATATGAAAATTATATTTAATAAATATTTTTAATTAATTTTATATGTATTATTATTAATATTTTGTGGTATAAAGAGAGACTGTAAATTTGAAAATCGTATATCTGTTAAAGGTATATTATGAATTATATTATTATTACTATATCATTTTTTTAAATTATATATTAATTAATCATATATAAATAAATCAATAATTTATTATTATTTATTATAATTATAATATATTATAATTTAAAATAAAAGTATGTATTATATTTTTATATTTATTTATTTATTAATTATATATTGATCTGTGTGTGTGTGTATATATATATATATATATATATATATATATATATATATATATATATATATATATATTTATTTTTTTTTTTTTATTATTATTTATATTTAATTTTATTTTTAATTAATTTTACATGTATTATTGTTGTTGTTGTTTTATATATATATATATATATATATATATATATATATATATATATGGGATATCTTCGCCCATAGCATCATAATTTTTTTAAGCATTCTGCCACAAGCTTAGTGTTTTTAAGATGTCATATCTAATTGAAAATAGTCCAACTTTTAAAAACGCATCTTGAGATCTACTTTCTCTTTCATTCGTCAGAGCATTATCCAGTGCTTTTAGGATTTTTTTTGATCACTATAAAATGCTGCAAATAAGGCACATGTGAACCTGAAATCAGCCTTTTTTATACAGGGCTTCCAGTTATGAAATTAGTTGAGTAGTCAACTTTTAAAAATATTTTTGCACATCCCTAGTTGCAACACAAATGCTACATAAGCAGGGGGCATGTCGTTTGGAAATAGTTTGCCGCTATCTAATCCTCTAAAGACAACAGTTTATTTCTCACGTAATGCCCCAGAGATAAATTAATCACGGCTTCCTTGCTGCTATCTGCAGTCTGTGCTGTGGAGTCCTACTCCTGAATACTGATCTAAGATCTGTGCTTCTGGGAGTTGAGGGATGTGATGTCATTCCCATTTTATGCCTTATGGAATACCGCAGGTGGTTACTGAAAGAAACCAAACAGTCTAGCAGCAGATAACAGCGCATGCTGCACGCTCACGAGCTCAAAGCTGATCTCAGAGCAGCTCTTATGAGGACCATCTTTATTTAAAGAGCACACTCACTGTACACCCACACCTCCGCCTTTGTGTTGTCTTGTTACTCGGGTTTCCATAGCGGTCCGTTCTGTGTTGTGAGCGTCTGAAGGGAGTGGAGCTGCAAGATGACAGTAGTATGAGTGTGACTACTAGAGTAAATGCACCTGAGTGCATCTGTATGTGGATCATGTTCGCTCATCGCACGACCTCAGGACAGAATGGGAATTCAAGGGTAGTAGTGTCCTATTGGTGACTCTGTACAGGCTGCTGGCTCTGTATTATTGAGTAATAATTATATATTTGTGTGTGTGTCCATAGGCTGTGCTGGAGGCCTGCACTGAGACTACGAACCGTGTTGGGATTGTAACAACTTCAATGGGCCGCAACACTCACTAAAACACTGGAGGTGACTGAATGAGGTATGACAGGACTCCCTCTCTCTCTCTCTCACACACACACACAAACACACACACACACACACACGTGTACCTTTTGATAGCCATGACCTTTAATTCTGCATTTTACTACTTGTGCGGGGGCATTATCTGGAGCGCAATTGTAAAAATAACTCTTGCTTAAGCTGTGTCCTACTCACCCGTCAAATCAGGCCCTGATTGGTGGAGCAATAATACAGGTCTGCCTAGCAACAGAGCTGTTTACCAAACAACACAGCTGGGGCTGAAAGCAGCGCTTTCACGTAAAACACCTCCAGGAAAAAGCTAGCTAGCGCAAACCGCTTGGGACAACACAGCTTTAAGGATTCATGCTTGAAGCGTGGTCGGTCGCAGGCGTACTGTAACACGCAGTTTTACTGTAGCATGCTCACACACTGACATGTGTACGTGCAGCTGGTTCATATACGTCAGATAGGCATTAGCAAATAATACACGTGTTCATGTGAGATATGTGTGTATGTGAAAAGGCCCATGTTCTCAAGACTGTAGGCATGGTCTAATCTAATTCAAGTGCATTATATGCCAGATGTCGGTCGGAAATGTATGCTCTGTTGTGTATATGGACACAAAGCCAGATTTCAGGTAGATTTGTGAATGAATCCCATAAGCGCCCCCTATTGGTGGAATATATGTTGTATATATGTTGCAAAAATGTCATTTTGAAATGTGGTAGTGCTGTTGCAGTATAATTTTTTTGTTTATGAATATAGACTTTATTTCAAAATGCAATACATTTATAAAAACTTTATTTTTAATTAATTTTACATAAAATATTATAATTATTAAAATTATTTATTAACATATTATAAATAATAAATATATAATTTATAAAAATGATTAATCTTTTATAGATTTTTATCAATTCTATATGCTAAAAAGTTGTGTTAAATTAGGCAAAATAAAAAAAAGTTGCATAAAATATCTATTAATCATTGACCATACTGTAACTAAAAGGCACTAAACTGAAAGGCAACTACCAAAATTAATCAGCCACACAGATGCAGTTGGGTCGTTGATGAATAAGGTTTTAAAAAGTGTAAAAAAACATCATGGAGATATAATTAATTTTAAAGTTTTATTATGTGGTTTTTATAATCAATTAACACTGCTTTTGTCATTTTTTTACAAGATGGACAAAATTTGTCACCAAAAAAGTAAAAAAATTCAGTTTTACCGAATGACACTTTTGGTTATACCGAATGACAGTATTTTCAAACAATGCTAACAGGCTGATATCTAGCTGGCTAGCTAATTAGCTTGCTACCTAGCTAACAAAAGGACATTCAAACATTTTATATTTAGTACAAGTTTTTAAAATATTACAACATTTTCAATGTTTTATAGTGGTTGTACCAAATGACCTGATGTTTCGGGACATGCGTATGAGCAAGTGAAAACATGAGAATAGTTAAAAGAGAGTTAGTTACTTTGCTTCACGACCATGTGGTCCTTTGCAGGCGTCTGTATGATGTCACATCCTGTCACATGATATTGACCACATGACTTGATCCAAAACAGTCCCTTTATATTGGTTACTCCAAATGACATCAGTGAAATTAATTTTTCCGGACATTCTTTCTCAAAACAAAGCAAAGACTTCATATAATTTAATACCATTTTGCACTATGTTGATATATGATGTTATAAAATCATGCCAGAATAAAAAATATATACATTTATTACATTTTAAGATATTTTAATCACAAATTAAATGGCTGTGTTGGCCTTTGGATGATTAAACTGAATGACCTTTTGACACTTCAAAATCTTTAAAATACATTTATATGTAGCAAAATATAATTAAAACCTTTTGGATTCAATAAAAGAGATCTAGTTGTTCAACCTTACATACTTTGGATGTTATCTTTGTTTTTTTATAATTATTAAGGCCTTTGGACAAAAAATAATTACCCGTCACGTCATTGACCCAGTAAAATCTCAAAATGGCCAAAAATGAGCCGATTAATTAGCCTGGCCAATATATTGCCGCATGACTACTCAGAAAATCAGGATACGAGAGACAAATGGGCACACAGGCAGTGCTAGCTCATGGACGGGCCTGTTAAAGGCTTGATATGAACTCATTTTTTGAGGGTAATTAATGGAAACTTATAAAAATTAGTACTTCATGAGCTGAGGCTATCTTTTCTGTGTCTGTTTTCCCTCTGTCTTGCTCGCTCCATTTTTCAGCTTAGACAGCTCTACTATGCCAGTGGCTCCTTTAACCAATCGTGGGCTTTTAGAGTAAAAGCTCTCATCCTGTTAAAGGTCACTGGCCTCTTAGTGCGCCTGGTGAAGCATAGCAGTTCATCACACTCACGCTGCTGTTTTTTTACCCTGCGCTTCCTAATGCTTTCTGAACGTTCTAATCTTCCGTTAAGTGTTAATATGGCAAAGGTGGGGTTCGGCAATGTGTTTTTCCTGTTGGTTAGTTCTTAAAAGACATTTAAAAAAAAGTAGCCTAGAGAAATGGATGACAAATTGGTGCTGTGAGCACACTGGAATGCATTAGAGTCAATTTATATAGTGTGATGTCATTATAAAAATATGGAGGATAAAGTGTGATGTGCTTATGAAAACATTGAAGGTGTCCTAGAACGTTCTTTCACAAGATGTAATATAAGTCTAAGGTGTCCCCTGAATGTGTCTGTGAAGTTTCAGCTCAAAATACCCCATAGATTTTTTTTTAATTAATTTTTTTTAACTGCCTATTTTGGGGCATCATTAAATATGCACCAATTCAGGCTGCGGCCCCTTTAAATCGTGCGCTCCCTGCCCCCCTGAGCTCTTGACTCTATATACAGTGCATAAACAAAGTTTACACAGCTAATATAACCCTCAAATGGATCTTTACAAGATGTTCGTCATGCATGCTGCATGTATGGATCGGATCATGTGAGTATAGTATTTATTTGGATGTTTACATTTGATTCTGAATGAGTTTGATGGTGTTCCGTGGCTAAAGCTAACATCACACACTGTTGGAGAGATTTTATAAAGAATGAAGATGTGTTTATGCATTATACAGACTGCAAGTGTTTAAAAATGAAAATAGCGACGGCTCTTGTCTCCGCGAATACAGTAATAAACGATGGTAACTTTAACCACATTTAACAGTACATTAGCAACATGCTAACGAAACATTTAGAAAGACAATTTACAAATATCACTAAAAATATCATGTAATCATGGATCATGTCAGATATTATTGCTCCATCTGCCATTTTTCGCGGTTGTCCTTGCTTGCTTACCTAGTCTGATGATTCAGCTGTGCACAGATCCAGACATTAATACTGGCTGCCCTTGTGTAATGCCTTGAACATGAGCTGGCATATGCAAATTTGGGGGCGTACATATTAATGATCCCGACTGTTACGCAACAGTCGGTTTTATGTTGAGATTCGCCTGTTCTTCGGAGGTCTTTTAAACAAATGAGATTTACATAAGAAGGAGGAAGCAATGGAGTTTGAAACTCAATGTATGTCATTTCCATGTACTGAACTCTTGTTATTCAACTATGCCAAGGTAAATTCAATTTTTGATTCTAGGGCACCTTTAAAGGGATAGTCAATGCTGACATCATTTACTCATTTACATCATTTACCTTATTTGATTTCAAATTTCTGTGTATTTCTTCTGTTCAATGTTAAAAATAAAGGTTCTTTGTTGGTATCTAAGGTACCATGAAGAAACTTTAACATCCACAGAATCTTTATATTCCACAAAAAGTTCTTTTTAGTGAAAAATTTTTATTTTTATTTTTATTTTTACTGACAATCGTCATTTTGGCTGCGTGAGGTTCTCCAGCTTTGTTGTTGAGCAACCAAAGCGTGAGCTTCAGTTAAAGCTTCGCCCTCTTCTGGAAAGGGGGGGCGGGAGCAGCATCTCATTTGCATTTAAAGGGACACACACAAAAAAATTTGTTTTTGCTCATACCCAAATAGGGGTGAATTTGACAAGCTATAATAAATGATCTGTGTGGTATTTTTTTATGCTGAAAATTCACAGACACATTCTGGAGACACCACAGACTTATATTACATCTTATGAAAAGGGGCATAATAGGTGCCCTTTAAATAATTCCCACCCAAGGCATACGCAAAAAAAGGGACGAGTCCTGTTTGAATTTTGTTAGCAGTGTGTTGTTACTCGCAGTTATGGTAAGGGGCGTGACATTTCCGAAACACGCTCCAAACGTTGACCAATCACGACACACTGGTCCAGCCGACCAATCAGAGCACACATGTGAAAAATGTGCTTGTTAAATATTCAAGCATGAAAACCTATTCTAGTAGACCCCAAAAACAAAATCAAGACTTTGTAAAAGGGCATAATATGGCCTCTTTAAGAGTGTTTGGACCCCATTGACTTTCATTGTATAGACAAAAGACGACATTTTTGAAAGATGTCCCAGTGTTTATATTGTGTTCCACTGATGAAAGTCATACATGTTTGGAGCGACATGAGGGTGAATTTTTGGGTAAACTAAGCTAGTCATCTGTGATCTTTGTATCCTAATAACTTTTTTGTCAGGTGTGTGTCCTGCACACATGACCCTTTAGAAGTTTGGGTGCTGCCAAACCCAGCCTTATGTTTGCTTAGTGTGTGTGAGAGAGTTTGGTGAGGACAGCAATGCTATTCTTGGCTGTTGGGGGAAGTCTTGGCTCCCGGGCGCATGGGAAAAGTGTTCTTGGCAGGAGTAGCGGTGGCATTCCATTGTGCCTGAGTCCCTCTCCCCCTCAGCACTTAAAACTGTGTCCTTTCACACTGTGATCTCAGCGGAGCGCTTTCTAGAAAGAGGGAGAATAAATAAATTACTAGCATAAACACAAAAGCACCTCGCAATCACAGCTACTTTGCCAACTGTCCACATAGACGTGCCCGTTCGCACCTGTTTGCGTGCTTTTCACTTCTTAATTTCAAACATTCACACGCAGACATGTAGCATACATCTTTCTCATTTAAACAGTTTTGAACGGCTTGAGGTTCAGAATACCACAAACCTCGTCCACTGCTGTCATAAACATGTCTCTCAGCACATTGGCCCTCATTCGCTGGAGCCGCTTGGAAGTCAAAGGTTATGGAACATTGAAAGAATGGTAGAGGAGTAAACATCCAGCTCTCTGACACACTGTGATATTACCTTCCCAGAAATGAACTCAAAACTCATTTGACCTTTGACCTAGGGGTGGGAATCAGCAGGAATGTCTAGCTGACTGTCACAAAAGGGCGGTATTACAATTTTTTGAGTGGCAGTCACTTGTTTCTGACCAAAAATATTAATTTAGAGCTAAAAATATTTGTTCTTGATCTTAATAGGGGCTATGTTGACTGCATAGTTTGTTTTGCAGGTGTAGTCTATGTAGTCAAGGTCATATTTTGTACTTCAGTTAGACACTGGATTTTTCAAACTGGTTTAGGTGTGTGTTTGAGTGTGTGTATGTGTGTGTGTTCAGGTATTCCCTACGGATATACCAGGATGGAAATACCAGAAATCTTTCACAATTTTGGACATGTTTTTGGTCCCCATGTGGAAAACAGCTTATAAATCATACTACTAAAAATACTGTTTTGTTTTTTTGTAATGAGATTTAAGCTTAAGGACATTATATTTTATTTCTGATTTTGAATTACGAATACATGATAGATTAGGATTTATTTAATCAGTCTTTACTTAATTAAGTACAGGAGCTATATATATAACTGCCCGGGGGTGTTATGAATAGTGAACTGACTTGCCTTAAATTTATATAAACACTCAACAACAATAATGGTTCGCTCTAATAATACACTCATTCTAAATACACGCACATTCACACATTTATCCTTTATCCAAACAACCTCTTAAACTGAATTTCCTTTAGGGACTTAAGAGAACAAATGGCCTTTAGGGACTTAAGAGCACAAATGTTTGCTTTTGCTTTTTTAATCACCGAAGTGGTTCATCTGAAACCAAACAACTGTTGCTCTTATTCTCAGGTAGTAGAGGTCTTATGTCTGACAGACTGGGTCAAGAGGTCAGACTGTTACTGCTGGAAATCTAGACGTCAGATGCGAATTTAAGTGTAAATTAAGTGCATGCATTCACAATTATTTTTACAAGGATTATCATTCCTTCACACTAGACATAAATGCTGATGTTATCTTCAGACTCTTTAGTTACTTGTTACCAGCCTGGATGATTTTTGACTGTAGCTCATTCTTGGAAACCAATTATATGTTATATTATACCTCCAAACAAGCTCCAATACGCCAGGGATTTGGTGGCGTGTGTGAAAGGTGACCCGCTGACCCTCTGCCAGTGTGCACAAGCTTTGAGGCCAGAGGTGGGGAGCTCGATGCAGAAGACACACTATTCATATATGGCATCAAGTTGCATGAATTGCATTACAAACTCATTCTGCATGTAAAACCAACAACTTTGTTGGGATAGAAACATGCAGGTTCATAGAGGTTATTTTAAAAATCCTTGACAGGGTCAAGGAGAGCCAAGCGATGAATGTGAAGTAATATTCTAAGAAGTGTTGCTGCTATTAGCTTCCATTTATATCCAGGTCGACCTCGATCCTGATGTATTGAGTGTATGTTTGACATTTGCGGGAGTTTTGTCTTCCTGATTACTCACAATGAATAATCGTCAATATTCTGCTTTGTAACCCACATCACAGGGCATGTTTAAGCAACAGCAAAGGTCAAAATACCAAAAAATGACGTTGGTGGTGCTTACAGAGAAACATGAAATGTGTTTTATGAGCTCCACCAATAAAAGCTTTTGTATATTTGTTCGGCTTGTACATAAACTCAAAGCACCATCGGGGGCTTTCTTTTCGGCTGTATTTATTCCTAATATAAACTCAGTTTCTTTCTCGTTCTCTCCTTTCGCACAAGATCATGTGATTCTCATGCTATCGGATTTCGGCTTTAGGTGGTCGGTTTGGGGAGCTGGCCCGTCATACTCATTTCTCACCCTCTATTTATTACCTCAGTGTTATCTAAATGTTTAATTGGTCATGAATGAATGATCACAAGACTGCTAAAGAGAGCGTTCACAGGATGAGAGATATCACTCTGTTTAGCCTGCGCTTGAGAGATCACAGCACAATGTGTTATGATTTTGACCTGATCAGAAATTTGGTTTTCTGTGTCAATTATGCTTCTGTTGAGCCTTATGTTATTTATTTAAATGTTTAATTATTATTTTTTTTTTTTTATATTTTATTTTTTTTTGTTATGCAAAATAATATGAAATGTCAAACCAAATTAAAATTGTTTTAAATTGCTAAAATAACAATATAAGGTACATTCAAGGTATTCACCTTTTTGGTTTTTATTTTCTTCCAAAATACTAAATAGCAAAAAAAACCTTTCCTGAACAGTCAGTGTCAGTGCATACAATGACAAAAGGTCAAAATTTATATATAGTAACCATTAACCATATTAATTTTATATAAATGTAGCTAATAACAATCCCTCAAATTATCACATATATTTGACACAAAAGACTTTATGATTTTCAATATATTTTTAAGCTGATTATAGTTTAAGATATGCACCTTTTATTTAAAGCAGAATAAATAAAAGGCAAAATGGCTCAAAAATGTAGTTTTAGCATTATTTCTTTCAAGGTGTCACTTGGGTTTGGGATGTTGTATATCTAATGCAGTGACATTCATAAATTAGCGTTTCCAATACATTTTTGTGACCCACACCTGATGTGTACAGTACATCAGCCAATCTGTGCTGTGTGGGCAGACATGAGTATTGTTATGGATCACAGCAGCGTCCTCAAACCAACCCTTCAGTCTGTCTTAGTTTGGCCGGAACCACTGAGCCACGACGGAGTCAAACAAGGCCACACCAAACACAATTGCACGTCGTCCTATTTTGCCACAATTCAAAGAGCCTCCATCCTGAATCCTGTGGCCCTGCTCTCTCAGGAACATAAAGACTTCTCTGCATGGTTCACAGTGTGTGAATAGCTTTGAACAGGACCTCATGCTGTGCTTTGGTGCATTGTGTGTGTGTATATGTGTGTTTGTGTGTTTGGTGGAGGTCCACTTTTGTGTTCTGTCTTTGCGGGTTCAGCGTGATGCAGCTGTAAGTTGTATGCAGGGGTCGGTATTCTCAGCAGTACAGTCGTGATAATGGGCTGTAGCTCTGAGGTTTGTGTAGCCTTACGGCTGCGTGTTGCATGCTGCTACATGGGTTGGTGGTCTTTTATGCAAAAGGACAGTGTGTGGAGGTGCACTGACGCAGAAACTCTTTCAGTGCTATGGACACACACTAAAGGTGTTTTTTATTGTTTGGTTAAATAATAATTTTATTATTAAAATATATTATTTTATAAATAATTTTTTGTAATACTGTATTTTGCATATTTTAGAATTTATTTTGCTAATTATTATTATTTTTTTTTAATTGATAACTAATAAGCTGATTGTAATATGCCACTGATAATACTTAATAGTAATCCTAATATGCTGCTCATACCTAATACTATCCATAATATGCTGTTCATAATTCCTACTAATAGTCATGATGTGAAAACATTCCAAATGTCAATTTACAATTTTTAATGAGATTTTGAGATAAAAAAAATACTTATATTTAATACTTACTTTAATAATACTTACTTTATAATAAAAAAAATCTAAATTTTTAAAATGAATGCTTTTTCATGAATGCCGATCATAATAATGAATAATGCTCACAATACCTAATAATAAAAATAATCATTCATTTTTTAACATTTCAAATAGTTGTAATCACTTCTTAATTTTTTATAGAAAATATTTATTATAAAATAACATATTTTATGATAATGTATTGCTGTTTTTTTTAACTGATAGGAGCTCATACTGTAAGCAGCTTGTAATATGGCACTCATAATATCTAATAATAATTATAATATTAGTAATAGTATACTTATACACACACAAAACACACTGTTGTTAATTTTACTCAAACCATCTTGTTCACATTACTTAAAAACCCATGTATCTACATGAACTTAATTCAAGTTGTTTCTACTAAAAATGAGTATTGTCAGCTTTACTTAAAGGCAGGGTAGGTAAAAAAATGTATAAAAAACTTTTTTTCAAAATTTGTTTAAACTTTATTTATATATCAATACATAATTAAAATGTAAGTACTCTGAAAAAGAAAGTATAAAAATCGAGTGTCTGTAGACCTCTCACGACTGTTTTAAAGACAGCTCATTATTTCCATTCACTCCACCCCCTCCCTTCTGGGCTCCTTCCAAAGCCACGCCCCCAAAACGCATGAACGTGCGACTCCGACCACTGAGCTGGAAGACGCATTATTTACCTGAGACGAACGGAGAGGAAGGAGCACAGTGCATGTAGTGACATCATGTCAGAATCACATGTAATAAAAATAACTTTATAATTATGAAGATAAACAAATAAGTACTCACTATCAAGCTAGCATATTGATATTGGTAAAGTTTAAAATATATATTTTTTTGATTCGCTAACGAGCTAGTTATCTATAAGGCAAAGCTAAAAACAGGTTGCATGATACACGTTTTTCCATTACCATCATTTACACTGTGATGAAGATGAATTTCGTGTAAGATTCATAACATATACGTTGTTCTACAGATCAACAGAGTAACATACACTCAAATATCAACTCACAACTGCATTGCAGACACAAAATAATAACACATACATACAACAAAGTGTGTACGACACACACAGATACAAGATAAAGACATCAGTAAACATAGGTAGAGAATATAAAAACAAAACAAAGGCGACAAAAACGTGCAGGTAAACTTACAGGTGAACATCGTAAAAGAGTTAGACAGAGGGTAAAATTATGCACAATTCAACACTATAGCTATCATTATTTATCGTCTCTACTACGGCTCGCTAAGTAATGTTATGTTAGCTATATTACGCAGCTACGTGTGCTAATGACACATGCTTCATGAACAAATAAACAAAAAAATATGTATGATCAAAATACAAAAAGAAAGATTTACCTGTCCAGCAGAAATAAAGCCATCAAGGAGTCACTTTTCAGCCCCTTGAGTTCCCTCAGTTCTCGCCATCGCTGGAAAGCCACGCCGATATTAACTCGCGTTTTATTTCTTTGTTTATTCAAAGACTTTTTGTTCATTGCCTTTTCTTGTACTGTTACTGTCTTCCTTTTTTGCCTGGTTTGCCTTCACTAACTGCATAGGCCGGTACTGTGAATTTAGCTTGCTGTTTCTCTGCCATTGTTTTGGTATTCCTAGGATCCATGCCTCTTGGATTCCCCAAATCAAACGTGCGCGCGCAAGTGGGCAGGTCATGTGTGGCAAAAAGGTGGTTGCCATGGTTGCGAGAGAGTGACAGCCGCCTAAGCCAATCCTATGTTTCGTCCCGGATGGAAATAATGAGCTGTGTTTAATACAGATTAAACGGTCTAGAGTCACTCGAATTTTTATACTCTTTTTATCAGAGTTCTTACATTTTAATTATGCATGTATATATATAGAAAGTTTAAACAAATTTGGAACAAAATTTCTTACCTACCCTGCCTTTAATAAGTGTTTGTTCAGTCAACTTAACCTTGCTGAGTGAAACGCACAAATTAATGTTAACATAACTAACTGGGCAGTGGATTCGTAGTTCCCAGCATGCTTTGTAAGGGACTGAATTAGGAGAGTAAATTTAGGGATTAAAGTGTTATTTTATGTGTTTTTCAGTAAAGGAAAATATGTTGTTAGTTTATGTTAATCTTTAATGTTCAGTTATGTTGGACATTTAGAGTAGTTTCTGTAATGTTTTTGAATTTTGTGGTTACCATCATGCAGAAGAGTCGCGCCTGTGTTTAGACTGTGAACACTCATATACACGTTTATAGGATGAAATTCCTGCTCTCAATTCAATTAAGTTTGTTCAATGAGTTATATTTGTAGTGCATTTTTTTAGTGCAGATAGTTAGATAAATTTAACATAACATTTCAAGTAAACTGCACATATAAATATTATGTAACAATTAGGGCTGGGCGATATATCGCATGCGATTCTCACGCGCATTTCGTCAGTAAAGCCGGTTCCCTGATTACCGCTAAATCGCCATCACCTGCTTTAAAATGGAGCGCCTTTTAATAGACAGAGCCGTAGTTCACTGATAAGCCACGCAAAAACAGGTTCATTATCGAAGTCGATTCATCTTCGATGCTGAACGCGATTTTGCGTGGCTTGTCCGTGAACTACGGCTCTGT
The DNA here is from genome assembly GCF_018812025.1 of Megalobrama amblycephala. NCBI lineage: Eukaryota > Metazoa > Chordata > Actinopteri > Cypriniformes > Xenocyprididae > Megalobrama > Megalobrama amblycephala. Next base: position 6,093,204 of record NC_063052.1, read on the forward strand.
CTATTAAAAGGCGCTCCATTTTAAAGCAGGTGATGGCGATTTAGCGGTAATCAGGGAACCGGCTTTACTGACGAAATGCGCGTGAGAATCGCATGCGATATATCGCCCAGCCCTAGTAACAATGACAAATTCAAATGATTTGTTTTTACTCAAAGAAATTTTGCTAGCTTTACTTGAATTTCTTTTGTTCATGCAAATAATTTGCTATTTGTACAAATGACTCAATATAGTTGCATGGAACCACTTGAAACAGCTTTTTTTAAGTAAATCCAACAATTCATTTTTTTGACTGAAAAAGTATGCTTTGCTTTCTTTTGATTTATTTATAGTTATCAGTGATTGTGTAATTTCTTTAAAGTGTCTTTTGATATGTTCGTGCTAGTTTGAGACATGACCCATTAAACTGCTCGAACACAGTCTCCTCTCTGAGCGTGCGTGTTGTTCTGCCTCTTATTTGTCACAAGCGTGTGTATCTTTAGTCTCTATTTGTAAGTATGTCTGCGTGTTCTGCAAGAGCATGTGTACACACTTCTGTGGGATTATTGAGTAATAGAGAGGCTTAGCAGTGCTTTGCCGTGCCGTAATCCGTCACACACACACTGATACACACTTCGCATAGTGGCGGATTTAGGATCGCTTGTGAATGGAGTGAAGGCGAGAAGGACGCATTGAGCGGTAGCGGCGGACAAGACACAGAGGCACCGGCAACTGTTTGCGCTAAGGACAAACAAACCCGTGAAATCGATTCGAGGTCGAAACCAGATTCCGGCATACGTCTGCAATTATGTGCATCTAATCTGCACTTTTCGAACTCAATTGAAGCTTTGGCTCTGTGGTGCTGTCTCTCATTTCTGTGACTCAGATTTAGAGGTCATTCAGTGCTAGTATCATTTCAGAATGACACAAAACACTGTGCCAATGTCATGCTTATTAATACAGTCATCGTAGATGTCATTCATGTACTATCAACATATAAAAATATATACGTCTCGTCTCGGGGGGACATATGGTTACGTGGAATATGGCATGTTCACTCAGGTGATCAGGGACCCTGGGCATCTTTCCCTTGGGTGTTTTTCACAGTCAGTAGAAAGGTCTATATAGTGTCCTAAGTTATTGGAACTGTGATATTAAAAAGGGACATTTCTTTATATTTTCTCATATCTAGTTCAGCCATGAAACTCTAAAACATGCAGGCTTAAGGCCTGTTCACACCGGGACGAATATCGCGCACGATTTTCGCCGACGTTTAACGGCTCGTGACTAAACAACGGGCGCCAATGTGAGTGTGCACACCGACGCGAAAAACGTGAGGCGTAAAAGCGTCATTTTTAAAAAAAAAAAAAAAAAAAAACGCCTCGGGTTCGTTTTTTTGGTTTGACGCGCCACGTTAAAAACTGGCCGACCAATGAGATTGGTGCTTTTGTTCACGTGCCTGGAGCTGCTGAAGTTACAGTAAAACACGACTTGGTGGTGCTCAAGCACAAAACTGTCTTGCCGAGCACACAAGACGACGAAGAGAAAGTAAGTAGACGAGGAAGACCCCTACAAACTATCCCTGCATCTCAAACAGCTCCCTAGCTTCCTAGGTCGTGTATCAGTATACCATGTAAATGAATGTGGCCGACTCCCTGATCAGTGCCCTGACTAGTTAAGTAGAGAGCTGATTGAGACGCACACTATGGGTGCTCTGTCACAGATGTGTATTATTTCTGTATTTTTACTTTTTTTTTTTTTTTTTACATTCAAGAAATATAGCTGAGAATGTCTGTTTCATAAATATGTTTATTTACACTACCGTTCACTTGTACTACTGTCATTGTGACTTATTTGCACTACCGTTTCTGACTATATATATATATATATATATATATATATATATATATATATATATGTAGGCCTATGCCATTTTATATATGCATTTTTTTTTTTTATCTTCTTTAACTTTATTAATATCATATGTTTATTTGAACTACTGTTAAGCACAAGCGCCACATACTGTCAGGGAGTGAATTTGCACTTTCACTCGGCGCATCGCCGGTGAAAATCGCTTGGGTGTGAACACAAAAAACGTCTTGAAAAATGCTGACGATAAACGCGTGCGATATTCGTCCCGGTGTGTACGGGCCTTTACATGCAATCTGCAAGCAATCACATCATTACCACATAACACAAACTGATTGGCCTCTGCTGATCCTGCAGCCAGTGAGATTGTTTGCTCAACATTTAAATAGCCTGGATCATTGTTTGCTGTAAGCTAGTCCTAAGCTAGTTCCTCTGAAGCCCTCCACCTTCCCCAGCTCCACCTGCCATGATCTGCTACAGGATTTATGTCTATTCATGCAGCAGCAGCATATCTTACATGCTCACATCTATATATATATGTTTTATCCCATTTCTAGAGCTTGCCTTACCCTGGCGTTGTCACCTCCACCCACATACCAAAGGGTTGAGCTCCAGTACTGGGTTTGGGTGAAGGTTAGTCTGAAGTGATTGTAATTAGCTTTATATAAACACAATATAAGTCTATGGTTTATCCTTGTTTAGCTAGGTAAACGTATGTGAGTATTTTTGTTCAGTGACTTGGCTGACCTCAGAGACCTCCCTCACTCTCATTTATAGTTACACCCTCAGACTTCAGTGAGAGAGAATGAACAGAGCCAGGACTGAGTTTCTGTTCGTCTACGGTTTCATCCCAGCCCTCTCTCACTCTCTCTCTCCCCTCCTACGGTATTACGCTTATTAGAAAGAGAGAATGGGGCCTCTCTGTGGTGGAGAGAGCATTTAGGAAAATAGAAACAGACCAATAAGGTTGGGCAAAATTCAGAATTGCAGAATTTAATCGAATTTAAAATGGAATGACAGAAATAGAGGAATTTACTGTACTTTAGGAAGTTTTTTTTTATTATTTAACATGATCATACATATATGTTGTGTATATATAATGTAATTAAATGCACTAAGTATAATGAGGTAAGTATAATGAAATTAAATGCACTTCATCATTCAAAAGTTTGGGGTCGGTAAGATTTTTTTGATGTTTTTGAAACTTTATGCTCTCTAAGGCTTTATTTATTACAGTACAAACTGTATTATTGTGAAATATTATGATTATTATTGTTATTTTTGTAATATATTTAAAAATATAATTTATTTCTGAGATGACAAAGCTGATTTTCTGCATCATTACTCCGGTCTTCAGTGTCACATGATCCTTCAGAAATAATTCTAATATGCTAATTTGGTGCTTAAGAAACATTTCTTACTATTATCAATGTTAAAAAAAAAAAAAAAATACAAAAATAAAAAGCTGTGCTGCTTAAAATTTTTTGTGGAAACGGTGATAATTTTTTTTTTTCAGGTTCCTTTGAATAGAAAGTTCAAAAGAACAGCATTTATCTGTAATAGAAATATTGTAACATTATATACTGTCACATTTGATCAATTTAATGCATTTTTGCTAATTAAAAGTATAAATGTATCTTAATAAAATAAGTCATATAAGTTATATAAGTATGTAAATACTTTTCTAAGTCTTTATCTAATTATTACCTAATACATTATCTAATGTTTTTGGAAATATCCTATATTGTGTGTTTGATATGGGTCATTTATACAGACAAATACAATGCATTACTGTATTAAAGTCAACACTTCTTTGAATTACTTCTTTAAATTCAAATTCATTTACAATTCTACAGGCACTCAATTGCATTTGAAAAAACATTCTCCATTCAATTCTGAATAGCACAAAAACCAAAAGCCGACTACTTTTTATTCTGACTGAAGTGTTGCGGTCTCACTGGTGTTAGCTCAGCATTCGGCCATCACAATTTGCTGCTGGCGATTCAGTAAAAAGCACATAAAGTTAATCTGCAGTCATTCCTCTCTCCTCAGGGCTCAGTATGGGGTTAATGCTCCACTCTGTAATGCTGCTGGGCATGCTGGGTATGACTGTGACGCTTCTCTCTCTTTGCCAATCTGTCTATTCACCCAGCTAATGAGTCATTGTTGGGATGTTAGTGCCAAATGACGGTGATACAAGCAAGGGAGAATGTTCCGCATGATTATAGAAGTGATTGAGAGAAGGAGACACTGGGTTAAAGGAATAATTCACCTGGGGACTGGAAACGTCAAACTCTAGAACTACACTTAAATTATCATAAAAGTATTAGTAAGTCATGTGGACTGTTTTTATGAGACTGTATTTTTGAAAACATTTGCTTTCACAATATGGAAAAGAGCAGCCAGGACATTCTTCAAAATATCTCATTTTTTGTTCCACAGAAGAATGTAAGTCACACGGGTTTGGAACAAGATGAGTGTGAGTAAATGATGACAGAATTTAATTTTTTTATTTTTTATTGAACTATGCCTTTAAAAGTAATGTAGTATGTAATGGGCATGCTGGGAGTCTTGTGCGGGAGACCTCTTTCATGCACATATGTATGCGTGGGTGCGCATTATGCGTATGTATAGAGCCTTTCATGTGTCTCCTTGGCGACACGTCTCTGGAGTTCACAGCGACACAGAAGCAGAGAGAGGGAAGCCACAGCTGAACGGCAGACAGTCGGAGGGAGTCACAGCCATTCTCTCTCGTGCAGGTGCCATCAAAGGCTCGCTGCTATTCAGGTCTGCTTCTGAAAATGCATATCAGTCTGAAACCATTCAGTGTGCGTGCATGTAAAAGGACACATCTGGCCATGAGAGGGCGGTTACATTCCGCTGAATGGTGCAGAGCTTTCCTGTGAAGTTTAATTTGAGTGCATTTTTAAATCGCCGCACCCTCTGAATCACACAGAAAGAACTAATTTTTTGGCAGACGGCAAGAGTGCATCACACCTGAGCATTCAGTGGAATATGAAACCAATCATTTTGTGAGTTAGGCAAACAGAACTGTGACTATTTATAGAAGCATGAATATAAAAGACTTTATGTATGTGCATATGGCTGTATAAATTAATATATTTTTATTCATGTTTATTTATACATACTGTGATTAGCAGCATGTGTCAAGTGTTGTACTTGGATATGATTTGAACTCAGCTTTCCAAGTAATATAATAAAAGAAACTGTTTAAAATAGATGTGCCTGTGATAGTCTGGACATCCACCATGTTAGAGTCATTAGGTTGGATAATTTCAAGACCAGATGCACTCTGGGATCATGCTTTCACTGTTGGAACCATCAGGCTTTATACACTTGAAATGATCCATATAAAATGTTATTATATTATAGTATATTATATTATACAACAGTTCTTTCTGGTTCTCGAATCTGCGATATTCTAGTGATAACAGCACTCCTACCTTTTCAACGTTTGTATCACTCCGCTTGAAGCGACTTTCATGGCGGCTGAGCAAATCCACTGTATTTTTTTTTTTTTTTACAAATACTACACTTGTTGTACCACAAACTGTAGTTTTAAGAGTTTTTTAGGCAAGAATTTTGTTGCTTAGACCTGAAATATGTGACTCATATTTAATTGTAGCGCCTATTTTACAATTTGTTTAGACGTTTTCAGAGATGTGAGCTCCAGGCCACCAGCGGCCATTCAGAGCTCGTGTACCCGCCGAGAACAGCTTAATCTTAGCCAGTGCTTCGAGGATTTGTAGCTGGCTCTTATAGTGGTTAAACATGAGATGTGATTGTATTATATTATATTATAACAGTGTTACTGTGTGTACCTGTTCTATTCATTTTTGAATATTTTGAAAGATTTGATAGAGGTGAATACATTGAAACATAGATCCTGTTTGGTATTGTGAGCATTACCATATAAAAAATCATTTCTGAACATTTGAACAACTCTGAGAGAATCTGAATTCCCTTGTTTTTATTACAATAATTCTGACATGGCGTGAACGCAGCATTAATCCAGGGTTTCGAAATTTCACTAAACGTTGTAAACTCTTGTTAACGTTTTTATTTTTTTTATTTCATATTCATATTTAAACGATTAATAACATTGATTGGACAAGAACAGCACAACAATGCCCTCTCTGGTCATCTTAAAATGAATATAATATCAATCTGTATCTCTCCAGATACGCATTTCCCAGCACTGTTGCGTTTAACCCTATTAACTTCCCTCAGATGCCGAAACTAAAAACAGGAAGTGAGCATTTCTGCAACTGTACAAAGCTCATGCATAGTTAACGAGACAAGCATGGCTTAGTTTCTGATTGGTTGTCAGTTGCTAAACATTACAGATAGAATGGAAAGTCTTTCTTCAATAATGTGCAATATATCACATTTCATGACTCGCATGACAGCATTCCAAGAGGAATTAAAGCTGTTCTGAATGTGCTACGCCTTAAATGGACCCTCTTTCTCTTACTTAATGACTGCAATCTGTAGAGAGGAGAGTAGATTCATCTCCTGCAAAAATAATTTAAGGGGATACTTTGTTATCAGGTAGTTAACAGATGCAGCCTTTTTATCCTGCTCTACTCTACTTATATCTGTCCTCATAATCTCTTGTCTGTATCTCTTTGTTTCTCTCTTCCCCCCGTCCATTTATCAATCTCTCAGGTGACTGCACGCGCTTCGGAGTAAACACACGAAAACTAATTGAATTACCCTAAAGGCCCAGAAATGGTGAGCATAGCTAATTTGTTGCCACGGCAACAGACAAACCTTCCCGTGCCGCTTGTTTTGTTGACTGCGGTTCTGTAAACAGCACGCACTCCCTTGCCTAACAAGGGAACTCCTTGCGTGCCCGTCATGCGCTGCGCTTCAGATTGACTCGCATTAATGACCGAGCCCGAGCTCAAAGCACTGACAACCTCTGACTGCCTCATACTTTCCATAACACAGCCCATAGGGACGCGTTCAGTCGTGCGTTAAATTGACTCATCGGCAGGCCCACATGGAGTATGCGCACGCAGAACTTCAGCGAGCATCATTCACAAAGTTCTGCACGCCCCTTGTGTGTTCGTTTATTCCATATTTTGGTTATTTTGAGGATGTTTTCAGCTAGCAATAATAGTCTAGTACTTCACTAAACACATTTTATCAAATTTAAATACATTCCACAGACATCAGCTGACTTTCCACTAAAATCAGTGTGGGAAATGCAGAAAATGTCTGCAGGTTCAATCTAGGCCTGGTAGAGAACATCTTTTTTCATAAAGAATCTGATCATAAACAGGAAGTTTGAGCTTTCAAATGTGTTATTTTAGTATCATTTGAGATACTTTTTATTCATATTTTATTTTTTAAATATTATTATTTATATATATTTTCCTTTTTCATTTTGATTTCGTAATGTTCTGTGTTTCTGTGTTTAGTACATCAAGTTAAACTAAATGAAAATGAGAAATATTGCCTTGGAAACTACCTAAAATAAAATAAGCTAATGTTTAATATCTTATTTTATTTTGGTTAACATTTATTGAATGTCACATAACAGAATTTAGTTTATTAATTTTAATAACCCTGGCTTTCACCCTCTTTTTCAATACTCTTACAAATAAAGGTTCCAAAAGATGAGTTTCATATCCATTTTTGGTTCCCCAAAGAACCAAAGTTCTTAAAAGAACTAATTTTTTTTTTTTTTTTCTTACTGTAAAGAACATTTGGAACAATGGAAAGAAAGAACAATAGAAAAGTTCAAGTTTCTTCTTGGAACCATCGATGCCAATAAAGAATCTTTATTTTTTTTCCTTTGTGGGAGACATTTCTGTTGTCCGCTCTTATTGCACCATCCTCGCCACCAATGAGCAGAATATGCATTTATCAAAACTGCATAGCTAACTAGGTCAGCTAAACAAACTCTAGCCTTTAGCTATGAATCTGAGACGTTGCTGTCTCTAGCACCCCCTGCTGGTGAGTTTATAGAACTGCACAAGCGGTATAGCGACAGTTCTCTCTAGTATTTATCATTTAAATGGTGCAAAAACTAAGAGGTTCAGAGACCTCCAATTAGATGAGATGTTACTGTATGGGATTAGCATCACAATGTCCTTGTGCTTTCATTGAGCTCACCTGAAATGAGCTTCTAATCCGGGGAATGCCGTGACTCTCCGTGAAAGTGTGTGTGGGTCTGTTTGTGTGCGCTCTTCTGCTGAAATGATTAGTGCCGTGTGTGGGAGTGCATACTGCACATATAAGGGAGAGGGCATATTTACTCGTCTGTCTATAGGCTTATATCTTCAGCTATGAAGCACTTTTGAAAATACTCATTTAATACACTTTTGACTAGTTAATTCCAGCATGACATTATTCTGTGGTGGAAATGACATTTTGAGATATTTTTGCATTAAAATGGTAGATTAGTCTTCCCAAGGCTAATTTCATATTGTTTATATCCTAAAAATAACAGTTATAATAATATTCAGTTTGACTAGAAATGATGCACAATAAAAATTAGTGTCTTTGTTACACATTACATGTACTTGCTATACTAATAACAGTAATTATATGCAATTAACCCAAACCAAACCCTGATCCTAACCCTATAGTATGTTAATTAATGTTACTCAGTACTTAAAGCTACTGTCTGTTCTGTGTTTTTTTTTGTTTGTTTAAAAATTATCCAAAATAATTTTTCATCAAGTACATAACCAGCCTGTTTTCAAAACTATCTCCTTACCTTAGCCCGATTCATAGCTGATCATTTGTTGCCTTTTCTCACAGCAGGAGGAATTAAACTTAAAGGTGCCCAAGAATGCTTTTTCACAAGATGTAATATAAGTCTAAGGTGTCCCCTGAATGTGTCTGTGAAGTTTCAGCTCAAAATACCCCATAGATTTAAAAAAAAAAAAATTTAACTGCCTATTTTGGGGCATCATTAACTATGCACTGATTTTTTTCAGCGCGCCGCCCCTTTAATTCGCCTGCTCCCTGCCTCACGAGCTCTCGATTATATTACAGCACATTTACAAAGTTCACACCGCTAATATAAACCTCAAATGGATCTTAAAAGATGCATGCTGTATGCATGCTTCGAATTATGAGTAAAGTATTTATTTTGATGTTTATATTTGATTCTCTATGAGTTTGAGGCTGTGCTCCGTGGCTAACGGCTAATGCTACACTGTTGGAGAGATTTATAAAGAATGAAGTTGTGTTTATGAATTATACAGACTGCAAGTGTTTAAAAATGAAAATAGCGACGGCTCTTGTCTCCGTGAATACAGTAAGAAACTTTAACCTCATTTAACAGTACATTAGCAACATGCTAACGAAACATTTAGATATACAAATATCACTAAAAATATCATGCTATCATGGATCATGTCACGCTGTTGTTCTTGCTTACCTAGTCTGTTGATTCACCTGTGCAGATCTCTGTGAAACTCAATGTATGTCATTTCCATGTACTGAACTCTTGTTATTCAACTATGCCAAGGTAAATTCAAATTTTGAATCTAGGGCACCTTTAAGATTTTGATGGTGGATTGTATGGTATTACAAATGGACAATAAGAGATTAGACTGTACAGAAACTGAAATCTACAGGTAATGCTAATACACACTAAATACACATAGTCACGCAATGCTGATGTTGTTATGATGTTGTTAACATTAACAATTTGAGAACAAAGTATAACAATAATAATTTAAGTGATTTGATGTGATATGAGCTAAGCGATCGTTACATTTAATCACCATTGGCAGCACGATTTATTGTAATGCTTTTTTTTTTCTCAGTTGGTCCGAACAAAAGTGGCAGATTTGTTACTTACTTGTTCGGATGACATTTTCCGGTAAAAATTCTTATTTTGTTCATACTTCCAAGACTACAATCTGTCTTTCCGAAGTAGGTATCCACCGGTGTGTTGACTGACCTCGCACATTCTACTTCAGAACATTTAAAGATGATAATTCCACAAATAATTCTACTTCAGAACATTTAAAGATGATAATTCCACAAATAATTCTACTTCAGAACATTTAAAGATGATAATTCCACAAATAATTGCAGGTTTCGAACAGAGATGGCGACAAAGAGGCAAAACTTACGGACTGCAGCTTTAAATGTATAATTACACTGGGACAAGGACACCTTAAAATTAAATGTAACCAAAATAATCAGTTTATAAGTGATATTTTGTGCTTATATTTACTGACCCTGTAATTGTGTAATTTGTCAACAAGTATGGTCCCACAGTTGTAATTTCAATATTAAATTTTATTTATACACTAACAATCAAAAGTTTGGGTCATTTTTTACATAGAGATTAATAGTTTTATTCAGCAAGGATGCATTATTATTTTTTTATCAAATAAATGCAAAAAGCATTTAAAACATTTAAAAATCTTACCAACCCCAAACTTTTGAACAGTAGTATTATATGTAAACAGTAGTAAATACTTTATGCTTGTTTCAGTCTTTTAGATTATCATAGTTTTATAACAGATTTTGTGAAATTGTGATGAGTTAAAGAGTAAAGCGATATAATCTATAGCTACGTAAAAAAAAAAAAAAAAAAAAATGCATCTAAAAAGTTTCCAGTTTTAATGTAATCTTCATTTAACAAAAAGAAAATCAAAAAAGTGTGTGTAGCTGTAGAAACAGCCTTATATCTCTTTATCTCTGGTTTAATCTCCATCGCTCTCTTTATGCCACCCCCTCCCTCTTTCGGTTTCCCTCTCTCGTTCCCTCACCTCCCTCCTCTGTCTTTCTGTACATCCCTCCCTCTCTCCCTGATCTCCTCCCTCATTCTGCCTCTCTTTCATTCTTTCGCTCTCTCTTTCTTTAGCAGTGTGGTCTGGGCATGCTGCCAGCTGGCATGTGTCTTTTTTGAATGAATACCTGATGAAGTTGGTGGTGCGCAGTGAGGTGAGGAGTGGGAGGAGCTGAGCGAGTGAGTGAGTGAGCGAGCAAGTGAGGGAGAGGGAGGGGAGAACTAGTGGCCTGGCGAGGCCTTGCATAACGCACGTTTGAGTGCTGCAGGCAGGGCTCAGAGCTCAGCGCTGCCTGTGTTTGACACACGGGGCCCGGCGGGGCAGGGGGCAGTGCCTGACCACAGCCATGACTTAGAGCAGGAAGGGCCATTGTTCACGTCGGCCACACCGCTGTACCTCCGTAAGGTGTCAGGGTCGCTTTGTGTCTGTTAGGCTCCTGTGGGAACAAGGGAGAGACTGAGAGAGCGACTCAAATGGCCTCTCTGAACACCAAGGTAAGCTTTAACGCATTGCCACTACATTGTGTTTTACTCAAATACATGTAAATGAGAGATTATACAGGTCTATTTGTGTCTAGCACCTCTCTGTTATAGTTATAGCGTGTTTCTCAACCGTATCCAAGGGTGTTTCAGCAGCTTTCAGGTAGTACTTGAAAAGATTTCAGCTTTGCTTCGTTAAACTTGTAGAAAAAATAGATTAAAATAATTAGTAGTTGACACATTAACACGCTAAGCTGCTTTTTAAATCAAAACAAACTATGTGTAATATGTGCATATTGCTTGTGTAAATACTCCACAACTCTTTACTTGATTGACGATAATGCCAAAAGATATTCACGTTTCTGGTTTGGTATCGATGAAGTGGTTCCTGAGTGTCAATGATTGAACTTTGAAGGCTGAAAAGACAAAGAAACTCTACTGAGCACAGTTTCTCTTTTTCTCTGTCTTGTCTTTGTGATTCATGTACTTTATGAGTATCTCTGGACTTGAAAGTGCAAGTCATTCAGCTGCACTTCTTCATGCAGCTACTGAGAGTGTTCTGTTTCTTCTTTCCTTTCGTCGTTTCTACTTTACAACCTGTCTCTGTTTCACTCGCTCTATCCATTTCTGTGCTGTTCATTGTAGAGATCAGGCTCTGGGACAGTTAGTGAGTATCTGCCCACCTTTTAAAGGGAAAGCGCCTCAGAAAAGTGTGGAAGGGGCTACAGTACAGTAAGCTTGTGTCTTAAATGCTTGTGAGATATTCACCTAGACAGCATCTTAGATGCATTCAAAACTATGTTATTTGTACTATTGTTATTTATATCTATGAAGTAGGCAGCTCACTAGACTGGTTTAAGAATTAGACTTTTTTTCAGATTTTAGGCTAAAATTTACTTAATTATAAATGTATATTAATTTGTTTATTTACATAATTATATTATTTATTGTTATAAGTATATATCTTTTATATTTATATATTTATCTATATATGTTTTTATATAGTGTATAGATATAAATATATTTAAGTATACATATCTATATTTTATATATTTGTTGTTTTTATATAACTTATTTTAAATTATATAAAAAAATATATATATTAAATTTGTAAAAAAAAAAAAAAAAAAAAGTTTTTCTGCGGATATATCAGTTTTTATTTCATGTAGTTTCTCAATATAATGTGCTTACAAACCATGTTTAATAATTATACAAGAATAGTGAATAATTATGGTTGAAATAATTTTAGTTGAACTATAGCTTGATGTGTACAGTAAAAAAAATAAATGCAATACATTATTTATAATTCCCTCCATTGTTTTATTTTTATTATGAAAGTTTTTTCCAAATCTAAAATATTTTTGCATTTTAAATCAATGCATTCGGTTGTGTTCACAGTTTCATTCTTGTCAATAATGCGGTGGTTATATTGACTTAAACCTTGTCATCCTCACGGTCATCCCCCATTGACCCACTAATGCAGCCCACAGAGCTCTTTGGATGACATGTATTGTTGTGGTTTATTATTGCGGTGGGAGTGAGGTTTTATGAAGAGAAATGCATTCGGAGAGCCAGTCCATGCTTCCTCTCATTCATGGTTGTGTTAGATAGATTCACAGTGAATGTCTTTGATTAATGTCTCTGATTTGTCCCCGCGGTTCTCCGTGGCTCTGAGGCCCCGGGGATGTGATTCACAGTGTTGCCAGGGCTGATGGAGGACAATAAGTTTAGGTTTCAGGTCATCTGATACTGTTCCTAGTGCGCTCAGCAAGATCCAGCTGACAAGGCTTTTATACTGCAGTCTCTCTCTCTCTCAACTCTCACTACGCTCTTAGTTTACAGTTAGGAAGCAGTGGAGGTGTGTGTCTGAGTGTGTGTGTGTGTGTGGTGTGTGTGTATGTGTTAATGTGTATTTGAATGAGCCTCTGTGCTGGTTTTCTGTTGCTATGTGCTTGCTGTTTTACAAATTGTGTGTGTGTGTGCGTGTGCGTGTGCACACGTGTGTGTGTGTGTGTGTAGGTGTAGCATAGTGTTCTCGATAATGTAGGTCAGTAGATTGTTCGCTCCCTCCCTGCTCTGTGTGTGTGTGTGTGTGTGTGTGTGTGTGTGTGTGTGTGTGTGTGTGTGTGTGTGTGTGTGTGTGTGTGTTGGGTTTAATCCTGAGGGATAAGCAGGCAGGGCTGAGAGGACCCAACTGTGAAAGATTAGGACTTGGCTTTCCCCGGGATACCACAGCGACACACTGAGGCATGGTTGTGTGTGTGTGTGTGTGTGTGTGTGTGTGTGTGTGTGTGTGTGTGTGTGTGTGTACACAAAATACCAGCCATTGGCATCAGTGTCATTAATCCTAACTGGCTCCCTGCAGTATCAGACATTCATTAAAGAATTGTGTAAGCTGCAGTCAGTCGAGTTGAGAATATACTACGCCTTCTCTCTCTCGTACTATGGTTTTCTTTCTCTTCTGTTCTGCTTTTCTTTGTACTATAGTTACTGCATGCTTTCATAGTATGTACTAAATAGGGATGAGTCACGGTTGTCCATAGAGGTTGCTACCTATAATAATATCTGTCAGTTTGATGGACTGAGTTGTCTTTTTTTTTTTCCTCTAAAACTTTTCCAATCCATGGTGTTGGTGCTGGACAGAGATTGAACTATATATATTTTTTGTTTTTGTACTGTTGATTATTTTCTCATTCAGGATCAGAAATGAACCTTAAGCTGGGACTTGAACTTGGCAAATAACTTTTTTTTCAGATATATGTTATAATGTCATTAATTATACATGTAAATCAATTATTATATATACTGCATATACATATCTGTATACTACTATATAACAATATTATATGTTATATTAACATGTAATAATGTTAATGTTATATTGTGTTATTATATGTTATGTTATATGCAGTTGAAAGAAACAGTATGTGAACCACTTGCAGAATCTTTGAAAAATTGAATTTATTAAAATAACCCCGTTCAAAACTATTGATTCTTAATACTGTGGATGATCAACAACTGTTTTTTTTTTTTCTTGTTGACTATATATATATACATCTTTTATGTAAAATATCTCACTCAAGACAGTACTAAATAAAAAATAACATGCATTTTGTATGATCTCTCTTATTTAGTTAAAATTATTCACATTTTCACAGATTCTGCAAGGGGTTCCCAAACCCCTTCAATTAAATAGTCTTGCGGTTTCCTCATTTTTAGAATTAGGAATACTCCATATATTTTCACAATTGATATGAGATGATAAAAGCCACAGTTATTAATAAAAGATGCTAAAAAAATGTTTTATACACTATTTGATCTCATATTTTGTTGCATTTGTTTTGTTTTGTTTTATTTTTGTTTTGTTACAGTTTTTGAATGAGAAAATATAGACCTGAGTTTTTTTTTAGTTTTTTTTTTTAGGTACTGCTTCTCTTTTGTCCATAGTGACAAAACACAATATTACATGCAGTAAATAACTGTCTTCTTGATTGTTGTTGAAGTGCATTATCTAGGTAGCAACATCAGTACATTCAACATCACATGCAACATCAGTACATTCTTGGAAATGTACATTCTACATGTGCCATGATAGCATTGTCCTTTTAACCTGCATGTTCTTTGACCTATGATGTGCTAACAACAACCACACAAATGTACTGAGATGTTCAAACAAGTAAATATACAACAAGTACAGTTTAACCATAGGGAAATTTCTTGGTACCTATAGTAGTTAAACATGAAAAGAGCTGCCCAGCTCACAGTTCTCTGCTACTTTTTTCTCCACAGTTTTCATATCTTATTGATTGTACTTTTTTTGCATAATATGTGGCTGAGAAGTATGCATATTCAGATGCAAAAGAGTGTCTTTGGTTGTGCTTTGATTTATGGGAAGCATATATCATATGCTCTTACAAGCAGAGACTAAATCAAGATGTAGATCATCTTGAACAATGAATCGCTGATTACCATTTTAATCAGTTTTCAAATATAATCTCATTATAAAGGTTTTAGTTCAAGGACCTGGCAGAGACCCGTTTAAACCTCTAGAATTGCCTTTAAAGTTATAATACCATCTGGATAATATTGTCATCTACCATGCATGATTACTTAAATCATTAATTAAAATGATTATGATAATTGGGTTATTAACATGCTTGATTGCCCTTGTCTGATGCAAATTATGGTAAAGGAAAAAGACTTACAAGAGAGGTTGGGGGTGGTGCAAAGAGAGATGAAAAGATATATGAGCCAAAGGGAATAAATGAGAGTGTAACGGATGGGGGGTGAAAAGTAGAAAAAAAGAGGCAGGAAACACTGATTGAGAGAGTGCTGAGAATAAACACCCTGCTCAATGTCAATAGCGTCAATCAATAATTTTCAGCTGTTGTGTAACCTTTCTACACTACTTCGACGTAAGAGCAAACAGAGAGGACATGCTCCTGCTGTTTGTAATCAGCTGAGGGCTGATGTGTCTGCTTTAAGTGATGACATGACCTTTGTGAACCTAAACATAAACTATTTTAAAACAGAGTCTGATTATATGAAGGTTGACAGGCATGCTTTAGTCATAGTGATGCTATCAGATGTAATACCATAGTAATTGATATATATTATGGTTCTACCATATTCATATACTCTATGGCATTTATCTGTTTTTTCATGGTACATACTTCAAAGAATGCCATAGTATTACTATGTCCAAACACGCATTGTATTAGCATTGTGCAGTGGCACAGTGCATCATGTAGTAATACCATGGTACTTGCATAGTACTACCATCTGATAACTGTTACTCCACAATACATCCAAAAATACTATACTGGTACCATGGTACATGTCCAAAAGGTATGGTAGTACTGTTGGTAGTACTGTGGTATTTCATGGTATTTACAGTATTAGGGCTCATTCACACTGTGCATCTAAAATGTGAGAAGCAGCACTCAGGAATGGTTTAAAAAAAAAAAAAAAAAAAAAAGTGCAATGCAGAACGCGAGAGTCTTGAGACGCACTTTTGAGATGTGATGCAATAACGGAAATAGCCAGATAGATACTGTTTTTGACGTGGAAAAAAAGAAAGTAATCACACTGGCTATCCAGACACAGCCACTATGAGCACCTCCTCCTCCATGTAGACTTCAAATAAAACAGTTGCCCTGCCAACTTGCTACTGTAAACAGAAGCTCACAATGCTTGCCCCGTCCTTGGGGTCATCTGATTGGTCCACTGTTATGGAACTGACATTGATGTGCGGCGCTGCGTGTAAAAGTTGAAATTCTTTTAACCTGACATGCCGTCTTAAAAATGCGGTGACCATGAGACGCAAGCGCAACGGTCATACACGTCCATCTAGCATGTGTTTACATAGAAAAACAATGGAAAAGTAGAGCATTGGAATGGAAATACGTGTTCTGTGTGAACGACCCCTTACTGTGGTGCCATGTCTAGTAAACCATGGAGAATTTTCTCCAAAAAACACAATGCTAGCATTGTACATATCCAAAAACATCATGGTAATACTATGGTACATTTACACAAAAATTAACTAAGTGTATACACACAAAAAAGTAAGCAGCTATACAGACCAGCTTAAAGGGTAGGTTTCCCTTATAGCAGAATCCGCCTTCTCTTTTATAGCACCGTGCACTGCGACACTTGTTAAATCATCAGGGCCTGTTTATCATGCAAAACCACCCTCCCACCAGTTCTGGACAACAGACGCAGCTGAATGGATCCAATCAATAGAGCTCAGGGAGAAATGTCAAACAAGCCATAACACTGCACAACATCACTGTTTTGTCACGTGTATCCCCATACACTCTGGAGTGGGAGGGAGAAGAAAAAGGGGCTGACTTCCTACTTTGATGGAGAGCTCTTAAAGTTAACATCAAATCCAAATAGACAGTTTTTACATTCCTAATACACTTATTCATTCATTCATTCATTAGGCATGTTATTCCTAAGAAAAACATCTTGCATCAATATGTGACTTGCTTCGTCTTTGACATATTTCCTTTCATTTGATGTCACCTAAGCCATGTGGATTGTCGGTTAATGTAGTCCTCTAATACTGACAGCCAGTCACTCGTCAATTCAAATCTAGAGCCATTATTCCATATAAACACCCACTTTTCACAATTCAGTCAATTCATGATGGTTAAAATAGTCCCTGCCTACACTTTTTTTTTGTCTTTGAATATCTTTTTTTGGAAAAATGACTCATTACAGAAGTAAAATGGGTTACTTTAAGATGTTTATATCACAATTTCAGAGTATAGTATACTCTGTATATAGAGTATAGAGTATAGTCCAGTCTAATTTGTGATTGTGTGTTGCACGATGGTGAATGTGTTACTTGCTTCAAATAGGCCCTGAGTGCAGAGAGCCAGTTCATTATTAATGATGCTCACACTGTGTGTTCCATCTTGCCCTACAGGGGGTCCACTTACATACTCCAAACACACACGCTATGAGTGTTATCCACAAGATACTGATGCCCACTTGCATGTATAGTGATACCTTAAAAAAAGCTGTTGAATGCACTGAACTAGCTTTTTACTTTAAGCTGTCTTGATAGAGTTTATAGGCCTGTCTTAAAACAGAAATAACCTTAATGATGTGTGTGCTTATTTTTCAGGTTCTTCTTGCAGTCCTGGAGACTCGCTCTCAGAGGGAAATGATTCCACATGAATTGCATGGACCGCTCTCCCACAGCAGGTGTGACTTCCATTGCTTAAGACTGAAATCTGTGTCCATCCAACCTTAGGCACAGGACATATCCCCTATCACCACCACTCTCCTCTCTACCCCATCCCCATCCTCGCTCCGAGCCAATCAGTGGGAGGGCACACTCTGTTAGCAAGACAAACTGAGACCAAGAGGGAGAGGAAAAGAACCCAAAAAGCCAGGGGGAAGAAACATCCAGAAAGTGTGGTACAAGAATCTCAGACACCATGAAGTCAAACCAGGAGCGGAGCAATGAATGCCTGCCCCCCAAAAAGCGTGAAATCCCAGCAAGCACTCTGCCCTCAGAGGATAGGCCCATGGTGATGGCGCCTGCAAGTGAGAGCCAGCGTGGGGGGAACCTGGCCTGGCTTGCCAGTCTGGCAAGCGGGCATGACAGAGGGCGGCTGCACATCAGCACCTCCGCAGAATCCGATGGGCCTCAATACAAACCGTTGTCGGCCACGGCTGAGAGCGCACCTTCCTCATCCACTCACTCAACCAGAGCTCCACCTGCAGTGACCACAATACCTGCAGTGTACACGTCACCCCACGGCACCATCCAATACACACCCCTGCCTCCCAATCTACATTTCATCAGCTCTCCGTACTCTGCACCATATGCTGGCTACATCTCCCCCCTAGTTTCCCATTCGGCTGCCACCACTACCACACAACGTGATGTTTATGCCAGCACCTCCATTTCTCCAGCATCCAAAATTGACCAGCACCACCATTTGGGCCGTTCAGGCCTGGTCACAACTGACAACACCTCTTCAGCCCACTCCACCCAATATGTCCAAATTGCTGGTTCTCCTCTAAGCGTATCCCCTAGGACTGCACAATCACCCCATGCTCACTTGCCTCTACACCTACACCCTCACCACACGCTCCCCCTCAGTGGCCCCTCACAGGTCTTAGTTCAGTACGGAGATGGACTTTTACCCAAGAGGGAGGAGACGAGGCCCAGGGAGGTGCTGAATGGAGAGCTGGAAAAGAACAGACGCTTTGGTCCATCTCCCGAGTCCAGTGCAGGGAAGCAGGGCAGCACTGCCAAAGGAGGTTCCTCCTCCCATCAGCACCAGATTCACCAGCAGCAGAGCCCACATCACTATGAGGCTCGGCATGTGGTGCTACCTGCTGAATATGCGCAGGACAGTGCAGCCTTGCGGACCTCGTTGGTGCTGGTTCCAAACAGTCATAGCTCCAGTGTTGCTGATCCCGGAGGTACACCGGACAAGCTGCCTCCCCCAACATCCCACACTGAAAAAGGCGGGATTTGTGCAGGCAAACCTGTGTCCCGCAGTTCCTCCTCCTCTGCCTCCCTTCCATTTCCTCCTCCCCCTCCACCTGTGGACAATCTGAAGGGAGCAGTTACCACACTGTCTCCCCATGCTGTTATCCAGACCACGCATAACACCACAGAGTCACTCTCCCTGGGCCTCCCCTCCACCAATTTCTACCCCACCCAGCAGCCCATCATTGGTTACATTGCCGGCACAGGGCACCAGCAACCTCTCAGCTACCACACCAGCCTACCCCAGCACCTGGTCATCCCTGGAACTCAGCCGGTCATCATCCCAGTAAGTGGAACGGAAGCTACTGCTACATCGACCACAACGCCCTTGTCTGCGGCACTGCCCCATGCCTTTGTCACCTCAACGGCCCCCAAAATGGAGAATTTTGAACCTCCGGCCCCATACCCCCACCCTGCCGCAGCTGTGGTTCAAGCCCAGTTGCATCTGCCCGTGGTTCCGGCCCCTGCCAGCCTGCTGACGACTCCACCACCACCCTCAGCCCCTTCACTGCCCCCTTACTTCACAAAGGGCTCCATCATCCAGTTGGCAGATGGGGAACTGAAACGGGTGGAGGACCTGAAGACGGAGGATTTCATTCAGAGTGCTGAGATCAGCAATGAGCTGAAGATTGACTCCAGCACTGTAGAGCGCATCGACAGCAGTCATACACCTAACTTCGCAATTATACAGTTTGCTGTAGGAGAGCATCGCTCACAGGTGGGATAATATATTTTTGCTTTACAGTTGTTGTAGAAATGTATAATGACAAATGTGAGCAATTATTTCCCATATACACAAGGATAAGGGTGGGCGATATATCCATAGAAATAACAGTAGAAATTTGTCAAATGGTATGACTTTTTATAGCATCATTGTACAGAACTTCTGGCACATGGTAGTAAAAGAATTTATTAGAAAAAAATAATGTTATGCAGTTGACCCTTGGCTAAGCTCCCATGTAACTATATTGTTATCAAAAAAATGTTTTCTAGAATATATATTTTTTGTTTATATTGCCCCCCCTATAAACACAGTACAGGTTTGTTTTTTGTTTTTTGTTTTTTGTTTTTTTGCTACATAACTATTGCAAAGACTTGTCAAATGCTGTATGTATGTTTATAGTGTATATTTTTATAGAGTGTTTATTATTAGGTACATACAGTGCATTTTTTTAATGTTATCATTCATATTAGAATCACATTTATTTGAGTCCTGTTGTCTTTAAGAGGTGGAATTACAGTGGAAATATATGCCAATATATTTGCCCCTTAAGACATGTTTATAATATGCAGATGGTATCCAAAGATGGCTAATTTAATTTCATTTTTAAGTGCTCATTGGCAAAAATCTTTACACCTTTTACTAATGCCCAGGCATCTTCTTTACTTTGTTACATCTTTCATGAATTTTTATCATCTCAGTTTGAATAACCATATGATAGTCATTAAGTTTATTTTTTTATATGCTTTGAGGCTGTGAACGTCCTCCTATATGAACTCCACCTGCACTCAATCAGTGTAACTAGATGTGGGGTAAATTGGCAGCTGAAATCATCTCCCTGTTCCATAATCCCTCCCCTGGCTGTCCCCATGGCATCTTTGTTTAGTTTGTGTGGGATTCACTGGCAGAATTGAGTCATTCCTTATTTCTGCTTCCTTCTGTTGTACTGTGAGTAGGCTGTATGAAAAATCTGCTTCATTTGTCTGGGAGTTGAGATGGGGCCACCCACTCAAAAGCAGTTCTAAAGTCTGTCAGTTTGAGAGGCGCTGATTAACAGATGCTATTTAGCAAAGGCCTTCATTCATATCATCAGGCATTTGTGCATGACTTCTACTGTATGAATTCCATGTCCTCTCTTTTTGCCTCCCTTTTTCTCTTGCAGGTCAGCGTGGAGGTTCTAGTAGAGTATCCTTTCTTTGTGTTCGGCCAGGGCTGGTCATCCTGTTGTCCGGAACGGACTAGCCAGCTGCTCGAGTTGCCATGCACCAAGCTTTCAGTGGGTGACGTCTGCATCTCCCTCACTCTGAAAAACCTGAGGAACGGCTCTATTAAGAAGAGCCAGGGGCAAGTCTTGGATGCGCCGACCCTCGGTCCACCCCTTAAATCACCCAAAACACTCTCAAGCGGCACGCGTGGAGGTGTTCGGCACACAGAACAGGAAAATGGACTTGGGCAGTGTGTAGATCAGGGAGGTGGAGGCGGTCAAGGCAATAGAGAGAATGGAGAACTGAGGTTTGGCGAAAGAGACATCTGCAAAGCACCACCGCTCACTGAATCAGAGTCCAGCGGTAAACCCACAGGCCGTAAAAGGAGGTGGTCGGCCCCTGAGGGCCGCAAAGTAGAAAATCCTGAAGGAGAGCCCCCTTTAACGTTCCCCAAGCCTTCCTTCATTCCTCAGGAGGTTAAAATCAGTATCGAAGGCAGATCAAATATTGGCAAGTGAATGCGCATTGGACTGTCAGATTTTAAAAGCAAAATTTGCCCTCAGAATGTTTTTTTTTTTTTTTTTTTTTTTTTTTTTTTTTGAGTTCTGATTTGATTTTCTATCCAGATTACTTTACTTAAAGGCTAAATTAACTCAGTATGTACATAATCACTTCTAACATTGTAATAGATGCATTCAATATTACACCGACAATTGGTGCAATTAATTTGATTGGTAAATTCAGGGCAGATGTAGTACAAGGTGAGAAGGTTATGAGACACCTGAGCACTGCATGGTATCCTGAAGGCTTTAGTATATACAATCAGTCACAGCTAACAAAGCTAAGCCTCTCTAGTCTCTTACCTATGATATCCTCTATTTTTTTTTTTTTTTTGGCCCACACAAACTTGGTTCAACTACACCTAGTGGCAATTAAAACATTCGCCTGCTGAGTGAACCTAAAAATGTTAGCAAGGGAAGATGAACAACTGGTGTGAATAACATTGCTAATGGTGGCAGAACGGAAATCACTCCTCCACTGGTTGCAGGAGTTTACATGATGTCAGCCATCTTGTTTAACTGTGACTAAAAGAGACTATCCAAATCAATCCTAACAATATAGAGCAGCATCGTCAGCGCAGTTAGACTAGCATAGATTATATTAACATTTATTGAAATGCAAGAAGAAGTTTCCAAATACTATGGTACAGGCCAAGAGAGATGATGTCATTGAGCGGGGACAGTTGCTCCATAGAAAGACGAAACTATCATTTTAAACAGGGAAGATGGACAAGTCTATTTTTATATATCCAACTGTCTAACCTTTTATTTAACTATTTTTGTAGTTTTGCATGTTTTAATTTTCTGTCTCACTTTTCAAACCCTCCTATCATACCTGATGGGTAGATTTTTTTTTTTTTTTTTTTTTGTGATGAATGTGTAAACCTTGCAATCAGGGGTTATTTTTTTTACTTAGACACAGGATGGGTTCTTGTCTATATATATATATATATATATATATATATATATATATATATATATATATATATATATATAGATGCATGTATGTATCTTGATGCATACAAACACAATGGAGAGTAGTCCCTTGTTTTTCGTGCAGTCTCGCCTGTTTTTTTGTTCAAACAAACGAAAGTTGATTATTTCGAAAGAAAGAGAGCGAAAGTTGTCTGAGGAGGATAAGATGAGTGTCCTGAAGCACTTAGTTAACACACCTGTCATGCTCACTAGCTGATAGTCAACTGAGTCAAATGATGATTATTATTATATTAATTATTACTATTATTATTATTATTATTATTATTATTGCTACTTCTATTTTCTGTTGATCTATAAACATGAACACAGTGCTGTGTGCTGTATCGTGAATTGGATGTTGTGTGGCACTCTGTGGGAAGGTGATAGCTCACAAGGGTCGCTATGAAAGGATGAATGTAACAGTTGATGAAAGAGCAAACAATGAGATTTTGTCCCCAAGAGGACTGCTTTAAAGGAAGCACTTTTTTTTCATTGCGTTTGATTGGCTTAGCCATCTCAAGTGATCTGACAGCTTGAGTAAAGACGGGCGCAAGAGGCCGTGGCCCGTTAAACAACTGCCATTTAAGTCATTTAAAGCAAAAAGAGTCATATGAAAGTGTGAATGCAGATGGAAATGAATACAGAGACTGTTTATATATTTACAAGAGATGTGAGAGATGAAAGTGAGAAACTCTGGCTACAGACATTTTTGGAGGATCGAAGGGTGTCATATACCTGTTTGTTAGCAATTTATGTGGTCGTGCACGCATGTGAGTTCGTGTGCATCTGCGCACGGGCTTATACGCGCATAAATACGTACACGGTTATGGTAATTTTCAATCATGTTGAAATATGTCATGTATTTTTTTGTACATTAACATGTATAGAACTGCATATGCTATATCTATCTTACTGTATGAGAGCGCAAGACTACATGAGCACGTTTTTAGTCCCGTCCCCCAAGACACTGACTCATCGAACGTATGTGAAAACAGTCATGTAGTAATTTCAGTGATCTGTAGAATATTTGTGTGAGTGTTGCGTGAGTGTTTGTGTGTGCGTGCGTGTGTGTGTGTGTGTGTGTGTGTGTACATACCACACATATTATAAATAGATATTTAAGTTCTACTTAAGAGAATATTGCAATTTGCACATCTGGAGAGATAGTAACATGATTTATTTTGTTTTCTGCCAGCACAGGACAGGGCCGAAAACTCAATTTTTACTGAAATGTAGCAGTTTCTTGACATGTTTGCTTGGTTCGCAGGTCTGTTGGGTTCATTTTCATTAGGAAAACAAGAAAGAACCTTTTCAGGGGGGTTCGAATCACACACATACACATGAAGCAGGATTGTATACGGTGCTGTGTCGAGGCTTTCGCTTCGTAGGGGTGGATGAAGTCATAGCCTGTAGCCTGCATACTTGTCGAGTCATTCGAGCGGCCACACTCAAGTTAGCTTGGTGAAGGTAGGTGAAGATCTGGCAGGAAGATGGGTAGTAGTAGAAAATAAAAGATGCATGGATGGATGGATGGATGGATGGATTTAATGAGTGGTGGAGGGTGGGTGAGTGCACCCCATATACAATTTGAAAATGCTTTATTTTTTTATAATAAAACAGGGTTTCTCAGATCAACACCACAATCGTGCATTTTTTCTTTTTTTCCATTTGACATGGCGTCTTTGTCCCCTTGTAATGTGCGTGTTTTAGTTTTACTTAGATTGTATGTGTGGATGTATCTGCTTCAACCAATCAAACTTGATATTTTCATTGTGTTTATTTTTTGGGCCAAAAGGTAGAAACAAGATGTGATATTGTTTGTCCAATGAACCACCCCAAGAACATGACTGTCAATGGCGAATCGGTCTTGCATTCGTTTTGTTTTTCTTATCTTTCACTGTTGTCCTTCTCTTGATCAGTGTTTCATTGCTTCGATCATTTTACAGTCTGCCTCCTTCTGGTTGCACAGTGCGGTTCCACGTACACGAGAAGCATTCCGAACAACGGCACGTAGCAATAACCCTTAGTCTCTAGTGCTGAACCAAAAAAACAAACAAACAGAGAACCGGACATCAATGCCAGATCTTCTGTT
This sequence comes from Megalobrama amblycephala, assembly GCF_018812025.1. Taxonomy (NCBI): domain Eukaryota; kingdom Metazoa; phylum Chordata; class Actinopteri; order Cypriniformes; family Xenocyprididae; genus Megalobrama; species Megalobrama amblycephala. Next base: position 6,117,890 of record NC_063052.1, read on the forward strand.
CGACCTCAGCAAGCTGTTTTTTATCCTCTTTAGGTTGATTTGCGGTTTGCACATCCAGCCCTCAGTAACTTCAGGGAGAAATGTAAATTAATATGCAGTGACAGAGTCTGTCCCCTCTTAGCCGTCTTAACCCATAATCAATAGTGACCTCCAGATGCTCTTCAGGTGCCCATACAGAACCAGTACGCCTCTCTCAGAGTATGTTTACCCAACCGCAACCGTTAGCTACCTTCTGTTGCCTGGCATGTACGTGCGACCTCTTTCTCACCCGGCACACGCTTTTCTCTTTTATCTGTCTTTCTCTCTCTCAATCATAGCCATAGAACCCTGACAGTATTTGTGATGGAGTTTCATATTGCCTAGCCTGTCGAAATTAGTTTTTTTTTGTGGGGTCAAATATGACAGTAATTCACTTGTAACGGTAATACTCACCTAGCATACAAGTCAATGTGAATTGACATTTCAACCCATTTTGCTTCCATAATGTGACGTATTCCAGAGTTAAACAGAATATTCAATCAAGAAAAGTGGGCTTTTCATATCAGAATGAATACGAGTTTGCTAAAACAATACCTAAATAGCTAGTTGGTTAAGATTATCCAAAAGCCTATGTAACGGACGTAGGCCGCTAAGAGCTGTGCGTGTAAACCTCACTCCCCTGATCTCAAGAGGTGCTCTAGCAAATGACGCTAGAGACTGTGGTCTTTAGCCTCCTTGTTAGAGCGCCCGACTCTCTAACAACCTGCGGACCAGGGTTCGAGTCCTTAGAGCGGGTGGTTCGAACAGGAGGGGTTACATTGGTGCCGTGACCCGGACGGGAGTGAGGTTTAGGGGGATGAGTGTAACGGATGTAGGCCGGTAAGAGCTGTGCGTGTAAACCTCTCTCCCCTGATCTCAAGAGGCGCTCTAGCAAATGACGCTAAAGACGGCGGTCTTTAGCCTCCTTGTTAGAGCGCCCGATTCCCATGCCTTAGTCCTTAGAGCGGGTGGTTCGAACAGGAGGGGTTACACCTGCCTGGCCTTAGTGATATCATTGGAAAAGTTAAGTTGTTTTACGTTTTTTCCTATTTTTCTTTTCTTTGAAGTACCTTGCACCGATGATTCGCTCACAATAAGACCTGGAATGAGCATTGAGGAAGTAAATAGGTTTGATTTTGATTCATGTTGACTTTAAGTGTCACTTGTTATCGACCAGGAGACGAGCAAGCGTGTATGTTCAGTTTCAGGTATGTTATTTGTTTGCATTTGGAATTGTTACTTGAAGACGTTTTGACCTTAATTTGATGTCACTGTTTGTTTATCTGATATTGAGGAACAAGTCCAACTGCAAACGAATTAAATACGCTTGACGTGCGATGACCTGAATGAATGAAACATCACAGATGTTCTGTGCCATCGCTTTTGATGGTCATCACAAACAAAGAGAATAAAAGATGCACATGGTACAGCTGGCGGTTTATTGTGCTGATAACGATAGTCTCTTATGACCTCCAGTGCTGAGATACAAGAGAAATAAGAGAACATTAAAAGTGTTGGCTGCTGTTTTTTTAGAGTCAATGTCACATGAAACTCAAACCCCACTGGTGATGTTCTAAACTCTTCTTCTGTTTAAGCTTGACATGTTTCCCGCCTAACAGTTTGTGCCATCTGCATGTAGCACTGTTTCTGTGGTTTCCATTCATATACCTTCTCCCACAAATTGTATTCTTTGTAGCCTGTGGGTTTTATGATTTTATTTCGCTGTTTGTGAGTAAACATGGCAAATATTATGCTTCACTTTGTTGAAATGTTGCACATTTCTGCACCCCCCTACCCTCAGTGTGTTTCATTTTCTTTGGCAGAGGGGAGAGTTAGCTGTTTCTGACATTATGACAACATCATTTGCTTTTCTGATAAAGGTCAAAATCTTTCCTTGGGCTTACTCAGGGATGAGAAATAGGTGTGAATGTGTGTGTCGAGGAGGTTGTGTGACCTTTGAAAGGTTTGTGTACATGTAAAAAGGTATATATATATATACATATATTCTTGTGTGTGTTAAACTGCTGTAACCAGAAGCAGTCATTTCATTGGCCCTGTGCTTTGGTTTCCCACAATGTCTCTACACCATATGAGGCCTTCCTAACACACTCTGTCCGTCTCCGTGTAAGCGTCTGTATCAGTCTGTTTGTCCGCATCACAAGCTGTCTGTCCGTCTGCCTGTTGTCCCTCTGACGTCACAAGCCCAGATCCTCACACATGCAAGATACTGAAAAAAAAAAAGACTGAGAAATGATTCATCGACCTCATCAAAGTGGGGACCACTTTTATAGAAACAAACGAAAACGAAATGCACATTTTTTTGTCATTTATAAAATAGATAGACTTGATAATACTGTTTCAGCACTTTCTAATCCCGAGGAAAATAGGGTGAGAGTATGGTGTCATCGCAGTTTCTCCCCTCCAATACGAATTCCCTCCGTCTCGGCCCGTTCCTGGGTCCAACGGGTTGAGACGACGAGGACAGAGAGTTGAAATAAAGTTTGAACGGTCCTCTGCGAACCTGAGATGACTTTACTTTTTGTTGTACTGATGTGTGCTCGAACACCGTCGTTCTGTTTTGTTTTATTTTTATGTTGGTTCTATATTTGACCTTGCTTCATGTACTTTGGACTTTGTACTTTTGCTTCGGTCTCCTCTGTAGCACTCTTTTATCATGGTAGGAGACGAGAGAAAGTGTTTTAATGAATGTTTTTAAGAGAGGCTCTGTGACAGCTCTCTCTCTCTCTCTCTCTCTCTCTCTCTCTCTCTCATAAGAGGAGCACCGCTGACAATTTCCTTGTTTTTACTTTCATTTTTCTGGCACAAATGACATAAAAAAAAAAAAAAAAGACGAATGTTGGATTGCGAGTTTCAGCAGTTTGAAAAATAAATCAAAAGTTTTTCTTTTCTTTTATTGTGGCTCTCATTGAAGAAAAAAAAAACAAAACTTTATTTTGAGTTTGCTTTTCTTTGAAATTAGTTGTAAAATCAGTCAGGATTTCTCTGTTCAACTTGACTGTTGTTTGACATCTTGTCAATTGTCCAAACAGCTGGATTAATAACCTCAGGCTGAGAATCTTCTACAGGCCCACATTACGGTTTTGTTTCACCCTAACTTGATGTATGGGCTGCTTGATATGGGTATTGTAACTAGTCTTATTGTTAATGCTATAATTGATATATGATCATTCAGCTATATCAGTGCTGGATAGTGAAAGCAGCGCACCGGCCCTCGTCTCTCACGTGGTTTTGGTGAGCCGGTAAACTGACAAACGCTTCCTCAGAGAGAGGTACATCCTGTGTTCTGTCACCCTCATCTGGCCAGGCCTGTCCAGAGCACAGGAATGAGACTCGCACAACCCTTGAATCCTGAGGAGTATTTGTCACTGTTGGGTCGAACTGGACGCTCGACCACGGTTAACCGCTGAGAACTAAACGCCAGGGACGTATTGACCATCACAGGCCGGAACCGACTCGTGTACAGATGCTGTTTTCACATACCCGACGTCACCTTCACACATAGCAATCGACAGCCTCGTAACGTGTGTATTTATCCTTCAGAATTTGTACAACTACACTCTCAAGATAACATATCTTCAAGAAAAAAAGGTCATTTTGTAATTCTGGATTTCTTGCCAATGAATGCTTAATAAGATGTCTTCTGTAAAATTGTACTCTGTAAAATCTTTTTAGGCCTAATTTTAACATTTCCAGGTATGTTTTGTGTAGATTCTGAATGAATGGTGAAGGTAGTTTCGCCCCATGATTTTAAAGCTGAGGCCAGATAGACTATTAGCCGGATGTGAAATAACACTATGTCCACCTTGTAAGGTGAACGGCGTCCGGTTATCATCAAATGTGCACGCATGTCCAGCCACCTCTATTTTTTTTTTTTTTTTTTTTTTTTTTCCCTGTTTGTTTTCCCTTTTGAGGTTGAAATGTTAAAGATGTGTTTTGTGATACACAGGAAGCCATTGGTCATTCCTCAGGAAGGAGTGGGTTCAGATATAGCAGTAATACCCCAGGCTTGCTGGACTAGAGGTGTTGCAGGTCTTGTCATAAAGAGATTTGAAGTCTTCCATTGGAAGGGAAATGGAAGCTGTTTCTAGTTTCTTTTTTCACTTGCCATTGGGCAGAAAGATCCACGATCATAAAACCTCCTGATTGGACCTTTACCTGCTGTTCAAAAAACATTGACTCAGTGGAGGTAGGTTGCCATATTGTCAGTGTTTTGTTTTCTCCATAGTTTCAGTGCTGTGGATTTACTGGACCTATATAGTATGTTAGACATCATGTAGAAATGTTGAGCCAGACTGTTAAAGAAAAAAATGAATGTCACATCCAATCCTGAGGTTCTATTTTCTTGGAATTGTATTTGAGGATTCTGGCCAGTAGCAAGCGATGGCTGTTGGAAAAGGAAGTTGTGTTTTGCACCTTACTTAGTAAAGGAAAATAGATATTAAATAAAAAAATAAATAAATAAATAAATAAATAAAGCATAGGACATAATTGTGAAAGGCAATTTATTTGTTCTTTTGGTTCATTTTATTTCCATATGCGTGCATACTCTGTAAGTTGTGTAAAATATTGTACTTGCACTAGCTTTTTTAAGAAAGAAAACTAATATAAAAAAAATTGAATTGAAATTCTATTTTCTAATTGTGGTGTGTCTATTTGTAGGATACACTCACGTTGTTTCTTGGATTTTTTGGTCCCTTTCTTTGATGGTGCTTGCCGGTTTTCTAGTTAGAACTTATTTCATTATTCTGAACAACAAAACAATATTTGATTCAGGTTGTGAACAAATTTGTTTAAAAAAGAAATTGTCTGTATACCAGTACAAGTTTATTGTTGCAGTATACACGTACTAATAAAAATTACAGTGCCAATTGCAAACTGCACCCTTTTTGGAGTTTGTGATTTGTGAGAACGGGATTTCAGAGGTGCTTTTGTCAGATAACTCTCAAACAATTGTACATTTAGGTGTTCCACAGGTTTCTTTGACTCCAGCGCACCTAGTCAATGGAGTGTGGGTGTTGGCGGAGGAGGCGGCCCTGAGTATTCGCTTCTGTTCCAAGCTGGATCATTCAATTGAAAAAAGTGTAGATGGAAGACATTGAGATCTTATCAGACACGACAAACCCACACTTGACTGTGTGGGAAACAGCAATGACTGGCACAATGAGCTTAGACTGATTCAGCTCTGTCTGCTTGTCTGTTTTTGTGTCTCCATATAGTTTAAGCCACAGTACAGTATAGTCTGAAAAGAAGGTAAGTTGATTATAAAAGTCTGAATATACACATTTTTTGAAAGAATCATGAGTTATCATCTGTGTGTGATGAATACTCCCCCAGGCACTGAACTTTGTAAGAAATGTTTATCAAAAATCTTTACACGTCTTTCTGGAATACTCGATTCTGATCAGCAGTCAGATATTTCCGTGGCAAAGCTGAATATTATCAACTGAAACCAGTGTCGTGAAAAATCGCGTCTTTACCCGGGTTCACGCCATGTTGTAATTATCGTAATTTTGAGATGACAAAACATTAAGTTCTACTCTGAGCTGGGAATTATGCTTTTCTATTGCAACACTATCAATGCCTAAAAGAATCTGCAGCAGTCAGGTGGTACTAGTAGGAGCTCTTAAAAAAAATTCAAAAAGGACGTGAATGCTGAAGTTGAAATCTCGTAATTACGACATGGTGTGAATATACCCTTTGAGCCAATGGGATTTGCTTGGGGTCCTGATAGAGCGCAACAGTCGGGTTTCAGAAGTACAAATCATTCATTTTCTCCATAGGAGATTTTTAACAATTTATAAACCATTTAAGACGGCTTCTGTGAGCTACGAAGTTGTTAATTGATGCTTTTGTTGAAGCCATTAGCCAGCTTTATTTCAAATTATTTTTTAAAGTAGGTATTACATTTGAACTTAAAGGTGCCCTAGATTCAAAAATTGAATTTACCTCGGCATAGTTGAATAACAAGAGTTCAGTACATGGAAAAGACATACAGTGAGCCTCAAACACCATTGTTTCCTCCTTCTTATGTAAATCTCATTTGTTTAAAAGACCTCCGAAGAACAGGCGAATCTCAACATAACACCGACTGTTACGTAACAGTCGGGATCATTAATATGTAAGCCCCCAAATTTGCATATGCCAGCTCATGTTCAAGGCATTACACAAGGGCAGCCAGTATTAACGTCTGGATCTGTGCACAGCTGAATCATCAGACTAGGTAAGCAAGCAAGGACAATAGTGAAAAATGGCAGATGGAGCAATAATAACTGACATGATCCATCATATCATGATATTTTTTGTGATATTTGTAAATTGTCTTTCTAAATGTTTCGTTAGCATCTTGCTAATGTACTGTTAAATGTGGTTAAAGTTACCATCGTTTCTTACTGTATTCACGGAGACAAGACTGTAGTTATTTTCATTTTTTAAACACTTGCAGTCTGTATAATTCATAAACACAACTTCATTCTTTATAAATCTCTCCAACAGTGTGTAATGTTAGCTTTAGCCACGGAGCACCATCAAACTCATTCAGAATCAAATGTAAACATCCAAATAAATACCATACTTACGCGATTAGACATGTTGCATGACGAACACTTTGTAAAGATCCATTTTGAGGGTTATATTAGCTGTGTGAACTTTGTTTTTTGTTGGTTAAGGCAAGCGCAAGCTCTTGGGGCGTGAAGCACGAGAATTAAAGGGGCCGCAGCCTGAATTGCCGCATTTATAATGATGCCCCAAAATAGGCAGTTAAAAAACTTAAAAGAAAAAAAAAAAAAAAAACTATGGGGTATTTTGAGCTGAAACTTCACAGACACATTCAGGGGACACCTTAGACTTATATTACATCTTTTAAAAACATGTTCTTCGGCACCTTTAAGTTTACTTCACGACCATTGAAAAAGGATGTTCTATGTAGTACGAATGTGTAGTATGAATGAATTCGAACGTACTATATCCGCCATGTTGTTACTGTCACATGACCTACCAGTGTCAGTTATGTCCCTTCAACTCCATTCACAAATCCTCTCCCGTGGCCTCATGGGATAGTAAAGTGTCCATTGTACGCACACTTCAGAATCTCGCTGGAAGTAGTTAGTCATTCGGGTACTTTTCGCTTACTGTTTTTCGAATACTATGAATTCGGACATACTACTCTGTTTGCATGCTGTTTTTCACTTACTATATAGTAGAGAAGTATTCGATTTCAGACGCATCGATAGTCAAGTTGAGTCCCAAATGACACAATATAGACTATGTACTTACTTATGCACTATGTACACAACCATGTAGTTGAAGTTGGTGATGTTCTTAACGGAAAGACGAACGAAAAAAAAAAAAGGTTTTTATGAGGTAATTTTGTTATCGTAGTCTAATAGTCGTAGTCCCCCTCCACTATGTAATTAAAGCTGTGACATTTGAGTGCATGAAGTGTCCAACATTCCACACTTCATTGTGAACATACTAATCACACTATTAATACTACAAACGTCATAGAATAGTGCATAAGTCTCCCTACGCTCTCAAACTACTTAATTTAAGTTTATTGCAAAATATGCATATTATCCATGCAAATATTTGCTGTCTCTACATAATGAGCATCTTTAAATCAATAGTTATATATTTATCCATTGTTTTTAATCATAACGTGATTATGGCATTCACAATGTTTCATGGGATTGTAGTTCTTTCCCTTATTTAGGCCATTAAATACACAGTTTTGAAACTCTTTTTTTTTTTTTGCTTTAAAATCAAATTTTGTGATTGTGTGAATCCCCTCATAGCTGGTTCACTTGCTTAATGGCTTATGACTCTACAAAGACTTTCTAAAAATCCCTGTGGGAAAAATGAATGGTGAAATACTTATGTAATCATGGCAGATATGGATTTTAAATGTTGTAAAAGTAATTTTTTGCCGTCTTTATTACTTAACAGGTGAGTAAGGTATTTTATTGAACAGATATATTGCCACATGTAACAGAGTTGACTGTAAATCATTATCAATTGTGAAGGGTAATTTCATTATGGTTGTTGTAGGGCTGTGCATGGAATTTATTTTCAAGGAAGTGCCATGTCTATTAATGGATATAGTAACAGCTAGTCATCTTAAGATCCTTTCCATCTAAACTGGTTATATCTCTTAAGCCTAGTGGTGAAGGCTTTATGAGCAGTGAGATATCTATATTCATCTGCACAGTCACGCAGAGCCAAAGCACAGCCAAAACAATGTTCTTCTGCAAAATGCATGCAGTCTAGTTATTTAACCACTAGAGGTCCAAAAGTTACATGTACCTTAAACTGGTTATTTGTATTTTTTTTTTATAGGTATAAAGGATGTTTACGAGCGGTTTAATTCATAAAATTAATTAAAACTAAGCCAGTCATTATTCCAAAATAACATATTCGATCACATAATTGAACAAAACTGGAAAGGTATTCAGGGCATAAAACAACCACAGTTCTCATTCAGATGTTTATTCCTCCATATGTAATGTTTTACTTATAACACTTTTAATCCTCTATTTTCTAACTCATATAAACTGCACAAGGCATGTTGAAGAAATGAGGTGCAGAAGTTTTCACATTCCTCTGGTCTGATATGACATCCCACCACACCCATTGTACAATCACAAAGGAAGCAGGCCAGCAGAAATAGTTCACAACAGTACACAATGCGCCAATCTCTGCTCAGATCAGCTCAAACTTACAGTACAACACACAGGGGCGAGCATAAAGTGGCAGAGAAGATTCTCTGCTGGTGTGTAATTTCTTCACTAGCATGCATTTCTTTCAGTTGCTATACTATAGGGAGAGAATGGGTTGCATAGTTACCAAGAATGAATCATTTCACTCTAGTATTGTCCTGTCAAGAGACTTATTGGGTGTTTCCTTATTCACCCTCTCATACAGATGCGACCCCATTGCATACTTTAAAGAACTTAAAGGCTTTAAATGAACAAAACTGAGCCATACTGCAACATTGGCTTTCCAAAGAAATGTATACAGCAAGGTTCCTGAGAATCTGGGCCTGTCTGTCTGAGTGTAATAGTGTTTTTGAATGAGTTAGCTAAGGAATCAGATGACTCTAAAGAGCACAGAAAACTGCAAGACAGAGGGAAATCTGTTTGTGAATGTCTTCCCTCTCTTTATGGTAGAACTATGCTGCTTATTTACAGAAACAATTCACACAAATTGATAGAATGATGACAGAAATGAATTTTCATTTTCAGCTCAACTGTTCCTTAACTAGTAATGGTGAGTGTGCATGTTTTTTTAGCCTGTGTGACTAGGTGAACATTTGGCTAGCCTGCTGTGTGACTCTGATGAAGGTCGTCCTGCGGCTCAGTTCTTTGAGTTTGGCAGCTCCTACATATGTGCATGTGGACCGCAAACCACCCAAGATGTCCCTGATGGTGTTTTCCACGTCACCTTTGTAGGGCACCTGGACCGTCCTGCCCTCTGATGCCCTTGAAATCACATAAATAGATGTACATAAGATGACCTGCAATATCACAGTTATTTGTGCCACACATCTTTTGAAGGGTTAGTTCACCCAAAAATTTAAATTATCCCATGAGTTACTCACCCTCAAGCCATCTTAGGTGTATAAACACAGTCGGAGATATATTTAAAAAATATCCTAGCTCTTCCAAGCTTTATAATGTACTGAAGAGGATTAGGGCCAAGCAATAATAAAAAAATAAAACCATCTCGAAATTAAAGTTGTTAAATTTCGAGAAAAAAGTCGATATAAAATGTTGAGAATAAACTCATTAAATTTCGAGAAAAAAGTCGAGATAAAATGTTGAGAATAAACTCATTAAATTACGAGAAAAAAGTCGAGATAAAATGTTGAGAATAAACTCATTAAATTACGAGAAAAAAGTCGAGATAAAATGTTGAGAATAAACTCGTTAAATTACGAGAAAAAAAATTAAATTTCGAGAAAAAAGTCGAGATAAAATGTTGAGAATAAACTCGTTAAATTACGAGAAAAAACTAATTAAATTTCGAGAAAAAATGTTGAGAATAAACTCGTTAAATTTCGAGAAAAAAGTCGAGATAAAATGTTGAGAATAAACTCATTAAATTACGAGAAAAAAACGTGTTAAATTTCGAGAAAAAAGTCGAGATAAAATGTTGAGAATAAACTTGTTAAATTTCGAGAAAAAAGTCGAGATAAAATGTTGAGAATAAACTCGTTAAATTACGAGAAAAAACTAATTAAATTTCGAGAAAAAATGTTGAGAATAAACTCGTTAAATTTCGATAAAAAAGTCGAGATAAAATGTTGAGAATAAACTCGTTAAATTACGAGAAAAAACGAATTAAATTTCGAGAAAAAATTTTGAGAATAAACTCGTTAAATTTCGAGAAAAAGTCGAGATAAAATGTTGAGAATAAACTCATTAAATTACGAGAAAAAACTCGTTAAATTTCGAGAAAAAAGTCGAGATAAAATGTTGAGAATAAACTCATTAAATTACGAGAATAAACTCGTTAAATTACGAGAAAAAACCTCGTTAAATTTCGAGAAAAAAGTTGAGATAAAATGTTGAGAATAAAGTCATTAAATTACGAGAAAAAAGTCGCTAAATTACGAGAACAAATTCGTTAAATTATGAGAAAAAACTCATTAAATTATGACTTTATTCTCAACATTTTATCTCAACTTTTTTCTCGAAATTTAACGAGTTTTTTCTCATAATTTAACGAGTTTTTTCTCATAATTTAACGAATTTGTTCTCGTAATTTAACGACTTTTTTCTCGTAATTTAATGACTTTATTCTCAACATTTTATCTCGACTTTTTTCTCGAAATTTAACAACTTTAATCTCGAGATGGTTTTAATTTTTTATTATTGCTTGGCCCTAATCCTCTTCCCTAATAATGGTAGTGAATAGGGGGCGTGATTTTGAAGCCCAAAAAATGCATCCATCCATCATAAAAATAATCCATACGACTCCAGAGGGTTAATAAATACCTTCTGAAGCTAAATGAAAAATTTTGTAAGAAAAATATCATTTTTAAAACTATTAACTATAATAACTAGCTTCCAGAAGACATACGCATCGATTTGCTTATGATACTCCTACGTCATACATCGCGTCAGGGGTTACTCTTGTGGCGCAAGTCGACTTGCACAGTATGCGTACGGTCAGCTGCTGGAAGCATGTATTTTAGTTTATAAAGTTTTAAATATAGATATTTTTCTTACAAAAACCCATTGTTTCGCTTCAGAAAGCCTTTATTAACCCCCTGGGCCCAGATCCGGCCCACATCTGATACATGTGGATTACACACGTACCGGATCTGGGCCGACATCATGTTGTTGTCAGGGGAGCCATATGGATTATTTTTATGGAAGGATGGATGGATGCATTTTTTTGGGCTAGGAAGCTAGGAAGAGCCAGGATATTTTTAAATCTCCAATTGTGTTCATCTGAAAGAAGATAGTCGTGTATATATACCTAGGATGGCTTGAGGGTGAGTAAATCATGGGATAATTTTCATTTTTGGGTGAACTATCCCTTTAACAAACACACTTAAACCCCAAAATGAATAGCCATAAATATGCCCTATACTCTGTGCCTCACCTGTACTCTGCTACTCCTCCGACATACTTCTTCATGGCCGTGTCCGAACTCATCCCGTAGAACAGCTTGAACTTCTTGCCCTCTTTCTCAATGATTTCACCCGCACATTGATCGTGTCCTGCTAACATTCCTCCCAGCATGACAAAATCTGCTCCAGCACCTAATGTAAATTTATTATTAGACAGATTAAAGACCCATTCACACCAAGAACAATAACTATAAAGAAAGCTATAACAATAATATTAGCACCCACACAACGCACAATAACATTCTGCCGCTTTAAATGCTCGAGCTCTGTATAGTAAGATGGATTCTGATTGGCTTTCAGTGTTTTTATCATTAAACAACTAGGGGAAAATTCATTGTGAAACTGACTCCAACATATATAGTTGTGGTGTGGACTCTGCTATTCTTTTATATGTAGAATGATTTTTAAAACTATATCATTATCGTCCTTGATGTGAATAAGAATTAAAGGCTTTATATGGCAACAACACATAAAAGTACAAAAGCAGTAAAATTATGTTCTTATTGTTTGGTGTTAGAAACATGAAACCACTCATCACTGCTCACCAAAAGCTTTGGCAACATCCCCAGGGCAACTGCAGCCTCCATCCTAGAGGAAAAAGAAAGCTTTACTACATACTCCTATAGCACAGTTGCAAAGAATTCCTATAGACTTTAGTCAGGTGAGACGCCATATTAAATTTATCGCAGATGAAAGCGAGGCTTTGAGGGAGAGACTTGCAGTCTTTACAATGGCATGCACTGTATAAAGGTCATAGATCACTTAATTTTGTCAACTCGCAACTTTCAACAGGCACTTTTAACAGCCTCACTTTCCTGTCAAAAACTAAATATGGCACTACTTTGACTAAGGTCTATAGCTCAAATTGGAAAAGTGTGGCACTTTAATGTTTCATTAAAGGAAGAAACTACCTGAAAAGTGTTCTTGTTTAAAATAAAATTAATTGTAATAGAGTGCTGCATGGATATGGAAGCTTGTTTCCACCACTGAATAAAAAATAAAAACGTTTTATCTCACAATTCTGACTTTTTTCTTCAGAATTGCAAGATAAACTCTTAATTGCGAGTTATAAAGTCTGAATTGTGAGAATTGCGTGATATAAACTATTGCGAGGGAAAAAAACAATTCGCAATTGCGAATTTATATCTTGCAAATTTGAGAAAAATTGAGCTAAAAAGTCACAATCTGTGGCGGAAACAAGCTTGCATACATGGATGACATATTTTTAGGCCAAAACCCAGAAACAAGTTCACATTTTAACACTTCTGCTTCTATCATCATGAAGTCAATTGTTTTTTTAAAATGGGTTTTTAGTTAAATTCCTGAGGTAAGGTCTGTGGTTAACACAAGCCCAAGGTATTTTTACATTTTATTCTTCAACAAAAAATACATAATTGATAGCCCCTTGTGATTTTTAAAAAAAGATTTTACTTGTTTTAAAAAATGCGGTTGCTAACAAGACTAAATGAGGCCACATGGTACGACTACAGAGGTTGTCAGGGACATTAAACATAAGTAGTTTGCTTTTACGGTAATAAAAACTGAAAGAGTTGTCGGAAGTGATGGTGTTGCTGGTTTGTTCATAGTCTATATTTAGCTTTTTACTTCTGCAAATTGTATTTAGGCTTCAAAATTCATTAAAGCTGTGTTCATTTGTGAAGATCATGATTAACAAAAGGTCTAATGAATCAAACTTTTGCTGATAGCAGAGTTTATTTTCTGCAATAATCCAAAAGCCAATAGAAAAGTCCTATTGGGTTTTTGTGAGGGAACCAGGGTGATGCCAACTTCTAGGTTGGCCTACAAAAATATGATAACACTAAAAGATAACACACAAAAAGGAGCACATGTTGTTTGGTGTCATTGAGCTTTTCTATAATGGGACACAAAAAAACTGACATGGTAGAGAAACACTGGAATAGAATTGAGGATGCTGCCCTCTTGTGGTAATGTGATGTCAATTGTATATGGGTTCCCATCTGTCAATCTATGCATTGCATTAAAGGATGGCTTCATGCTAAAGATGATAGCCATTTAAAGAGACTCACAGATATTATGTGTCCTTTCAGTCCATGGGCCGAGTCAGCACACTCAATAACAGCGCTCAGTTGAGGATAACCCACACCGGTCTTAATGCGTGTGGTGCACACAGAACCTGAAGATCACAGTGTAGCCAAACATCATTAACATGAGAATTTAATAAGAAGGATGATTATCTATTACAGGGTTGGGTAATCTAATCTGATACCTGGCCCAATGCCCACTTTTATGATATCAGCTCCAGACAGAATAAGTTCCTCCACCATCTCTCCTGTCACCACATTTCCTGCCTAAATGATCAAGATCATTGTGTTATATGACATTTGCAGTTCAGCAAAATGTATGCTGTTTAACAAAATGTATGCTTATATGATGCTTGTAATATTATGTTTGGGCAAAAAAATCTCACCATGATGGTGTGCTTAGGAAACTTTTCCCGAACTCTTTTTACAAACTCTACAAAGTGTTCTGAGTAGCCATTGGCCACGTCCAGGCAGATGTACTGGATGAGAGGAATGGCCTCCAGGATGCTGGACAGTTTCTCTAGATCCGCCACTCCACTGCCTGAGCTGGCCGCCACATGCTGAGGATGAGACGGTAGATTGATTTACTGCAAAAACTTTGTGGTGGAATAAGGAATAAAAAGTCTTGAAAGCTAAATGTGCTAAAAGTTACACGTGTGTTAGTATGGAAGCTCGTTTCCGCCACGGAATAATAATAAAAAAAAAGATAATTTCGACTTTTTTTTATCTATATATAAACGCGCAATTGTGAGTTAGGCCGAGTTTATATCTCGCAATACTGACATTATAACACGCAGTTGTGACTTTATCAGGCAATTTTGAGGGAAAAAAGTCAGAATTTTGAGTTTATATCACAATTCTGAGGGGGAAAAAGTAGAATTGCGAGGGGAAAGTCAGAATTGTGAGATAAAAAGTCACAATTATTTATTTTATTTTATTTTTTAATTCCGTGGCGGAAAAATGTGTTAGTCTGTTGGGGTTATATAGCCTACAGATTTAAAGGATTAGTTCACTTTCAAATTAAAATTTCCTGATAATTTACTCACCCCCATGTCATCCAAGATGTTCATGTCCTTCTCCCTTCAGTCGAAAAGAAATTAAGGTTTTTGATGAGAACATTGCGGTCTTATCTAGAGAAACCATCACTTATTTTCTAAAAAAAAAATGAAAAATTATATACGTTTTAACCATAAATGCTCATCTTGAACTAGCTCTCTTCTTCTTCTCTATTAGAATTCCGGCAGTGTAGACACTGCTAAGTGTATTACTGCCCTCCACAGGTTAAAGTTTGAACTAATTGTTATATACTTGCACTAGAATATTGTATATGACAATTTAGTTCTAACTTTGACCTGAGGAGGGCAGTAATACACTTAGCAGTGTCTACACTGCTGGAATTCAAATAGAGAAGAAGAAGAGAGCTAGAAAATGAGCAATGGTTTCTCTAGATAAGACTCTTATTCCTCGTCTGGGATCGTGTAGAACGTTTTGAAGTAATTTTGACTTTCAACCGTTTGGGCTCCATTGAAGTCCACTATATGGAGAAAAATCCTGGAATGTTTTCATCAAAAACCTTAATTTCTTTTCGATTGAAGAAAGAAAGACATGAACATCTTGAATGACATGGGGGTGAGTAAATTATCAGGAAATTTTCATTTGAAAGTGAACTAATCCTTTAAGTTGGCTATTCTGTGTCTGCTAGGCAGTTGATTGGGTGTTGCTCGATTGTTGTGGCTAGTTTCTTGTTTCTTTTTTTCTAGTGAACATTTATAAAAGCTCATTAAATGCCCTAATTGAACTAAGGCCTAATCCTGACTCAGGCTAAGCCCTGTCTGTGAAACTGGGCCTATACCTTTTATATAATTAATCATGGTTTTACTACAAATAAAATCAAAAGACCATGGTTATTGTAGTTAAATCGTGGTACCCACAAATTAACTGTGGTTTTGCAACACCAACCATAGTTTAACCACGGTATTTGAAGTATGGTACTGAACTGAACTGTGGTAACCAATCCTCCAAAAAAACATGGTTACACTTTTACTATATTAAAACCATGGTTAATTTTCCTAACTGCTTTTGATTAAGCAAGGCAAGAAAGTATTTGTTGTCCATTGACCTCAAGGCACTCTGGATGACTGGCAGCAAAAGTCTTCCACTCCTCCAGGGAGTAGTGCTTCTGGATGGCTGTGAAGAGAGTGTGCTGAAAGACAGAGCAGAAACATGTCTGAGAGGCCAGCAAGTGTCTGGCTCTGAGACAGACAGAAAAATAAGAGCCTCTTGATCCCAGTGCATGGAAACAGGACACAGCTAATTATGTTTCACTGAGATCTTGATCATCACAGAGATAAAACCTAGTAAAACAAGACTTTTCCTGGGTTATATTTCAGACGCAGGTGCTGTGTTTCTTCAGTTAGTGTGCTTTGTTTAAAGAAGCACTCACCTTGCTGAGCACCTGTGCCATCTCAAAAGTGCCGGTGGTGTCCATGTTAGCAGCGATGATTGGGATGCCATTGTATGTCTTCTTTGAGTTCCGGAATGTGAAGGTCCTCTGCAGGTCAACCTTCAAGAACAAAAAATAAAGAGGAAATTACTTTTCAAACATACAAACGGTACATTTGACAGTCTGAAGAGCCTCGTTTTAATGGATAAGGCCATAATCAACACCAAACATCCTGTGTTCCTAACCTATTCTCCTGTCCCTGTAACCCATCCAAGCATGCACTCACATATATTATAACTGAAAGATATTTAGATCCATCTAACTGTCACATATCCATTGTAACAAGTGAACTGGAGTCATTCTCCATGTCTAGTGGATGTTAAATGCAGTGTTCAGTGTGCAGTAGAGCTTTCTCTGAATAAAATAAGGAGTGTAACAAAGACTGTTCTAGTTTGAGATTTGAATCATAACATACAGTATATTGATATATTAAACAACTATATATATTTTGCATCCATTTTCTGATTAAGCTCCATAACCTGGTTAAAACCTGATTCTGAAAAATATGTTTACATGCTCCACAGCCATTGGATTATTCCTGTATATGTAGTCAGCATGTTCAGAATAATACGGAAGAGGATTAGGGCCAAGCAATAATAAAAAATTAAAACCATCTCGAGATTAAAGTTGTTAAATTTCGAGAAAAAACTCATTAATACGGAAGAGGATTAGGGCCAAGCAATAATAAAAAAATAAAACCATCTTGAGATTGAAGTTGTTAAATTTCGAGAAAAAACTCGTTAAATTTCAAGAAAAAAGTTGAAATAAAATGTTGAGAATAAACTCGTTAAATTACGAGAAAAAAACTCGTTCAATTTCGAGAAAAAGTCGAGATAAAATGTTGAGAATAAACTCGTTAAATTACGAGAAAAAAACTCATTAAATTTCGAGGAAAAAGTCGAGATAAAATATTGAGAATAAACTCATTAAATTATGACTTTATTCTCATAATAATATTTTATCTCGACTTTTTTCTCGAAATTTAACAAGTTTTTTCTCATAATTTAACGAATTTGTTTCGTAATTTAACGACTTTTTTCTCATAATTTAATGACTTTATTCTAAACATTTTATCTCGACTTTTTTCTCGAAATTTAACGACATTTTTCTCGTAATTTATTGAGTTTATTCTCAACATTTAATTACGACTTTTTTCTCGAAATTTAACCAATTTTTTTATTGAAATTTAACAACTTTAATCTTGAGATGGTTTTATTTTTTTATTATTGCTTGGCCCTAATCCTCTTCCATAGGTATAAAGACATGCACATTCAATGGATATTATTTTTTTCCCAACCAATAACATTTTTGGTATTTTTAAGCATCTGATAACCGATATGCAGAACCAATAACCAGAAGATTTGTAATTATGGCTTTAATTCTGCTGTTGCCATTATATCTGCTCTTTTGTTAAAACAATAGCTTGATATAATTGTCTGTATATAATACACCCAGATTTACCTTTGTTTGCACAAGATCAGATAAATATTAATGTTCAGTGGATATTCTGAATAAGGTGTTATATGACCCAAAATTCAGAAGAATTGTATTAGATTAGATTATTCATATTCCAGCTGTATTATTAAAAAGAAATAATGATACAGGTAAATATGTTTACTTGACATTTACATTTACTTGTTTTTTTTTTTGTGTGTTTTGAAAGAAGTATTGTTACTGTTTGTGCGTTAACATGCATATACGCCAATGCTTGAGATTGCTCAACTCTGATTGACAAGATGTATCTATGCACTTGTTATTATACTATTATTATTATTATTATTGCAATTTCACTTAAAAAAAAAAAAAAGAATTTGATGGGTCACAGAATTCAATGTAACTAGGGGAACTAAAATATTTAGGTGTTTATAATGTTTGTAAAAGTTTTTTATTGTATTTTTATTGTATTTATTATGGTATTTTACATTAATTCTGAATGTAATAATAAAATGTGACTTATACACCAATGCAACTTTTTTTTATTATTATTTTCCCCCTCAACAATGCAATTTTGACCTGGTGTGACTTATAGTCAGGTGCAACTTACATTCTGGAAAATATGGTAGATTTTAAAATATATTAAAATAAAAAAACAGTTAATCTAAATTGTAATAATATCTCTCAAAATTACTGTTTTTACTGTATTTTTGATCAAATAAATGAAGCTTTGGTGAGTGTGAGAAGCTTCTTTATCAAACATAAATTCTTACCAACTCCAAACTTTTTATCGGTAGTATAATCATAATATGGCCAAATTCTGATTAATATCATCATTCACAACTGAGACATTGTGGTGCACTTTAAAGGATTAGTTCACTTTAGAATTAAAATTTCCTGATAATTTACTCACCCCCATCCAAGATGTTTCTTTCTTCAGTCGAAAAGAAATTAAGGTTTTTGAGGAAAACATTCCAGGATTTTTCTCTGTATAGTGGACTTCACTGAGGTACAACGGGTTGAAGGTCCAAATGCAGCTTCAAAGGGCTCTACACGATCCCAGCAGAGTAATAAGGGTCTTATCTAGCGAAACAATCGGTCATTTTCTAAAAAAAATAAAAATGTATACACTTTTTAACCACAAATGCTCGTCTTTCACTGCTCTGTGATGCACCACGCATTTCGTAATCATGTTGGAAAGGTGGCGGAAGTACTGATCCAGTGTCTACAAAGTGAAAGTACAAAGACTAAGTGAAACGCCCTTTACAAAAAAAGGTAAAACAATGATGTCGGATGATTCTGAAGTTTTTTGCCCTACTGCGGTACTTCCGTGACCTCTCCAACGTGATTTCGTAATGTGTGGCGCATTGCAGAGCAGTGCAAGATGTTTTTTTTTAGATGTATTTTTTATTTTTAGGAAATGACCGATTGTTTTGCTAGGTAAGACCCTTATTCCTCATCTGGGATCATGTAGAGCCCTTTGAAGCTGCATCGAAACTGCAATTTGGACCTTAAACCTTCACTATATCCTTAGAAAATACCACTAAAAATCCTAGAATGTTTTCCCCTTTCGACTGAAGAAAGAAAGGCATAAACATCTTGGATGACATGAGGGTGAGTAAATTATCAGGAAATTTTAATTCTGAAGTGAACCAATCCTTTAAGTGAATTTGTGCTGAATCATTTCTCTGTTTGTTTGAGAAAAAAAAATATTGCAACATGATATGCACAGAAGCTTTCTCTCTCTCACATACACACACACACATGCTCAGACGTTCTCAGGTTCCCCGAATCAGTTCCCAGCCATTTCCAGTTCCAGTAACTGCTGCAGTCACATCAGTCACACTACACTGCCCTCTGAATAATCATCCTGCTGCTATTTACTTGTGCTGTGGGGAACAAATTCACCATTCTCCTGTTTGAAGAGACATATCCCAGAAATTACAGTCATAAGATTTGGATTCTATTGCTTATTGTTGATGTCTGAGGCAAGGTCAGTGATTGATTACTGCAGGTTATAAAGAGGCCCTCAGCTGCTGTTCTATTGCAATAAGCCTGTATATCATCACAGCCACTGTTATTGGCCGTTCACTGACAGCCATCAGATTAGCCAGCCGCAGAGAGATCTGACCGGCACTTTACGTCATCCTGCAGTGAAAATCTCCTCCTAATTCGTCAGCCAGGACCCCAACAGGAAAAAATGAACAGAATATACAGTAGATGATCAATGATGTAAACCTGACAGATTAGCATGTACATATTGAAAGCAGCTAACTAAGAAAGCTACACGTTAACTGGAACAAAAGGATGTCTGGGTGAAATATGAAAGAAATACAAGCAAGCAAACCTCATCACAGTGAAGCAAAGGTTTTTATCAGCCAAATGTCTGAAATAGGGCACTTCATATGTATAGATGATCATGTAAGAGTATGTTTTGACCCCATTATGTGTTGTTGGGTGACCAAGAGTAACACCACAGTGGAATCTGCCTCTATTGACATGTAGGCATGCCTCAGGCCTATTTTTAAACATGTTTTCAAAGCACTAGCTCTCAGGTTGCTGTTCCTTAGCCTGGTCAGTCGACCCTTAAAACCACTGGACTTGTTTCAAGACACATCAACGCCACAAAATAAAGAGAAGCCAACACTACAGGAGCACTGTCTGCTGATCAAGCTTGATAAAGCACCACTGGTTGAAGCTTAAACATGGGCCCCATAAAGACCAACTTCGTCAAGGTCATCCTAATTTTCACTTTCATTCATTGCCACTCCCAACCATACATGCTGCTCCCTTGGTACTTAGTTTAAACGAGTCTTTCGGGTATAACATGACAAGGCAGTGGCACAGATTTCTTTTCAACAGAGACAGCAAGCAGATGTTCTTACCTCAGACCTGCTTTTCAGACTGCTCCTCTTTGGTCTGAAAAGGACATCTTTGAAGTCCAGTTTGAGGTCAACATCCACCCGGGGCATAGTGACAGGCCTGAGAGCGGATGAGAATCTCCTGAGACGGGCTGGTGCAGTCAGTGGTCCAGAGCTCCAGGCACCAAACCCGAACCTGCAGAAGAGCAGCGTATTTATAGTGGAGAAAGGGCCGTCACTGCCCAGGCCCCCATGGCTTTATTTGGCAAGGCCTGTACGTTCTCTCCTTCCCTCTCTCTCTCCTCTCTCCACTTCCCCCCTCCGCCTGCATTCAGTCTGGAGTGGCAGCAGCAGTAGCAGTGATGTGTTTCCTATGTGGCTGCCTGGCACACATAAACACACACACACACACACACACAAGCGCAGTCACTGCAGCTCAGCTCAGCACTGCAGTATGTGCACAGACCTCCTGCTGTCCAGCAGAGGTATTGCTCCTCTGAATCAATTAGTGATCTCATGGGAAATGAGAGAGAGGGAGGGATGTTGAGGAAGGACATGAAATACAGTGAAATGTCCTTCAGTTTTTGATGTCGTCTAATACAGAAAGTGATGGGCAAGTTGAAGATTGCTGCTGTAGCCCACATGGACTGTTTTTGGCATTTCATTATTTTTAGTATGTATTTAATATCATTATTCAGTGCCTTTTGTTTGTTACTGCAAGCTGCGCTGCCAACCAGGTACATTTTATTACACTATATACATGCATACAGCTACCTACTGACTGAAAAAAAGCTCTACTTGACATTGTTGAGTTTGGGTTATTTTCTTACTGACTTTGCTTACACAGGGTGTAACCATTTCCAAAAATGTTTTGGATAATCTTTGTACAAACCCGATTCCAAAAAAGTTGGGACACTGTACAAATTGTGAATAAAAAAAGGAATGCAATAATTTACAAATCTCATAAACTTCTATTTTATTCACAATAGAATATAGATAACATATCAAATGTTGAAAGTGAGACATTTTGAAATGTCATGCCAAATATTGGCTCATTTTGGATTTCATGAGAGCTACACATTCCAAAAAAGTTGGGAAAGGTAGCAATAAGAGGCCGGAAAAGTTAAATGTACATATAAGGAACAGCTGGAAGACCAGTTTGCAACTTATTAGGTCAATTGGCAACATGATTGGGTATAAAAAGAGCCTCTCAGAGTGGCAGTGTCTCTCAGAAGTCAAGATGGGCAGAGGATCACCAATTCCCCCAATGCTGCGGCGAAAAATAGTGGAGCAATATCAGAAAGGAGTTTCTCAGAGAAAAATTGCAAAGAGTTTGAAGTTATCATCATCTACGGTGCATAATATCATCCAAAGATTCAGAGAATCTGGAACAATCTCTGTGCGTAAGGGTCAAGGCTGGAAAACCATACTGGATGCTCGTGATCTTCGGGCCCTTAGACGGCACTGCATCACATGGAAAAGACAACATGGGCTCAGGAATACTTCAAGAAAACATTGTCGGTGAACACAATCCACCGTGCCATTCGCCGTTACACATCTGGAAAGGCACCATCAATGCTGAAAGGTATATCCAAGTTCTAGAACAACATATGCTCCCATCCAGACGTCGTTTCTTTCAGGGAAGACCTTGCATTTTCCAACATGACAATGCCAGACCACATACTGCATCAATTACAACATCATGGCTGCGTAGAAGAAGGATCCGGGTACTGAAATGGCAAGCCTGCAGTCCAGATCTTTCACCCGTAGAAAACATTTGGCGCATCATAAAGAGGAAGATGCGACAAAGAAGACCTAAGACAGTTGAGCAACTAGAAGCCTGTATTAGACAAGAATGGGACAACATTCCTATTCCTAAACTTGAGCAACTTGTCTCCTCAGTCCCGAGACTTTGCAGACTGTTATAAAAAGAGGGGATGCCACACAGTGGTAAACATTGCCTTGTCCCAACTTTTTTGAGATGTGTTGATTCCATGAAATTTTAAATCAACTTATTTTTCCCTTAAAATGATACATTTTCTCAGTTTAAACATTTGATATGTCATCTATGTTGTATTCTGAATAAAATATTGAAATTTGAAACTTCCACATCATTGCATTCTGTTTTTATTCACAATTTGTACAGTGTCCCAACTTTTGGAATTGGGTTTGTAGTTTTTTGGGCTTTAACGTTACACCTGTGGTGTTCCCGGTCAAAAATGGCCGGCCTACAAAAAATATCTTGTAAATTTCTTATGCTTTATCACCAAATATTAGATTCAATCTTTTTGTCAACTTGTTTTCTTTCTATTAGGACAGCTTTTGTATTATTATTTTTTTTTAAACTCATTGATCATGGCCTCATAGATCTGAGTTTCTAAATGCACCTGGTTTTGAGTGAAAAAATAAGTATTTGTGGATAATTTTGTCAATATTCAATAAAATTTGAGGGGAAATATAGTTTATCACACTAGTGTGCTTTAATGTTTAACCAGGAAGTTTGTTTTGTACAAAATGGCACAAATTCACACTTGAAGTGTTCCTGGTCAAAAATATCAGGCCTACAAAAACAATAGCTTATAAATCTCTCGTTATGCTATGGATTCAATCTCAAATTTTGTCAAATTGTTTTCTTTTAATTAGAACAGGTTTTGTATTTCTTTTTGAAACCGACTGATCGTAGGCCTCATTGATCTGAGCTTATGTTGGTCCATTGAAAATGATTGGGGGAGATTGAAAATAAGAGAAACATTTAGTGTTCATGTTCACGTGTGCTTGCAAAGATAAAGGCCTCAGAACTGTGCATGCACATTCGCGCTACCACACATACGCACACACAGTTCATGTACACAAACAAACTTTTTTGAGTATTACAGCATTTCTTTTTCACAGAGATTAACTTTATCCTTAGATCAATGAGGCCTACGATTCATTAGTTCCAAAAAGAAATACAAAATCTGTCCTAATTGAAAGAAATGTATCAGTGTATCATTAAGTTATATATAATATTTAAGTTAAGTTTGCTTTTTTTAAAAAATAGTAAAATAACTAACTTCAGCTGAAATTAAATTTCAATTTTAACCATGTGTTCCTAGGAATATAACGTGATGATAAACCATTAAATGCAATGATAAAAATGGTCATTTTATTTGAGCAATCAAATAACTCTACAATAAAAAACTTGATTTATACAAAACTTTATTAAAAGAAATGCATTACAAAAACCAGGCATGTGGACAAAAAAAGGAAATATATTAATATTGCAATAATATTGTACTGTAAAATAAAATGAATATTTAATTTTACAGAACAGTACAATTACAATACTAATATTTATAGCTTTGTTGGTTTCTTTACTTTCAAAAGATAAACCACAAAGCTTTTCTTTAGGCAGAAACCCACAGTAGTGCTTCTCTTTTGTTGACAACAGATTTATAAACGATTCTCATTATAAATCCACAAAGATGGTTGTTGCATGTTTTCAAATGCACAGCACTTGCAGACATGGAGTTCATGTGGAGCAGTATTTACTGCGAAACAAGTCGCTTCACTCTGAAACATTGAGTAGTACATCAGACTACATATTTATATAAATTAATCAAAGTCTTTTAGATTTGATAAATCACACCAACAGGTGAGTAACAGTTTCATACAGTATACTTGCTATTGACAATTTGTACTCTCACTTAGCGCTGGCTGTAATAAATGTATTTGAAAATTCAGCATTTTGCAGTTTGTTTAATAATCATGACCATTTTGCAGTTCACATGGGTCATACTTCTCAAGTAAGAAAATACAGAAATCTGTATAAATATATATATTTATACAACAACAACAAAAAAATCACATCCCTGCCATTTTCATTAAAATCTCCAGTGGTTTTAAAGGCTTTATGCCACCCCGTCCAGCTTGAGGGTCCAGGCTTGAGCGGGTGTGAAAGGCAGTTCAGGCATCTGCACAGTCAGTCCTGTTGATTGTAGAGGAGTCCATTTCAAAGGCTCAGGGTTCCCCAACAAAGTCACCTGAACAGAGTTGCAAAAGAAACAAAGATAATTTATTGATGTCTTAGCAAAAAATAACATTTTATTCCTAAATTCGAATGAATTCATAAATATTTACCACTGTGCTGCTGGAGGTTTTGGGCATCGAAAGCTTAAAGAAGTTTTGCATGGGATTGGCGGTGATGATCGCATATACAGTGCTGGTGTTTTTTGAAGTATACCTGGAATTAAAGGAAAATTTAAAACAGGCTGCGGCCCCTTTAAATTCTCGTGCTCCCCTCCCCCGGAGCTCACGCTTGCCTTAAACAGCATAAACAAAGTTCACACAGCTAATATAAACTCACTGTATGTCATTTCCATGTACTGAACTCTTGTTATTCAACTATGCCAAGGTAAATTCAATTTTTAATTCTACGGCACCTTTAAAGCTGTAAAACTTCACTCATTTTAACTACACTACAGGCTAACTAAGACTAAATTAAAACTCCAGAAACCGGCAGAGAAGGAAGCAAAACTACAGTTGAGGAATCCAGGCTGCTTATAAAAAGACCAAGTAGTCATCAAATCATTAATGACAATAAAATCATCATATGATTGGTAACATATCAACATTTCACTCTAGATTTAAACTATTTTACTAAATCCTACCCCTATCAGCTTGGCTCATGAATATTAATTTAATTCAGTGCAGTACTTATGATTGGTCATAATTTATGCAGTGGCCTCTAAATTTTAAATTATAATTTTCTCACATGGGTCCTCTTAAACTGATCAAGGTCTCTAGGTAACATTGCTTTCACAGCTGGAGCTTCTGAAAGTTTTTGTTTTCACAGTTTTGAACTGTGAGGCATAGAAAGATAAGAGGAAGTTAAAAAACCTCAACATACCAGACAAGAGAAGTAGCATTCTCCGCTTGAACTCTCCAAGGTTTAGTTGCATAGATGGCTTCACCGTTGATCTTCAGCCAGGCTCCAATTCCTCTGAGACGTTCCTCAAAGACAGGTGCGATCACGCCGTCTGCTGTGGGTCCCACATTCAACAGGTAATTCCCCCCTAAGGCCACGGTGTAGACCAGGTCCTGTGGTCACAACATATGAGAGGTTAAAACTTACTTGACTCATTAGACACCACATGAACTTTCATATACTTTTGTGTCCATATGTTTCATTCATATACATTATTTACACTGCAACACATCACACCTTTATGATTCTTGGTAGATCCATCAGTTCGCTTAGCTTCATATTTCGGCGATACCCCCATGATAATGTGTCCACTGACTGGCATTTCTCCCACTTGTGATTAGGCAGCTGTCCGGGAGTGAACTTGTCCGCACAGTTGTAATAACCTCCATGTTTGCAGTAACAGCCCGCCCCCCATCTGTCATTGGTCACCACCACATCCTGTAAGGAGCGCAATAATGCAGTCATTATGATCGGAATTACAATTTGACATATTAAAATAAAAATTACATGACAGGATGATCTCACTTTGACTGGACTGTCGTTGTAGAGCCAGGCGAGGAATTCTGTAGAGTTCCAATAAGTGTCAGGTGCTTCCCAGTCCCCATCTGACCAAATCAAGTCTGGCTTGTACCTGAGATGTTAAAAACATCAACTAAAATCATATACACAATGTAGGCTGTAGAGGTTGATCTTTACACAGACAAATACAACTGAACAGTCAGCCTTATGTCATAAACAATGTTTATGTGTCTTTGTTCTCCAGCCCGTACCATCACATGACTGATGCTGCAAAATTTACCTGTTGACCAAATTGGTGAGTTCTGGCAAAACTTTTTTTGCAACATACTCCTGGGTCTTGAAACCAGCTTGCTTGTCACTCAGGTAGATGGGATTGAACCATTCATACAGAGAGTTGTAGAGTCCATAATGCAGAGACCTAATACAACAAATTAAGCAGTTTTGGATAAAATTCATAAAAGAAAATGTTCTTAAAAAACTTTACTGAGATATCCACTTTATTTTTAACATAAGGGTAGTCAGTCACAACCACTTTTGATTTGAATGTGCAAGGCTTTGTGTGAGCCAAAGTTGTACAAGCAGTCTGTTATGCTACTTGATGTTGTAAACTGGTATTTAATATCATATTAATGTATCATTGTAATAATACACACACTGGTTTGCGGTGTAAATTGTTTTACCGTTTACTTCACTTTGTTATTATTCTAGTTATTTACCTAGATTGCAACTGTTGGGTTTCTTAAATAAAAATCCCATTCACTTTCTCAATAGAGGAATTGATTTTTATCGATAACTTATGACCTTTAAAGACAAACCTACTGTGAGCTACTATGAGGTTATTAATCGATGCTATATGCCTTTGTTGAAGCCATGTGCCATTATTATTTTAACTTGTTTTTTTAAATAATCACATTTAACAGTGGATTTATTGGAGAAAAACTACATTACCCATGATTCTGCAAGCGCCCGCCCACTCCCATGAAGCACTGCGTTCCTTACACAATATGCACTTAAACTACTTGAATATATATGCAATATATTTTGCAATAAACTTAAAATATATTGCATCATTATCTATAATCAAAATTTTTAAATCAATAGTTTTATATTCTTTGTTTTTAATTCAGATGTCATAGAGTGCCTCAGGGATGACGCATTTTTGTAGGCAAAACCCGGAAGCGAGTTAGCATTTTAGGGCTTCCGGTTCCAACACCGTAAAGTCTATGGGTTTTTGCTAAATCGCCTGAAATAAGGTCTGTGGTTAACAAAGCCTTCAAATATTTTCAAGTTTTGGTCTATGGCATAAAACACACCAGTTATAACCCGCTTGTGATTTTTTAAACCTTTACTGCGTCTTAAAAACGGCGGTTGCTAACAAATTAGACGTCATCATGATAAACAGGACATTTGGACATACACTTTTTCATGAGAAATGCTAAGTATTCATACACAGCACAGATCATAATCAGCGAACATGTTTTTAAATAACGTTGTTTTTTAAATACAGTTTAAAGAAGCTTGGTGGTGACGACGTTGATCCGCGACCATGGTGGTGTACTGTAGTCCGTTTATAGCCCACTGTTAGCTTTTTATATCTGACGACTTTATTTAGGCTTCAAAATGTATTTATGTTTTTTTTAACTTGTAAAGATTATCTTGACAGACAAAACGTGTAAGTGTCACAACCCTTTGTTAAACACAGAGCTTATTTTCTGCGATTTTCCAAAAGTCTATGGAAAAAAAATGCATAGGCTTTCAACCATAGACTGTAAAAAAAAGCTTTCAACCGAGGGAACCCGTGCGCCGCTAACTTCCGGGTTGGCCTACAAAAACGCGTCAATCTTGTAGTTGTCTTTTTGTCAGATTTTCAAATACTTTTTTGCTTCAAGTCAAAGTTTGTAATGTGATTCATGTCGTATATGGCTATTTTTTAAGATAGACTGGTTTAACAAATTTTTATTTTTTGTTACTTTTCTTTTCTATATATAATTTCTATATTCTATATTTATATAATTTCTATAAAGAACAGTAAAAGACATCTGTTGTTGAAAAAGATAATTTATTTAATAGTTAAATGACTGATTTTTCTTGTAAGATGTACGAGGTCTATCTACTAGATTATTATGCATATGTATGTTGTGTAATGGTTTTCCCCTAATGAAAATATTTGCAGGAAAAAGCTTATTTCCGCGTTGAAAGTATAATGTAGCATTTGTAACATTATCTCCGCAGACAAAGAAGCAAACACTACCTCTTTCTTACTGCCTCGCCTAAATCTCCAACAAGATCCCTGTGAGGTCCATTATCAACAGAATTCCAATTCCAGGAATTTGGCGACCCCCAATTTGTGAAGCCTTCGTGGTGTTTCGATGTGAGGACCACATATCTGAAAAGAATGAAAAACTAAATTATAAATACGTAAAACAAACACGGGGAGCATCACTGCCAAACGCATATCGCCTACTTTGCTCCTGAAGCTTCGAAGATATCAGCCCACTCATCAGGATCAAAAAACTGCGCGTGGAAATCAGGTGCGAAGTCCGTATAGCTGAATCCAGGGGGGTAGTTTTTGATCATGAACAGGATATATTTAATACTATGTGCGCCCTTCCAGTACCACCAGAACCACTCGCTGCCGAACGCGGGCACTGAAAACACCCCCCAATGAACGAAGATCCCGAACTTCACCTCGTCGTACCACTCAGGCAGAGGTCTGGAGTCCAGACTGGCCCAATCTGGTGTATATCGAGCCCCGACTGATGATGCGCATGACAGTAAACAAAGAAGCAGCGATATCTGACTCAGAGTCACTTGCATGATGATAACTTACAGACGCGAAGCTCGTGCACTGTGATCAGTAAAAGTGAACCTAATGCATGAATGTCAGCATGCACCGATTTCCGCACTAGATATTTCTGCCTACATAACTTATGATTCAACATAATGCAAATGCAGAAAACCAGTTTGTATTTCCTGGTTAATAGGGGTGTGACGAGATCTCGTGGCACGAGATCTCGCGAGACTAATATGTGACGAGATTTCTCGTCGAGGCGAAAAGTAGTCTCGTGATGTTGTTGCCATGACAGAGTGTTAGGATGATTGGGAAAGAATATGCCAACTCTACGTTTACTTTACGCCTCCACTGTCGTTTTGCTTTGTATTTAAATAAAAAACATTTAATTCAGTTGGATAACGGTTGCCGCCGCTCCATATTTACAGAGTTACGCGCGATCGCTAAAAGTGAAAGTAAACGCGCGCGCGCGCATTCAAACGCGATTTCAATAACCGCATTTTGAAAGCGGCTCCCTGATGAATGCAAATATCTCTCAATATGAAAGCTATTTTAGGCTGGGCAGTGTAGTTGTAACCATCTCTTAGCTCTGTATCAAAGAAAAAATTGGTCTTATTTGCACTTTTGAATATTGAGAGAGTGCGATTATGGTTGCACTTATTGTAAAGTGTTACCATAAAAACAAATAACAGTTTCTCTTAATCTTATTAAGCACAAACAATAAGGTTTCATTTGTTAACATTAGTTAATGCACTGTGAACTATCATGAACTAACAATGAATGACTATTTTTATTAACTAACATTAACAAAGATTAATAAATACTGTAGCAAATATATTGCTCATTATTAGTTGATGTTGGTTAATTAATGTTAATGTTAATAAATGAGACCTTATTGTAAAGTGTTAACATTTTTATTTATACTGTTTTCATTTCTATGATCAGTTTGT
Source organism: Megalobrama amblycephala (assembly GCF_018812025.1). Lineage (NCBI taxonomy): Eukaryota > Metazoa > Chordata > Actinopteri > Cypriniformes > Xenocyprididae > Megalobrama > Megalobrama amblycephala. The sequence continues at coordinate 6,147,648 of NC_063052.1, forward strand.
GGAAAGGAGTTCAGTTAGGAGGTCAAAGGTTGTAGAAGCTCATAAATCATGTACAGTAAGGTCTGAAGAGACTGAAATACAGAAGAGAAGTCAGTCAGTTGAGTTTGTGGCAAAACCTTTTACAGTACTTGAGTATTGTTGTCTTTTACTGCATATGATAATTCATACTAAGAAAGTAGAACTGAAATGACATTCATTACGAGATGATTAGTTAAAACATTTCAAATACACCTGCAGAATATTTTTTCTAGTCACGTATTTCGCCATTGAGGATTTCTTAAAAATAGTGTGTAAAAATCTTGTCTCGTCTCGTCTCGTGAACTCAATCTCGAGTCTCGTCTCGTCTCGTGAGATACCCGTCTCGTCACACCCCTACTGGTTAACCATATGACATGAAACATGTGACTACAACACATGACTTACTTTATAACCACTCGTAACAATGGATGAGGAACCAAAGAATATAACGTGTATACTGGTGAAAGAAAAAGGTTTCGCCTCGCTGCCACTTTAAATGTTCCCTTTTGTAAAAGGGGAAATGGCAGTTTTACTAACTTTAATATTTTAATTTAAAACAAAATGTTTTTAATTGCCTTCTCCAAAACAAAATAAAAAATAAGCAATATGACTTGAATAACCTCATGGTAAGTAGTAAAAGTAATGTTTATAGGCTAGTCTAAAAATGTATGTATACATTATAGCCTGAATAAATATTGGCTAACTTTTCTTTTGAAAAAAAAAAATTCAACTCAGCATGTTTTTAGGTTCATGATGACAATGCATATTCATAACACTGTTAATTAATCAAACAAATGAAATGACAAGACCATTGACATGGTCCCTAAGAAGTGTACATTAAAATATAAAACATATTTATTCAAACATAATCCATAATTGGCCACTGCAAAAGTATACTAAACCCAACGTTACACTGCTTTCCCAGTCATGTTTCCAATACAAATTAATCTTTTAATTCCAACAAATAATTAAATAATCTTTTCTATTCCACAAAAAAATATGAAGGGAAACTGACTAATCTGGTAATTAGTTACCAGTAGAACATTAGCCACCCTGCCTCAGTAGCCAGACCATAAAGAGCCAGACCTTCAGACTGACGGCAGTAGGTCTGAACCGTCTGGACTCTATCGCAGCTTTCATTGGCCAAAGACCGCCAAAGAGGACGTTTGACTGACATGTAACGCAACCACGGTTCATTTTTTTTCCGCGTCATGTTTAGGGGCGTTAAAATGTAAAGTCGATGTCCCTACAATAACGAGCTTCACATACTTCAAAAAATCTAGCGTTTAGTTGAACCTGGAAAGAGCTCATCTCAGTTGTAAACACAACAGGTTTCGTCTTCCATGAGGGGGTTTGGCATCATGGCATTTGTTTCCAGGCGGGCCATTAAAGAACGCGACACACACGTCTCCCCGACATCCTGTAGAATTCAACCAATCAGATGACGACTTTGAAAATCCTTAAGTGTTTCCAGTTAAAGGGTTAGTTCACCCAAAAATGAAAATTATGTCAGTAATGACTCACCCTCATGTCGTTCCACACCCATAAGACCTTCGTTAATCTTCAGAACACAAATTAAGATATTTTTCATAAAATCCGATAGCTCAGTGAGGCCTGCATTTCCATCAAGATAATTAACACTTTGAATGCCCAGAAAGCTACTAAAGACGTATTTAAAACAGATCATGTGACTACAGTGGTTCAACCTTAATGTTATGAAGTAAGAATACTTTTTGTGCAGCAAAAAAACAAAATAACGACTTTATTCAACAATATCTAGTGATTTCAAAACATGCTTCGAAGCTTAACGTATCTTTTGTTTCGAATCAGTGGTTCAGAGCGTGTATTAAACTGCCAAAGTCACGCCGCCCAGTGGCAAACCATTGAAATTTTGAAACATTTATGATGCAACGAAGCCTCGTTTACTGAAATCACGTGACTTTTGACAGTTCGATCAAAAGTTGCGTCCCAAATGACGCACTATACACTATGCACTTATACACTATGTACATGTGCACTATGCACTCATCCATGTAGTGCGTGAATTTTATAAGGTTATTTTGACATTTAACAACGGAGTCTGATCCTCCCTTCCCCTCCGCTACGTAATTAAAGCTGCGACAGTTGAGTGCACGAAGTGTCCAACATTCCACACTTCGTTTTTTCCGTTAATTTAGTGCATCATCCGGGTATTTAAAGTGTACTTTTTCTTTTTGGAACCTACAGTGTGAATGCACTACTCGCACTATTTATACTTAAAAACGTCATAGAATAGTGCATAAGTACGCGAATTGGGACACACCTAAAGACTATAGAATAACACAAGACGTGTCACTCCTATTGTTTTGAATGGGAGAAAGTGTAACGCGCAATATGGCGGAATAAGTCCCGCCTTCTAAATAAGAGCCAATCGCTGACTGGTAAAGTCATCGCGTCACTGCAGCAGCCGTTAGAAGCACCGGTTTCTATAGAAACAGTCAGACGCGCGCCTCTGAAACATGGCAGAAGAGACGCGCATTTAGGTCTGCGCATTAGCTTGATCCAGCCTAAAAAATAGTTTTTTTGTCATGATTCGAGCGTTTGGATAAAACATTTATGAGACAGCTGTTGTCAGATTTCATTGGTGATTTCAAATATGAAATGTAATCGTAAGGTTGGTGAACAGTTTTGGAGAATTTGATGTTTCCCCATTCAAAGAGATAGGGCATGATGCCCAGGATGCCCGAGAGGCGTTCCAAAGATGGCCGCCGAGTGAAATGACTAGTCTTAAAGTGACATTGGTTTGATACATGCTCCAAACCATTGATTCAAAACAAAAGATTCGTAAAGCTTCGAAGTTTCAGGAAGCAGTGTTTTGAAATCGTCCATCACTAGATATTGTTGAATGAAGTCATTACTTGTTTTTTTGGCGCACAAAAAGTATTCTCGTCACTTCATAACATTAAGGTTGAACCACTGTAATCACATGAACTGTTTTAAATACATCTTTAGTACCTTTTCTGGGCATTGAAAGTGTTAATTATCTTGCTATTAATGGAGGCCTCACTGAGCCATCGGATTTTATGAAAAATCTCTTAAATTTGTGTTCTAAAGATGAGATGAACGAAGGTCTGACAGGTGTTGAACGATATGAGGGTGAGTAAATAATGACAGAATTTTCATTTTTGGGTGAACTAACCCTTTAAGTGTGCCATATTTATGCATCAGATGTTCAGCCAACGGTCCGTGGGCGTGACGTCTGAGACTACTTTTTCTATTACAAAGAATGATTTTTTTTCTTCACTTTTTTTTTTTTTTTTTAACAATTTGGAAGTCTTATCAGTTTGATTAGGCAAATAATAAAATGAAACTAGCATCAGTTGAAATTATGTTTCCATTTTAGCCCTAGGTTCCAAGGTATCTAATATGCAATGTTATCTCAGATTATGAGAAGCCGGAAATTAACAATCTGAAAATGACATTTGGTTTTGGTGTCTTTCAATCAAACGTTTTTATTGAGCAATCATATTCAAATCATCTGGATAACAATAAAAACTTGATTTATACAAAACTTTCTTAAAACAAATGTCATTAAAATCTTTTTAAAAAAGTTTTAAAGGCTTTATGCCACCCCGTCCAGCTTGAGGGTCCAGGCTTGAGCGGGTGAGGAAGGCAGTTCAGGCAGCTGCACAGTCAGTCCTGTTGATTGTAGAGGAGTCCATTTCAAAGGCTCAGGGTTCCCCAACAAAGTCACCTGAATAGAGAGGAAATATACTTCAATGATATCATAAAAGTAATTTTATTTAATTTACAAAAAAATAACATTTTATTCCTTAAACATGATGAATTCATAAACATTTACCACTGTGCTGTTGGAGGTTTTGGGCATCGAAAGCTTAAAGAAGTTTTGCATGGGATTGGCAGTGATGATCGCATAAACAGTGCTGGTGTTTTTTGAAGTATACCTGGAATTACAGGAAAAAAAATAAAACAAATTATTGAGTGTGCTAATTAAAGGGTTAGTTCATCCAAAAATGAAATTTCTGTCATTAATTATTCAACCTCATGATGTTCCAAACCCATAAGACCTTCGTTCATCTTCGGAACACAAATTAAGATATTTTTGATGAAATCTGAGAGGTATATGACTCATCCATAGACAGCAATTTAACCTCCACTTTCACAGTCCAGAAAGGTACTAAAGAAATCGTTAAAAAAGTCGACATGACTGCAGTGGTTCAAACTTAATGTTATGAAGCACTGAACGTAAGCAGAGTACGATTCCATGACATGGAAAAGAAGATACTGTTGAATAAAGTCATTTTTGTTTTTGCACACAAAAAATATTCTCATCACTTCATAACATTAAGTTTGAAGCACTGCAGTCACGTGGACTATTTTAATGATGTCTTTAGTACCTTTCTGGACCTTGAAAGTGGTGGTTAAATTGCTGTCAGACAAGCTCTCGGATTCCATCAAAAATATCTTAATTTGTGTTCCAAAGATGAACGAAGGTCTTATGGGTGTGGAACGACATGAGGAGACTAGAGTTGACTCAATCACAGAAATCCAGGCTGTCTATAAATAGACCAAGAATTCAAATTATTTATGACAATCATATGACCAGTTTACTGACATATCAACATGTGAACAAGACAAACTTTTGCCCTAAAAATATTTGACATCTACAGCCTTCCATCTGGAGCGTTGGAATGATGAAAACTGAGGAGCAAAGGGCATACAATATAAACCCTAGCTATCAGCTTATCTCATGAATATTAAGTGAGAATAAGTACACAGCAGCTCAGAGCTGGAGCTTCTGAAAAGTTTTTCAAAAGGAACAGTAAGGCATAGAAAGATAAGAGGAAGTTAAAAAACCTCAACATACCAGACAAGAGAAGTAGCATTCTCCGCTTGAACTCTCCAAGGTTTAGTTGCATAGATGGCTTCACCGTTGATCTTCAGCCAGGCTCCAATTCCTCTGAGACGTTCCTCAAAGACAGGTGCGATCACGCCGTCTGCTGTGGGTCCCACATTCAACAGGTAATTCCCCCCTAAGGCCACGGTGTAGACCAGGTCCTGTGGTCACAACATATGAGAGGTTAAAACTTACTTGACTCATTAGACACCACATGAACTTTCATATACTTTTGTGTCCATATGTTTCATTCATATACAATACATTATTTACACTGCAACACATCACACCTTTATGATTCTTGGTAGATCCATCAGTTCGCTTAGCTTCATATTTCGGCGATACCCCCATGATAATGTGTCCACTGACTGGCATTTCTCCCACTTGTGATTAGGCAGCTGTCCGGGAGTGAACTTGTCCGCACAGTTGTAATAACCTCCATGTTTGCAGTAACAGCCCGCCCCCCATCTGTCATTGGTCACCACCACATCCTGTAAGGAGCGCAATAATGCAGTCATTATGATCGGAATTACAATTTGACATATTCAAATAAAAATTACATGACAAGATGATCTCACTTTGACTGGACTGTCGTTGTAGAGCCAGGCGAGGAATTCTGTAGAGTTCCAATAAGTGTCAGGTGCTTCCCAGTCCCCATCTGACCAAATCAAGTCTGGCTTGTACCTGAGATGTTAAAAACATCAACTAAAATCATATACACAATGTAGGCTGTAAAGGTTGATCTTTACACAGACAAATACAACTGAACAGTCAGCCTTATGTCATAAACAATTGTTCTTTGTTCTCCAGCCCGTACCATCACATGACTGATGCTGCAAATTTACCTGTTGACCAGATTGGTGAGTTCTGGCAAAGCTTTTTTAGCAACATACTCCTGGGTCTTGAAACCAGCTTGCTTGTCACTCAGGTAGATGGGATTGAACCATTCATACAGGGAGTTGTAGAGTCCATAATGCAGAGACCTAATACAAAATGGATGGATAAAATTGAGAAAAAGTACTCAAAACCTTACTAAGATATAGCCTTTGTTGCAATTATTCACACAATACCTCTTTCTTATTGCCTTGCCCAAATCTCCAACAAGGTCCCTGTGAGGTCCATTATCAACAGAATTCCAATTCCAGGAATTTGGCGACCCCCAATTTGTGAAGCCTTCGTGGTGTTTCGATGTGAGAACCACATATCTGAAAAGAATTTAAAAAAAATTACATATATATTTAGTATACAGACACAGAAAGGCTCATTGCTAACGCATATCGTAAACAAGTACGTAGCCTACTTTGCTCCGGAAGCTTCAAAGATATCAGCCCACTCATCAGGATCAAAAAACTGCGCGTGGAAATCAGGTGCGAAGTCCGTATAGCTGAATCCAGGGGGGTAGTTTTTAGTCATGAACTGGACATAATCAGACTCATGTGCGCCCTTCCAGTACCACCAGAACCACTCGCTGCCGAACGCGGGCACTGAAAACACCCCCCAATGAACGAAGATCCCGAACTTCACCTCGTCGTACCACTCAGGCAGAGGTCTGGAGTCCAGACTGGCCCAATCTGGTGTATATCGAGCCCCGTTTGTTGATGCGCATGACAGTAAACAAAGAAGCAGCGATATCTGACTCGGAGTCACTTGCATGATGATATCAAGTAACGCGAGCTCGGGCACTGTGATCAGTAATAGTGAATTTCTGCCGGTTTATGATACCTTGTGACTAGACAATGCATCTCCAAAAACCCGAGCAACCAGTTTGTATTTGCTTCCTGGTTTAATCATATGACATTACACATGTGACAACAACCCATGACTTACCTGCAAAACAACTCGCCACTATAGGGAATCGGATGGGGACTGGGACCGCAATTAACAGTTGTTTACGATTCTTCTTTGTTTTTGATTCACTAAAATGAACCGACTCATAAGAGTCATTTGCTCGGGAATCGGACTACACTGGTGAAAAGAATATGGTTTCTGTTCCCGTCGGTACTGGTTAATGCACTGTAAACGTTTTCTTTTATAAAAGGAGAAATGCCAGTTTATAAATGAAAGCTGTAAAGGTTTTTCTTATCTTAACATTTTTAATATATTTTATATATATATATTAAATATATATATATATATATATATATATTAAATATATTTAAAAAAAAAAAAAAAAAAAAAAATATATATATATATATATATAAAATATAATATATATATATATTATATATATATATATATATATATATATATATATATATATATATATATATATATATATATATATATATATATTTTTTTTTTTTTTTTTTTTTTTTTTTTTGAAAATAAAGGGAAAAAAACATTTTTACTTTCATAACTTCTTGGCAATAAGAAAGGTATGTTTAGGCTAAACAATAACACAAATACATAGCCTAAATAACCAAGACTGTAACCACAATTCATGACGACGAAGCATTTTACTCCTGGAACAAACAATACTCAATGTTAATTAATCAAACAAGTAAATTGACAAGACCACTGAAACAGTCCCTGAAAAGTGTTTAAGGCAGGTCACTTTAAAGCATAAAAATATTTATTCACACAACTGCCACAACACATTCAAATCCGTTGTGCCCTCATTGTCATACAGCAAAATATGTTCATAATCCATATTAGCTACTGTAGATTTGTACTAAACCCAAACATAATGTTTCAAAGCTTTCCCAGCTGTGTAATGTTTCTAATCAAATTAATCTTTTAATTCCACCAAATAATTAACCGTCTTTTCTAACCCACAAAAATATATTAAAGAAAGTGACTAAACCGGTAGTTTGTCACCAGTAGAGCGTTGGTCACACCCTGCCTCAGCCTCTTATGCATGTCCTTTTTTATTTATTTGGTAAACAAGTGCAACTATGGTAACGAGTCTACCATGCCATTCTCCCCAAGCTGCTTTGCAACATTCTGCTTATCATCCTGTCCAGCAGTACTAGCACTCGCCTCCGCTTCATCCCCTTCCACGATAAACATGGGCCAATCGGAGTCTCTAGCACCCCTCTCCATAGCTTCAGACTGGATGCTGAGGTTCATGGAGGAGGGATCCTCATTAGTTGTAGTAACAAAGGTGCAGCCATCGCAAAGTCCAAATCTCTTCATTCCCTGGGACACAATGCCTGAGAACACTCGACGACAGCCTTTACAAACAATGGGCCAGGTGGAGCGATGGACCTAAAAGAAAAATATACATTTAAACAGATACATAAATCAATTTAATCAGTTGATTAAAATAATTTATCACAATCCACCTCATTATTTTTTAGCCTCAATTTTGAACTGGCTGCAATTTGGCTGTATTTTTAATGCATTTGTTTTAAAGGGTTAGTTCACCCAAAAATGAAAATTCTGTCATTAAATACTCACCCTCATGTTGTTCCACATCAGTAAGACCTTCGGAACACAAATTAAGATATTTTTGATGAAATCTGAGAGCTCCAAGGTCCAGAAAGGTAGGAATGACATCATTAAAGTACTCCATGTGACTCCAGTGGTTTAACCTCAATTTTATGAAGCAACACAATTTACCGCTTTACTTACAAATCAATATTATCCAAAGCATTAACGCAACAATGTCAGCTCTCGCACGAACACAAAACGCATGTGTCGTGATGCTCTCGTGAACACTCGTGCATGTGCGTTGAGTCGATGCACGAGTCTGAACACAACACGCATGTGTCGTGAAGCTCTTGCGAATGCACTTTGCAGATCAATGTTTTTATAAGTGGTAAAATATGTTGTTGTTTTTTTTTTTTGCACAAACAAAGCACTCGTGTCGCTTCATAAAAAAATTGAGGTTAAACCACTGGAGTCACATGGAGTACTTTAATGATGTCATTCCTACCTTTCTAGACCTTGCTTGAAATTGGTAGTTGTGTTGGATCTCTATAGAGGGAAAGAGAGCTCTCATGGTGGGTTCACACCAGACGCGACTTGCGCGAATAAATCGTGCTATTCGCGCGTAGTTGGACGCTTGAACGTTTTGAGTTTACTCGCTTCATTCGTGCGTGAAATTCACTTCACAACAGACGCGAATTCGCGTCATGAGAGGGGCTCTCCCGCTCCTTTATGTCTCCCAGACTCTTCCACTTCTTTCTGCACACTTCCTCTGAATAAACACAACTTGTCAGTGGGGAAATAGTTGTAAATTACAGCGAAAATAGTCTCAATATGTATATTTATATAGATCAAATTGAGTAAAGACCTCCTCACTCACTTTCTTTCAAGCAAGATCCTTTTTATTCCTGTTTCTATAAAAGTATGAAGATGTACAGCGACGATGATTTTGTCCTCCATGTTGTTTCGGATTTCTGCCTCAGCTCGCTATGTCACGTCACTATTAGAGCAAGCTCCTGATTGGTTAACGCGGCGCCAAAGTTCAGATTTTTCAACTTGCGCGTTTCGCGCGAATCACGCATTCCGCGCATCAAACGCCCGAAACGCTCAATTCGCGCCGCATCATTCGCAAGAATCGCTTCATGTCGCAGGATGTCTATTTGCATCTTTGCATTGACTTAACATGTAAATCACTCGCGCTATGCTTCATTCGCGTCTGGTGTGAACGCACCAATAGACTTCATCAAAAAGATCTTAATTTGTGTTCTGAAGATGAACGAAGGTCTTGTGGGTGTGGAACGACATGAGGGTGAGTAAAAAAAAAAAAAGACAAATTTTTGGGTGAACTTACTTTTTAATGCACTTATTTTTAATATATTTTTATGGTTACATTTTTATGATTTATTTTTCATTTTAAGGAAGAAATTCAAAAAACATATCTGTATCACTAGCCAACAGCAGTGAACTCATTAATATAGGGAATCTTTCATGATTAAGCTTTGATTAATTAAATTCTACCAGACAGATGTCATTTTTTAATAATCCATTTATTTTTATATAATCTTGTCATGAAAAATAATTACACCCTGTAATTAATTAATAAATGAGAGTCCACCAACAGGATTACTATGTGTATTTACCCAAAAATTAAAATTCTCACCCTCATGTTGTTCCACACCCGTAAGACCTTCGTTCATCTTCAGAATACAAATTAAGATCTTTTTGATGAAATCCGAGAGCTTTCTTACTCCTCAATAGACAGCAATTTAACCACCACTTTCAAGAAAGTCCAGAAAGGTATTAAAGACATCGTTAATAAAGTAGACTTAACTGCAGTGGTTCAACTTTAATGTTATGAAGTGACGAAAATACTTTTTTGTGCGCAAAAACAAAGCGAAAATATCAACTTTATTCAACAATATCCTCTCTTCTGTGTCATTCTCATACACTGTTTATGTTCAGCACTTCCTCATTCTACATCAGAATGCTGGCTCAGTATTATATCTCCGATTTCATCAAAAATATCTTAATTTGTGTTCCGAAGATGAACAAAGGTCTTACGGGTGTGGAACGACATGAGGGTGAGTAATTAATGACAGAATTTTTGCATGAACTAACCCTTTAACATTGACACCTGCTCATGTTCTTCCTCTAGCCAGTCTTTAGAACAAAATGAAACAAATTTATTGCAAATTTGGTAAATGTGCAATACACTGTGCAATACTTACACTGTGCAATACTTTTAATTCTATCAAACATATTTATCTCAAAAACAATCTTTGGCAGCTCTATAGCTACACATCCTAAGGGCTTACGAAGACTTACAGAAATCGCATGAGTGCGAAGATGTTCTTGTCGCGTGAAACGTTTGCCGCACACCTCACAAGGATACGGCCTTTCTCCTGTGTGGCAGCGGATGTGTCTTTTCAAAATGCCCTTCTGTTTGGCCGTATATGGGCAGAACGGACATTTGTGCAGTCTCCCTGTGTAAACACGCATATAAATTACAGCACAATTCAAAAATGATTGTTTTACTGTAGCTATTTTATCCAGCCTCTCTCACCTGGATCATCCCCATACCAGTCATTCTGAATCTCCATCCCACAGGGGACAGGAGGACCAAGTACATCATCACCACGGCCAAATCCAACATACCCCAAACTCTGGGAATAGTGTTCATCCCGGTTAGGGTTCATCCCCCCTCTGTACAGCACGTCTGGAAACTGCTTCATTGGACAGTTAACAAACGATACGGAGGAGTGTTCAGTGCTTGGAGCCGGGCTAGTGTTAACTGTTCTTTCCCCGTCGTGATTTGGACCTTGATAAAGAGTCGTTTCTTTGGATTCCCGTGAAGATTCGCCTTCTTCATCAGGGTCATACTCTATTTTGGGGTTCACCAACCCCAGAAGCAGACCTGGGGTGGATGAGTTGACTAAATCTGGGCCTGGACTTATCTTCATTGGAGCATTCATGGGACGATGGTTGGGAAATGCTCCTTGAGAGTTTTCACTCTCTGAGTCTTTACTACTGGTGGCTGCTGGTGTGCAGATAGCAGCCGTTGGGGCATCATCAGGGCTGAGGGCTTCGGTGACCTGACAGGTCCTTTGGTCGGCTTCGGAAGTGGATGCCACAGGGGCACTAGTGACTGAAACTGGGGTTGCACTATGATCCAAGCAATCCCTGTCCTTGTGTCTCTCCCTCTCCCTGTTACAGATCTCCAGGGATGATTTAATGTAGCCCTTACAGAAGTTCACCACATCGGTCATCTGCAGGTAGCTCGCAGCCGACATTATTTCAATGACATTGTCACTGCGCAGGTCCAGGTGACCCGAATACAAAAAGTCCAGGATGAAGGAGAACGCCTCGGCTGTGACGATGTCCAGAGAGGCCGTGCTGTGTCGCTGGCCATTGTCTTTTAGGTAATGCACCAGCAAAGCCCGAAAATAGCCACTGCTGGCGAAGAGAATGTTACGATGTGCTTTGAAAACACGTCCTTCTACTATGATGCTGCAGTCACAGAAGAAGTCCCTCTTACGCTGTTCATTCAGCTCCGACAAGAGCCTGGACAGATAGGAAGGAACCTCCATATTCACCGTAGGAAAGCCATATATTTCTCTGGTAGGGTTAAAAAATAAATCAATGAATCGATGATCATGAGAAAGATTAAATAATTCCATATTCTCAAACTCTTATATGGTTAGTTCACTCAAAAATTTCTGTCATTAATTACTCACCCTCATGTCATTCCAAACCTGTAAGACCTTCGTTCATCTTGTGAACGCAAATTAAGATATATTTGATGAAATCCAAGTGTTTTTATCCTCATTAGAAAGCAACAAAATTACCATATTCAAGGTCCAGAAAAGTAGTGAAAACATTTTTAAAATAGTCAACGTGACTACAGTGGTTTAATCCTATAATGTTATAAAGCGACGAGAATAGTTTTTGTGCGCAAAAACAAAACAAAAATAATGACTTTGTTCAACAAATTCGTCTCTCTCCTGTCATTCTCCTACGCTATTTTCGTTTCAGTGCTTTTTAGGTTCATGTCAAAATGCCGACTCAGTATTGGCCAACGCCTGATCACGTGAGCAGCACGACGCATGCGTGTGATGCTGATGCAGGAGCCAGCCAATACTGAGCTGGTGTTCAGACGTAAACAGACACACAAGCGCTGAACTGCGTTCACTGTGCACGAATCTGACAGGGTAGAGAAGAAATTGTTGAATACAATCGTTATTTTTGTTTTGTTTTTGCGCACAAAAAGTATTCTCTTCACTTCATAACATTAAGGTTTAACCACTGTAGTCACGTTGACTATTTTAACGATGTCTTTAATACCTTTCTGGACTTGAATGAAGGTAATTACGTTGCTTTCTATGGGGATAAAAAACAAACAAACTTGGATTTCATCAAAAAAAAAAAAATAGCTTAATGTGCGTTCCAAAGATGAACAAAGGTCTTATGGATGTGGAAAGACATGATGGTGAGTAATTAATGACAGAAATTTAATTTTTGAGTGAACTAACGTTAACCCTTTAAAAGCGTCTTATAAGCTTCACAAACAAACAGAATAAGGTGAATTTTTGTCACACATCTTAAATAGTTGAGTGAAAGTAAACCCTAATATCAATTAATAAATAAACAATAATAATAATCATCAACTAAACAATTTCCCTTGCAACGATTACATTTGCAAAAAGCGCATAATATATGTGTTTAGCCTAAAATACAAAATAAGCCCAATTAAAAATAGTAAAGACCCATTCGAAAAGCACAAACATAATATAACATATGAAAAGGTGAAAAAAATGGTGTAATTATTACTGTATACAGGCAGCATATTCACAGTTAAATGCACAATTCGCCATATAAACATTTAAGGTGGACTACAGACTATCGAATCACTGTCACAATCATATCAACAGCTGACCACATCGAGCTCGCGCCACACATCAGTGGTTATAATTCACGAATAAAAGAAATGCATAGCATATGTTATGTTTTACAGCAATGAAGTTAAGTATCAAATTATGGGAAGCAATCCGATCCAGTGCACACGGAACAACAGTGTATGAAAAAACATGACTACTATCTCTGATGCTAAAAACTGATTTTCGACAACAGTAACCTTAATTTGTTTATACTTACATTCAAGTGTATGGTTGGTTGTTGTTCATGATGGTCTTTTAAAAATGTCTCCCTGTTGACTGCTTCCTGATTTCTACGTTATACTTCCTGTCGCTGCCATAGTGTCCGACCCCGAAATCGCTCCCTGTCCCCTATATAGTGCACTACTTTGGGTGTCAGCGGCAGCCACTTATTTATACTCAAAATACACTCTGATTTAGAGTGTACAACCGAAGTACAATCTTCTAAGCACTACAGAGCCAACGCGGAGAGGACTGACGAACTGAAAGAGTTTGAAGCTCTGTTATGGAGTCATTCCTATGTTCCCAAGTAGGCTATGGTTAGGGTCCCACCCCGCCCTCTCAAACCCTAATGCTGATTTTTTTTTTTTTTTTACTTTTGTCATGACGAATCATTACTTGATTAAAAAATATTGAAATAGAGAGACCATATTTAATTTAAAATTAATTTAAATTTAATTTTAAGGAAATGTCCTCTCAGAAATTAGGCTATTTGTCACCAGGCTTATTTTTTTATTTATTTCCTGTAAATCATTTTAGTGCTTCGACCACTAAATATACCATTCCATTTACAAATGGCTGAGCCACCTCATAAAGGATTAGTTCACTTTCAAATAAAAATTTCCTGATAATTTACTCACCCCCATGTCATCCAAGATGTTCATGTCTTTCTTTCTTCAGTCGAAAAGAAATTAAGGTTTTTGATGAAAACATTCCAGGATTTTTTACACAGTTTCTACACTGCCGGAATTCTAATAGAGAAGAAGAGAGCTAGTTCAAGATGAGCATTTATTGTTAAAACTTATACAATTTTTATTTTTTTAGAAAATGAGCGATGGTTTCTCTAGATAAGACCCTTATTCCTCGCTTTGAAGCTGCACTGAAACTGTAATGTTAACCTTCAACCATTTGGGCTCCATTGAAGTCCACTATATGGAGAAAAATCCTGGAATGTTTTCATCAAAAACCTTAATTTCTTTTCGACTGAAGAAAGAAAGACATGAACATCTTGGATGACATGGGGGTGAGTAAATTATCAGGAAATTTTCATTTGAAAGTGAACTAATCCTTAAGGTGGATACTAGGAAAAAACGGCAATGAAGAAAATGCAATTACCACTATCACCAGATGAGGGAGCAAAATCCCTGAAACAGTTGATACTGCCAAGAGTATCAACAAGTGCACATTTACAGCACTGTTACACAGACGACAGGGTGATGAACAGCACATTCATGAGAAGTAGTTTATTTTTCAGCATAGTGGTCGACCACCATTGTGAGACAAGATGACAAACTGACATGTGCTCTGAAATAGATCCTGCTCTGAGTGAGGACTGATGTCTTCACAATGCCCAAATCCTAACATGCCCGTACTGCCAGCTCATGTCAGACCATGTGCCTACCCCCATTGTCTGCAATGGAATGTGTGTTTATTTGCTCGCTTTAGCCTGAAAATAGCTGTTTTTTAACATTTGGGCCGAGATAAAACAAACATGCAGTTCCTGCAGGCCGCACCGCACCCATGCATCACAATCCACAGCGCTCAAAAGTGATTTTTAACACTGATGGGTCACCGGGTGAGTTATTTGTTTGCAGAATTTTCCCATGGTAAACCCACAGAACACAAAGGCTTCATGGTGGCCCCTCTAAACCACAGGGTAGGCGAGTGGACATGAGCCGCCATACACCCTCTTTTTAAAATGAAATTTATAGCACCTCATAAAACTCTATTCATCCTTATAATCCTTATATACAAGCCAGAGTGCTGTCCCCGAATCCTGTAAACTTGAAACTATACCCTAAATCAAATGCTGATGCTCCTGTTTTTTTGTTTTTTTAATGGAGTGCTCCTCTAAAAGAGCCAAAAATTAGTGCATTTGATTCGCCGCTTTTGGATTTTTCATAAATATGGCGAGGGATTTTTGTTTTTGCCATTTTTTCAGATATCCTAGGTTGCTCCTACATTAAGACTGAAGGATCCAACTTAATATTTTCTTGACATCATATGCGAGGAGACAGTGCAGTGCAATAGCATGTTGTTTCATAAATAAGGCTGCTTAAAAATCTGCTGTGCAATCACAAACATAAATTACATTTTAAAATATATTAGAATACAAAAATTGATACACCTCTTGATTGAAATTACATCACAACATCAAGAGGTTCATCATTTTTTGGTCAAGATCTTGTATTGACAATGCAAGAGGTGAGCACTCTGTAAAGTCTACTCAAGCACACCCCAAAGACTTTCAATGAATTTAAGGTCTGGTGCCAATTCATGTGTGAAAATGATTCTTTATGCTCCCTCCCAGCCATTCTTTCACAGTTTGACCCTGGTGAATCTTGACATTGTCATCCTGGCCATGATGGCTTCCTACATGGTTGTTTAAGAAATTAAAAGCTACACACTCCATCAATTATGTTTAGAAGAACTGTTACCAAACACCATGCTAGAAACATAATAATCACTGCAATAATAGACTCTTAAGCATTTGCCTAAGTAACCCCTCCTGTTCGATCCGCCCGCTCTAAGCGGGATTCGAACCCTGGTCCGTCCACATGGGAGTCCAGTGCTCTGACAAGGAGGCTAAAGACCGCAGTCTCTAGCGTCAGTCGCTAGAGCGCCTCTTGAGGTCAGGGGAGTGAGGTTTACACGCACAGCTCTTACTAGCCTACGTCTGTTACACTCACCCCCCTAAACCTCACTCCCATCCGGGTCACGGCACCAGTGTAAACTCTCCTGTTCGAACCGCCGCTCTAAGTGGGACTCAAACCCAGACTTCCATGCGGACGGACCTGGGTTGAGTCCCACTTAGAGTGGGCGGTTCGAACAGGAGGGGTTACATTGGTGCCGTGACCCGGATGGGAGTGAGTTCAGGTGAGTGAGGTTTACATGCACAGCTCTTACTATAGCCTATGTCTGTTACATCTATTATTTTATCATTTTAAACAACAAAACTTGGCTGGGCAGTGTGTGTGTGTGTGTGTCATATATATATATATATATATATATATATATACATACATACATACAGTATATACAGTCATTTTTGGAATGACATCTCCTGGTCAGTGATTATGATGAACTACTGTTTGTATGACAACAAAAATTCTTAAAATTTCTTTTTTTGGGTTCCATTAAAAAAAATAATAGCATATGGGTTTGGAACAATATAATAATATACATTACTATAAAATATAATAATGACATAATTTTCGTTTTAGGGTCAACTATTCCATTAACCACGCCTCAGTTCTGTCAATGAAACACATTTATTATATTATATGTATGTATGATAATCAGTGTATGCTGCTAGGCTTAAAACTCATCCTCATAATTCATATATACAAACCAGAGTCCCTTAACTTAAAACTACCCTAAATCAAATGCTGATGCTCCTGCCTCAAGATGGAGTGCTCCCCCAAAAGAACCAAAATAAGTGCTTTTGATTCACCACTTTTGGATGTGTCATAAATATGATGGACTTTTGTTTTTTGCCATTCTTAGATCTCCTAAGGTGCTCCTACACATTAACATTGAAGTGAAAATTTTCCTGTCATCATATGCGAGGAGACAGACAGTGCGGTGAAATGGTTTCAGGGCCCGAGCAGGGCAAAGAGCTGCTTTTTCCCAGGCATAGATGCACACCACTGAGATATTTAGAGCCACAGAAGAGCACTGATTAAAGAGCAAGACAATAGGGAGAGATTGCCATGACATGGTGGCATTTTCCATTCCCAAGCTCTGCCTCTCATGGGTGCAAAAACTGCGGCGTGAAATGTTTGAATTATCACAGAATGTCAGGAATTTGTTTTGTGGCACCAGCGCAGACCCCTGATCACAAGATCTGACACAGAGTCTCTTTTGTGTGCATGCGTGTTGTGGGCGGTAGGTGGGTGTGTTTGTTTGAGGTGGAACGGTCATAATACACCACAAAGGGTCTGGAGAATCTAGACATCAGATGGGGGGTGTAGTTGGGGGTCTCGGTGATATGATACCAATTTGGGGGGCCTTAATAGGACCGGCGCCCCAATGCAGTCTGAAGACACCACTCTCTTCTGTGGTCAGAAAGGAAATCTCGTCTCTCTGTAATTACCACTTAATGTCCTTGTGTCATTCAGAAACGATGTCTCATTGTGCCCCGCGCATCTTCTTTTTCTCTCCCAGGCCAACGACTGCCAGAAATAAACATGTCAGCCTTTTTATTATCATTTATTTGAGGCAAAGGAGAATAATAATTGCTGTTGCAACAACCACATGCTTCCAGCCACAAGAAGAGCTTTGCTGTCTGCAGCACTCATTGCCTTCAACTTATTAAAGGAACAGTTCACACAAAACCAAAAAAACAACTCTGTCATCATGTATATTTATTCTATTTCTATTATATATATATATATATATATATATATATATATATATATATATAGTAAATGATTATATGTAAGATTCCAAAAATTAAGTACTTGTAATTAGATTATATTATGTTTTAAAATGTTCATAATCAGATTACAGTAACTTTTTATTGATTATTGTTATTATTTACATGATGGCATTAAAAATTTATTCATAATTTACTTATTTTTCGATTCCCCAATTAATCATTTCTCTCTTTTATATTTTTCATTCTAAAAAAAATTCTACCATGTTTATATGTTTTTTGGAAGCTTATGAAGCCCCAGTAAATAGTTCACCCAAAAATGAAAATTTGATGTTTATCTGCTTACCCCCAGGGCATCCAAGATGTAGGTGACTTTGTTTCTTCAGTAGAACACAAATGATGATTTTTAACTCCAACCGTTGCCGTCTGTCAGTCGTATAATGCATGGCAATGGGAATTCCATCTATAAGAGTAAAAAAAACATGCACAGACAAATCCAAATTAAACCCTGCGGCTCGTGACGACACATTGATGTCCTAAGACACGAACCATCGGTTTGTGCGAGAAACCGAACAGTATTTATATAATTTTTTCGGTTTCTCGCACAAACCGATGGTTTCGTGTCTTAGGACATCAATGTGTCGTCACGAGCCGCAGGGTTTAATTTGGATTTGTCTGTGCATGTTTTTTTACTCTCATAGATTGTGTTACCATTCACTCGCATTAGAAGACTGACAGACGGCAACGGTTAGGGTTAAAAATCATCATTTGTGTTCTACTGAAGAAACAAAGTCACCTACATCTTGGATGCGCTGGGGGTAAGCAGATAAACATCAAATTTTCATTTTTGGGTGAACTATCCCTTTAAGTCAAAAGTAATCAAAAAAGTAGTCTGATTATATTACCTAAAATGTGTAATGTAATAGATTACATTACTAATTACAATTTTCATCATGTAATTTGAAATCAGTAACTGACTGCAATTTGTGAGTAATCTACATATCTGCATATGTGTGTGTATGTGTGTTGGGGGGGGGGGGGGGGGGGGGGCTAGTATAGTAATACCATAAATTTTGACCTTGTGAGGACTTGTGTATGTGTGTGTGTGTATAAAAATCATCAAAAATTTCCTATTTTGGGTTCCAATAAAAAAGTAACGATATAAAAATATATAACATGATTTTCATTTCTGGGTCAACTGTTCTATTAACTATGCCCTAGTTCTGTCAATAAAACACCTTTGACAGAGAACACAGTTATTATTTTATGATTTATGTATGCATGATAATCTATGTCTGCTGCAAGGCAAGGATTTTGTTTGTGTTAATGTGGAGTGCGTGACAATGGTCTTGCTTGCATCTGTGTTTCTGTTTGTGTCTTTGTGGTTTGGATACGTCTGTGTCCATCCCAATGTGTGTTTGCAGAGAGTGTGTGACTGCACGCTGTTGTTTGGGATTCTGCCGCCACTACCTTACAGGCCGGCCGTCGCTCGGCTGCTCTGGGCTGTAATGACAGGGCCGACTGGCTGTAATTAAGTTCAAACATAGCAGCGTGGTGGACAGAGCCGGAGGCCTGCAGCCCTCAATATCATGCAGGCTGACCACAGACTGACAGCTCTCCAACACCCACCAAACACTGAAACTAAGACCAAACTACATGCTGAGCTAATCCTAAACTAAGTGCCGGACTAAAGCCATTTAATGAGTTTACATGTACATCAAAACTCTGATAATAACTGTGCATACATGAGCTTTCGAAATTGTTTTTCTCAGTTGACAGGAAATTTGAAATTGTCTGTTTATTCTGACATTAAAAAGTGAACATATGCACAAGACATGCACATATTGAATAAGCTACCAAATAAGCCGTTACAGCAATCAACAATACTCAGATAAAGATGGTAACCTAAAGTTATTTTTGTTTGGTTTGTGATTGGCTGTTCATCAGTCCAAACCGAACAACTAGCGCTAGCACCTCTAGCTGATTATGTTAGGCGTAATATAACTTTAGCCCATCCTTTCAACAACACCTGTATAATCCTCTTCTTCTTGGAAAGCTAAAATTAGCTTTCTTTGGAATGCTATGACAGCTTTTCCAATGCAAAGTATTAGGACAATACATCCCAGTTAAATGTCTAGGTGTTTTGGTGATTTTAAAGGGGTCCTTGATTATGATTTCACTTTTTTAACTTTAGTTAGTGTGTAATGTTGCTGTTAGAGCATAAACAACATCTGAAAAGTTACGACGCTCAAAGTTCAATGCAAAGGGAGATATTTTCTTTTACAGAATTTGCTGATTAAGGACTACAACAAACGGCTGGTAGGGACTACAAAGAGCTTCTTCCCGGGTTAGTGACATCACTAAAATTTATATAAACCCTGCCCCTGGGAACATGCACTAAAGGGGGTGAGGCCATGTTGGGCTGCTTTAGAGAAGATTAAGAGTAAAAAGAAAATTGTTTTTGCCATGCCATCATTTTACGCCAGACTGTTTCACAAACGCGGGTCAATTCAACGGTGGATTTGCACAAAAGATTAATATGACGGCACATGCTAGTTGATGAGCTGAATAAACTCCACAGCAACATAAATTTATCCACTAACCATTCAGAAACATCTAGTTGCATTATAAAAGTTGTAACTTTTTCCTGAGACTCTCCATCAGTTTCCAACTCCGATTTGAACAATGTAAGGCTGACAATCGGCATTTTGGCTGCGTGAGATTCTCCAGCTTTGTTGTTGTTGAGCAACCGAAGCGCGAGCTGTTAAATTCATGCAATGTGAGTTGTATGAACACGTACTATTTTTAGAAGAAGTAAGCATGAAGGTTCAATGCTGACCCTAACCATCAGTGGGGCGTAAGCAGATTGTAGAAAACGTACAAATTCATAAGAATAAGCCACCAATTTGCCAAAATGTTGCAAAATCGCAAACTTTTGAAAACTGGTTTCAAAGTTTTTAAAACCAATACTGTTATTGTCTTCTTTCAAATGACAAAAATGCAAATTATTGAAAACGGTGACGTCATGCGGATGCATATTACATGATCAGTCTATAGGCGCGTAGTGTTTTTTTAAAAGTGACATCGCCAACTACTGGCCTGGCTGCAGAATACAGCATTTTTAGTCATTTTCGTGGATCAATGATCAATGACAAAAACAATGGTGTCGTCTGTACATGAAAAATGCGAAGGAAAAAAATTTTACATTTTGAGTACATCGTTGTCGTGTAAACTTACCCTAGATACAGGTTAAGTGAAGTAAATAAGATGCAGATTTTTGCGCTGAGATACTGTGTGCGCAAAAGTTTGGCAAAAGTTTAGTGAATTCACCTCTTGAGTTGTAAATTACTTGAAAATTTAAACACAAAACCAAGAAGATATTTCAGCTACAGTATATAAAACATCCATTTTAAGATAAACAGTGGTTGCAAGCAAATACCAAAGAGAATTTAGAGTAACATTGCCAAAACAATGCTGTGGCACTGGCTACGAGCGCAAAATAAATTATTCTGACTTTCGTTTCTTCCCCTCCTCTTGCCCAGCTCATAAAAGATGCCGTAGTGTGTGTGATGTGGTTGACGATCTCAGTCAGAATGAACTGATTACCATGGAGCTGCAAATCCTTTGAGTCATGGCACACAGTGACATTCTTTAGACTCTTAAAAATAGAAACACTTCTCTTTTTTACAGATTTGTTTTTCTCATTCGATGTCTGTGGGGCATCCTCTCTTAGTTTAGAGTCTCGAATCATAACCAGATCTTCTCTCTTTTCTTCACTTTCTCCTTTTCCTTCTGTTGTTGGAGCTTGTTTAATCTTGAGGAGAAAATTGGCTTAGCGTGGGAACGACAGAATTCTTTGGGGATAGGTTTTGTTGTTCTTGAGTGTTTTTTCCCCCCTTTTTCAAGTCAGAAAAAGTATGAGCTTGTGCCAAAACCTCATAAAGTAAGATAAAAAAAAAAATGAGAGAGGCAGGCCACAACACCATGACAAAGATAGGGCCTGCCTACCGCTCAAGAGCTTTACAAATGACAATCTTTTGGAGGAATAAAGAGAGATGGAGCAAGAAAGAGAGGGAGGAAGAAAACATTTGGAGGGAGAAGAAAAAAGGGATAGAAATGTGGATGGGTTGGGGGGAGAAGGGGAGGAAACATTCCCCTGGCCACATTAAAGACAAAAAAAGAAAACAAACAGAAAAACATGTCTGACATGAAGACGCTGGTTTCTGTGGCGACAGACAATGGCTGCTTGTGGCCTAGTGAGGCCTACCCGGCCTGTCTGGGCCCCGGCACCAGCGAGAGTTACCGCAGTCAGGCCCTCTATCGGGGACTCGGCGCTGTGGGAAAACAGCTTGAAAGAGACCTCGCTCTTGGCCACAAAGGGCCCTTTCTGCTTCCTCTTGTTGGCTTTTGCCCTTCTTATTTATCTTTTGGGAGCCGGATGAGGCGGGCATGGCTGCGTGGGTAAACAGTGTTGCTGTCTTCCTCTGGAAGAGACGGAGGGAGGAGGCAGCCTTACTCGCTGCCTGAAATCGTAGGCCTTTTGATAGCAGTAGACGCCGCCTGTCGCTCTGTCATCATGAACGTGTAAATCATGGTAACGCGACCTTTCGCTGACTGGATGGGACCAATGCTACATTTTTTACAGCACATACATGCATAGTTACATAACATCTGTCACACTTAGTGTACTGTCCATTGTTATTATTGTTAACTGAAATTAAACCTCTTAAAAATCATTATCATTAATTGAAATACAGCTGAAATAAAACTATAAACATTAGATGAAAAACATAAACTTAAAAAAACAGAAATTAAAAATGTTGTCTTGCATGGCAACTACAAAAAAATATGTTTAAGTGAATTAATAAAAATAAAACTGAAGAAATAAACAATAAATTAAAGCTATATTGAAATGTTAAAAAATATATATTAAAAAAAATAGTATAAAATTAGGCCTACTAAAACAAACTAAACTGAAAATGAAAACTGAATATATAAAAAATATAAATATAAATAATAGATAACTAAAATAACACTTGTACCATATAACAAAGCTTTAAAAAATACAAATGCAGTGTTTTCTGGTAAATATTTTTATTAGAGTTATAGAATAATCTATTTATTATGCATCTGAAATGTAATTAGTCAATTTCTTACAAAGAAACAATATTAGGAAGTGGAAAGAATAAACTTGTGCAAGTCAGGAAGTTTAAAGGAGGCTTATAGCGGATTTCAGGAGAAAAATAACTATAGCTATAAATAAAAATAAAAATAGATATATAAAATTAAATAAAATGTGTTGTATGACAAATGTGCAATAATTTTATTTATTATTGTATAAATAATATTATTTAATATTATTTTATTAATATTATTGTATTATAATATTATTGTATTTTTTAAATTATTTATTGTAATTTATTTATTTAATTGATATTTGTATAACTGATTTTTTGATTATTTATATATATATATATATATATATATATATATACATATATACATATATATGGGGGGGGGGGGGGTGATGGAAGCAATAGTAAAAACAACAAATAATAAAGTGAACATCATTAAAGGTGCAGTATGTAATATTGACAGCTAGCGGTTGAAATGGGTAATGCAGTCCAAATTCTAAATATTGTAAAGAGTTGTTTCTCCCGCGCCCACCTCCTCAGACTCGACACTCACGAGGCTTGCCAGATTAAGCACACGCAACAGGAACGAGCGCAATTGGAAATGGAAGGCGACGAGCCTTAAGACCCGTTCACACCAAGAATGATAACGATAAAGTTAACGATGAAGATATAGTTCTAAGAAATTGTTATAAATATAAAAGAATAGCACTGTCCACACCACAGCTATAACAATAATGATATAGAGAAATGATCAGAGGTGTAAAGAGTACCTGAAAACCATACTTGAGTAAAAGTACTGATACCTTACATCTAAAATGAAAGTTACAAGTAACCAATTCCAATACGACTGGAGTAAAAGTCTTAAAGTATCTGATTTTAACAGTACTTAAGTATTTTACTCATGCTGAATAGGCTCAGAGATGCACTATTCCTGAGAGACATGCCAGTGAAATTAAGAAACAATTGATTTGTAAGATGAGAAATCATGTTTATTTTCTAAAATCAAAGTAAAACTGACCTCAATATTGCAATAAATCAAGGTTGACACAACAACCTCTTAAAGGTGCCCTAGAACCAGTTTTTACAAGATGTAACATAAGTCTAAGGTGTCCCCTGAATGTGTCTGTGAAGTTTCAGCTCAAAATACCCCATAGATTTTTTTTTAATTAGTTTTTTTAACTGCCTATTTTGGGGCATCATTAAGTATGCACCGATTCAGCGCGTGGCCCCTTTAAATCGCGCACTCCCCACCCTCCCTGTTACGTAACAGTCGGTGTTATGTTGAGATTCGTTTTTCGGATGTCTTTTAAACAAATGAGATTTACATAAGAAGGAGGAAGCAATGGAGTTTGAAACTCAATGTATGTCTTTTCCATGTACTGAACTCTTGTTATTCAACTATGCCGAGGTAAATTCAATTTTTGATTCTAGGGCACCTTTAAATGTCTACAAACTCTGAAGTCTTAGTTAAGCTCAAGTGCACAGAAAGGCCATAAGTAAATCAATATCCTTTAAAAAGTTCTTGTTAATTTAGCAGATAAATAAAACAATGTTAAGTAAAAATAACTAAGTCAAAGTCTACTTGAACTGGATGTGCTGATCTCAAATCAAACACCTGCGATTCAACTACTTGCTAATGCACTCACATTCACCTTAAGTAGTCTTGTTGACAAGTTTGGGTGAGTAAAGGCAAAACACACAAGACATAGTATCTTCAATTCCCAGATGGCAATATCGCTTCTTTTATGGCAGAAACAAACTGCTGCAGAAAAAGTTAGCTGCCATGTATGATGTAATGTGTAATTGCATTACTCATCACAAATGTACATTTACTTGCTCAAAAATGTAGTCAAGTAGAGAGTAAAAGTTGGTAATATAGTTATACAACTACAAAGTAGCCAAAAAGATACTTAAATACAGTAACTAATTACATTTACTCAAATACTTTACACCTCTGGAAATGATATCGTTAGGATCACTTTCAGAACGATTTTTTTCCAGCTGTTGAACGATAAAACACTGACAGCCAATCAGAATCCATTGTAATTTAAGAGCTCGCACATTTAAAATGGCAAACGCCATTGCGGAGAACTTAATTGCTGAGGTCCAGAAAAAGCCACCACTGTTTGATAAGTCAAGCCCCCTCTTCAAGGATACTTTAAGGAAAATGGATATATGGAAAACATTATTGAGACCTCGCTAATAATGAGAAGTATTAACGATGAGATCATTATGCCAAGATTGCAAACAGTGTAACATAAAATTACCTCAGGTATCCAGCACTAGTTTCAACAACATTGTCTTGCTTCCTTTAAAGTTGCAGTGAAAAAGACTAGGTGTTGTTTTTATTCCACTATATTGACTTAGATTAGATCGATTACACTAGCTATTCACTCGAAATGGCATACTAAGGACATCTTCTGTGTAAATGCAACAAGAACTGTAATGTGAACGTAGAATAAACAGACCACTATCGTTCGGTGGTGTGGACGCAAATATAGCTATCGTTATAGTTATCTTTATAGTTATTGTTCTTGGTGTGAGTGGGCTGTTACACTGTAAGCTGATCGGCTCTCTGAGTTTCAATATGCTTCTGCTTATAGGGTTTTTTGATGGATGCCGAGGCTTTGTAGGTTAGTTAGAATCTATGATCTCTGACCCAGTTCGTTCGCTGGCTTCCATGGCTGCAATACTCTGTGTTTTCCACCAACTGGCAACCCGAGGAGTCAAAATACTATAGGGTAAATTGGTGAGCAGGATCACACAGACCAAAACAAAAACACACATTCCAACACGGAACGCACATTTCAAAGTAGAATAACTGGCTGTAGCTTTGTTTTTCAGAGAAACGAGTATGTGATTAAAATCACTTAATGCACAAATTATGCCTTACTTATATAAAGAAAAAGTACATAATTTAAAAAAAGAATGAAGACTATAAATATATAAAGTGATGAATATAAAATTATAAAACGAGACAATTTAATTACATTACAGACAACTGAATATCTATAATGAACGTACTGTATGAATTTTCATGTGATTGCAAGCATACAATAGAGGCTCCACCTCAATACCATGATCAGTTGTGACGTGCATTCAGTGCATTTTCCTTGAGGACACATGTCCATGAATATACATACACAGATTCATGCAATGCGACCTCGTGTCATTTGTGGGCTTTAAAGTGGGCAGCCCTCAGTGTCTGGCATTCCTCTCATGGCTGGAGGAGAGATAAGTCCCAATGGGATTCGCCAGCGCTCGCAGTGGGGCCTCCGCTCTCCAACACTCAGAGAGCCAAATGAAAAGGAACATCAAAACACTGGCTGATTTTGGGGTCAGCCGCTAAGATTTACACATAAAGGGAGGAAAGTCGTGCAAGATGTGGTAGAGCTGGTTAAATGCATGTGGGCGTGTGGGTGTGTGTGTGTGTCAGCATGAATTAATACATGATTACCGCTTGAGGAAGAGCGTGTGAGCTTTGGCTGCTGTCATTTGGCAGTAACATTTAATATACAAGTTGTACATTAGCTTGTGTGCGTGTGACTCCGTCTGTATGTGAAAAACGGGCAATCGTGTGTATGTGCATGCGCTTCTTTCTATGAGAGAATCGTAAAAATATGAGCTTGTTAATTTCAATTGTGGAGCTGTTCTTGTTGTGGTGAAGAGGGAGGGCTTTGCAAAAGCACTGAAGTGGCCAACCAAGAGCGTAAGAAGCTGCTTTGCTCAATACCAGCATTCGCTTTGTTCTTGTTCTCAGTTTTCCCCCTTCAAACTATTTTTACAGATCAACTTATTTATTTACTTAATTCCCCCTCTGTTGCTCTCATCCATTTTCCACTGTGATTTCCCCCCCCTTAATTTGTCATCAGTGGAGGAAGTGTGCCATGACAAAGATCAAAAACCCAGAGGAAGAGGAGGAGAAAGGGGGAGAAGCGAAGGATGCAGAAAAATCTTGCGAAAGAAAAATAATCAGAACGGAGAACGAGAAGAAAGCTCGGCTTTGAAGCGGGTGGACAACAAAAATAACAGCAGAGACACGGCGAAAGGCCCGATTTTCTCTTGAGCTCCTTTCTTCTTGCTTTCTGGAAATGAGATCCAGACCAGAATAAAAGAGGGATTGGTAATGAAAGGAGATGGAGTCGGGGGAGGATGGAGGGATAAAGGGATCTCTTACACTCGTTTTGACTCACACATCAAACCATAAGCCTCCCGCGACGGTCAAATGCCACACGTCCGCTCGCTGCTAATTGCTGCCACCATCCATCTCTGAAAGCAGGAGAGAGGAGACTTTTGAACAACTTTATACTGCTCATACCGAGGAAAACTCATGTACAGATGCACACAAACACACATATGCATGTACAGTGGCCCTAAAAAGTATTTGGACACTCAAGTGACACTTGATGCTTTTTGGAATTCATAATAAAGTATGAAACCAAATGGCAACCAACTCTTTTTAGTGGATGTATGTTGTAAGTTTAAACAGGTGATGTAAGTTTAAACAGGTGTCTAGCAGTGATAGCAGTTTTCAGTAGCGTGAAAGTAACTTTATCTAATGAGTTGTGGTGTAGAGCGATTAAGCGTATGTTAATAACATACAGTTAAAATTATAATCATGCACTTTACATGCACTATAAAAAATTATTTTCATGATTTGTCAAAACATTTTTTCTTTTGTCAAATCAACTTAGATAATTAATGTGGTTCAGATAACAATATTTTCTGTTGATTAAATGGATCGCCTTCATTGTATTAACTCAAATTTTTAATTTCAATGAACTCAATTTTAAGGCAACCAGGTAACTTACTTTAAGTTAAACCAACAATTCTTTTTACAGTGTGTGATTTAGTATGTTAGTCAGAATAAGTGAACTTCTTTAAAGCATGACAAAAGATTATTAAAGGATTAGTCCACTTTTAAATAAACTTTTCCTGATAATTTACTCACCCCCATGTCATCCAAGATGTCCATGTCTTTCTTTCTTCAGTCGAAAAGAAATTAAAGTTTTTGATGAAAACATTCCAGGATTTTTTTCCATGTAGTAGACTTGAATGGGCACCAAACAGTTGAAGGTCAAAATTAGTTTCACTGCAATTTCAAATTGTTCTACACGATCCCAGATGAGAAATAAGGGTCTTATCTAGTGAAACCATTGCTCATTTTCTGAAAAAAAATGTAAAATTATATAAGTTTTAACCATAAATGCTCATCTTGAACTAGCTCTCTTCTTCTTCTTCTTTATTAGAATTCCGGCAGTGTAGACACTGCTAAGTGCATTACTGCCCTCCACAGGTCAAAGTTTTGAACTAATTTTTATATGCAATATACTAGTATATAACAATTAGTTCAAACTTTGACCTGTGGAGGGCAGTAATGCACTTAGCAGTGTCTACACTGCCGGAATTCTAATAAAGAAGAAGAAGAGAGCTAGTTCAAGATAAGCATTTATGGTTAAAACTCAGAAAATCAGCAATGGTTTCACTAGATAAGACCCTTATTTCTCATCTGGGATTGTGTAGAACAATTTGAAGCTGGAGTGAAACTAATTTTGACCTTCAACTGTTTGGTGCCCATTCAAGTCTACTATGTGGAAAAAAAATCCTGGAATGTTTTCATCAAAAACTTTAATTTCTTTTCGACTGAAGAAAGAAAGACATGGACATCTTGGATGACATGGGGGTGAGTAAATTATCAGGAAAAGTTTATTTAAAAGTGAACTAATCCTTTAAAATGAAATGATGAACTTTTAATTTGACATTATTACAAAATGTACTTGCATGAGTTAAGAAACAAAGTCATGTCCTCTTTTTAAGTACACTTATATTTTATTAATATTCTATTATTTGCAAGAACTTTAAAGCACATTCAATACAATTAAACACTTCTTTTTTGCAAGGGCCTTTAGGTAACGTCAATGTAGTTAGCTTTTTTTTGTTGTTGTTTGTAGCTTATACTATTTTTTTCAAAACAGCAGCTTGACTGGAATTATAATTAACTTGTATAGTAAGCTACAGGTTTAATTAGCTTCCCCAACACTGTCTGGTATAGTTCATCACATTAACTAAGAAAATGTTCCACTAACACCTGACAACCCATAAGTGTTCATTTTGGAAAAAAAACATATCTGTTGTTTTTATTCTTCTTGGGGACACCAAACCTAGATGCAATTGCACCAGAGGGGCTGCCTGTCCAACACAGTTGGACTAGCACGAACATATACACACTAGGAAACTATATAATCGCATATGGCCCCATGGAATCAAAGCAGCATGCCAACAGGAAGGCAGAGGGTGGGTCGGGTATTGTGTGATGCAGGGCATGCTGCTGCAGCTCTTGGGTCAGTAAGGCACCGTTCCTGACAGCAAACTCCTGCCAGGCGCTTGTAATTCTAATTACCATGGCTACTCTAACTCTACAGCTTCCCACGGTAGTGGATGGGGGCGAACACCTCTGTGTGTGCGAGTTTACATGTACGTGCTTAGCACTATATAGTGTGAAGTGAAATGTTGCTTTTGAAAATGCAGCGTGTCTGACATGAGAAACCGCTATGCTGTCGTTCTTGAGGAGATCCTCTGTTCAGACACTCAGTGGCTAAATCCTCTCTTAACCTCTCTTCATCTCT
The DNA here is from genome assembly GCF_018812025.1 of Megalobrama amblycephala. Classification (NCBI taxonomy): domain Eukaryota; kingdom Metazoa; phylum Chordata; class Actinopteri; order Cypriniformes; family Xenocyprididae; genus Megalobrama; species Megalobrama amblycephala. Next base: position 6,177,221 of record NC_063052.1, read on the forward strand.
CCCCAGACAGAGGGCATCAGTTCAGGGTCACTATCAGAGCTGCTTTGTCCCTCAGACTCAGGGGGGAGACATAAGATTGGTGGTCAAATAATATGCTTATCAAAGTTGATTCTTAAATTTGAAGTGGGTAAATCTGTCACTAACACTAGCAAACAGAATTGCAAAAATAATGACAGTTTCCCAAACACTCAACCTGTCTGCCATTGGCACCGACAATCCCGCCTCAAACTCACACCCATTAGCTAAGCCAATGTTGCTGTGCTCCAACAAACAGATTCTGAATGCAATGGTATTTGGATACAAAAAGAATTTGGACACTTAAACCACACTCAAAAAAGAACCTTTTCAGAATCCAGCTGGTGTTGCAGTGATTTTAGTGGATGTATGAAGGCAGTTCACAGAGTGAGTATTCACAGATTGATGCATTAAATTGATCTAAAGCGAAAGTAAGGCATTTATAATGTTACAAAAGATTTCTATTTCATGCAGTTTATTTGAACTTTCTATTCATCAAAGAATCCTGGGGGGAAAAGTTTAAAGCAGCACAATTGTTTTCAACAATAACAATAATAAGAAATGTTTCCTGAGCAGCAAATTAGCATATTAGATGATTCCTGAAGAATCATGTGACACTGAAGACTGGAGTAATGATGCTGAAAATTCAGCTTTGCCATCACAGTAATAAAACACATATGTTGAAATAAAAATCAAATAGAATGTGTGTAATACTTTAAATTCAAATCAGTGCAGTCAAATCGATTAATCGCATCTAAAATAAAAGTTTGTTTATATAATATATATACATATATAGTTAATGTGATATATATATACACAAAACGTACACATATTTTATATATATATATACACACACACACACACACACACACACACATTATATAAACACAAACTTTTATTTTAGATGCGATTAATCGCGATTAATCGATTTGACAGCCTTAATTCAAATGTATTTATTTTAAAGAAAACATTAATTTTAAATTAAATAAAGCAGAAGCTCACTTTTCAAGCAAAAAAAATTTCAAAAGTACGAAACAATAGATATGCTGACAAAACATATTGAGATACTCTCTGGTTGTCAAATGTTAGTGGAACTAAGAACACCTGTGTGAACTACACTAAAAATCCCTTTCACACCAGCTGCATAAAAGTCATTGCAAAAACGGCTAGAGATGTTTTAACGTCATTTATTTGCAGACTTGGTTTCATATTATGTATCTAACACTATCACATCAATAGAGCTTTAAGTGTGGCTTAAGTGCCCATATACTTTTTTGGGTCCACTGTATGTGTGCATGTGGGTCGAAATCCCAGGCACTATTCCCACAGCGTTCTTCCTATTGTCCTGGGAGAGAAGGAGGGGAACTAATTAAAAAGAGTGGAAAAGAGGAGACAGAGAAACAGAGACAGAAGGAAGGAGGGAGGAACAGAGGGGGGTAAAGATAGAGCAAGATGAGACAGTGGAGAGAAGAAGCTAATTGAAAGGAGAGAAATGACAGAGAGAGAGAAAGAAGGGAGGGCTGATGAGGGGTTGGGAGGGAGTGTGGGAGGGTAAGGAAGAGGGAGCCAAAACTGGCAACTTTGCCAAAGTGCCAAGTTCAGTCACTTGTGCTGCTGCAACAGAACGCAAGAGGACGAGTGTAGCCAGGGTGACTGAGAGGTAGAAAAAGCAAGGAAAAGAGAGAGAGAGAACAGGAGGAGAACTGTCATTCTCTAGCTTCAAGTCCAGGGGGGTCTAGAGATGTCAAAACACGGCTACACATAAAAGCAGAAACAAGGACCAGACTTAGTCAGCAAGAGAGGTCTAATAAAGACTCCCAAGCAGCGTGCTTGTATTGTGGTCAGAGGATAGAGGGAGAAATAGAGGAGAAGAAGGTGGAGAGGAAAAAAAGGAAATAGGGAGGGGCGTGCTCGCATTAGAAGGTGGCTGGTTTCCTTACTGTTGCATTTGAAGGACAGAGGAGGAATCCATCATCTGAGATCATCTCGACAGGACCGCACGTCTCCATCGCTCCATCGATTCAACCTTCCCTTGCGGGGATAAAGGAGGACCGAGGACCCTGTGGCGATGAAGAGACCTCATGACTACAGTTCCCCAGACTCGGACACGGACGAACTGATCGATGTCGGACAGGAGGACAGCTACTGGTGAGGACTATGCGTGTATATTGTGCTCAGTGGCAATGGCATGGGTAGCTGTCAGTCGCTCTACATGTAGAGCTCACACTCCAGCTCAGAAGTGACGAACCAATAAAAGTGATATTTATGAAGAGTTACTTGAATTTTCCAAGCAACATCTCTTTTCGGTGCAAAAATAGCAACTTTGATGCAAGGTGTTTTTTGAGAGCTGTATGGTGGACTCTACATGGGCCTTCAGGGTTTACTTTGCACTTTGCTGTTCATTATATAATATAAAATGTTTAACATTCATAAACCAAGCCATACAAATGATGTATGTTTTTATTAAGATTGTTGGCATTTGCCAGGATAAGCAATTTTGCTAATTTTGCAATTTTAATGTGGCAAATTTAATGTGTTACATGTATTTATACTATAGTATTAATGTATGCATAATTACAAGCAAATAAGGTTACACTTTATTTTAAGGTGTCTTTGTTACAGTGTAATTATCTATTTAAGTACTGACTAATATTAAGTAACTACATGTACTTACTATAGGGATAGGATTAGGGTTTGGTTTGGGGTTAGTTGCATGTAACTATGCATAATTTACTGTTATTACTATAGTAACTACATGTAACATTTGTAACAATGACACTGTAAAATAAAGTGTTAAGTACTTGTTTGTAATTAATATTACTCAGTACTTATTGGTGTAATTACACTGTAACAAGGACACAAAGTGTGACCACAATTTCTTTACTTCTTTTTATTTTTTATTGTGCTATCCATGTTTATAATGATGCATCAGTATTCAGCCAGGTTTGTTTTTTGCATATTTAAACGAGGAGCAGATTCTGCATGAGGGGACAGTGAAAATTTGTATAATATTACAATCAATATTCTACAGAAAACATCCTGTTGCTGTCCCTCCCTAATTTAAATGGACACTCTGTAGCGCATACCAGTACACCAGAGCGCAGTGACACAGGAGTTTATGAGAGCGGACAAAATCACACGTAGGGCCACCATCGAGCAGGGCGGCTGATGGAGGCCCATAATGATCTTATTTGACTCACTTGAGAGGCGTATCTTCCTATTCCCACTGACATGCTTTTCCTTCTCTGTCTGTTTTGCATTTTTCTCCAGTTATTTAGTCTTTTTGATATTTCAGTAAAGCTGTGCAAATCAAGTGCAGGCTGAAGACGCATGCATTCGGTCCTTTTGAATTGTGCCCTACAATGACCAATCATTTCTCATATTATTGCCTTTCCAGAGCGCAAAAACTACAGTGTCTACACAGCAGTTTATTCCTGTAACTAATTTTCTTTTTGGACTGGACTCTTTTCCTCTAAACAAACGGAATGTTTGTGAATTAAGCCTCTTAATGTTAAAAGGACTTACAATGATGCGATATAAAAATAATAGTTATGCGTGGAAGTCAAAGTAAAAGCAAAACAAACAGTGTCGTTCTGCTGGCAGAGCACAGAGTGCCCATGCAAACCAGATCCACATTGAAGGATAATACCAAGTATTGATGTGCTCAAAGTGCACGCAAAAGCCACTATTTCAGCCTGCCCTGCGGATATGCAATCATCATGTCTTTTGAGCTTAAAAGAAAATGCTTTCGTACGACGCAAAAATCATAACATATCAGGCATCTGACAATAATGTCCAAAAACGCGTTAAACCAAAATAATCTCGTTTTCTGTTTACCCCGGCGCTCCCGTGTCTAGCTGTTCCCCAAGACAAATTAGATTGGGTTTGATGATGTGCAACAGTGTTTCTGCGTTGTATTAAGTACAGTAATGACAACAATATGCATTGACATCAAAGCTTTAATCTGTCCCCTTCCCCGCTCGCTCTTTCTCTTGCTCAGCCCTGTCACTGGGTCCATGTCTCCAGGCAGTACCTCACAGATCCTGGCGCGCAAGAAGAGAAGAGGGGTGAGTTTACGTCAATCCGGCTCTGTTTTCCCCCCGCTTGTTCAAGAACAGACCAAATATATAATTCATATATGATCTCGCTACAAGGTCTCTTCTGTAAATGCTTGCCATTTTCAAAACTCCCTGCAACATGACCCTCTGCGCAGCATGCATTTTACAGTTTAAGCCCTCTTGTCTGACTTTGATTTGTGTTTTCCTATTTGACTTGTTATTTTTTCCAAAATCCGATCTTAAGAATGCTGCGACTAGGCCTCGGCCACAAAAATAATCCAGTTAGCAAATGCTTTCCACTTTGAATCGGTTCTGTCTTTAAATTGATGCCGCTGGATTCCTCAGATAATTGAGAAGAGGCGCAGGGACAGGATCAACCACAGTCTGTCAGAGCTCAGGAGACTCGTACCCAGTGCCTTTGAAAAACAGGTAAGACGATCAGACTGAACACCACAAGCTCAGTTTCTCTTTATATTCTCAAAACAGCGGAGGTGAATGCGTTTCATGTACAAGCTCGTTGGTTAAAACTAGTTTTAAAACTAAAACCAGTATAAAGTTTTTAATTAAAACCAGCACCTTTTCCCCTTCTGACCAGGGCTCCTCTAAACTGGAGAAGGCTGAGATCCTTCAGATGACAGTGGATCATCTGAAACTGCTTCATGCCATGGGCGGCAAAGGTGAGAGAAGATATGGAGCAAGACATTTCAGAAGAGCTTTTATTACAGAATACAGTGATTTTGCTGCTATTACTATAGCTCATACTTTGGGTTATGGATTTGAAGCCCCTAACCTCAAATATTCAACACTGCTAGGGGGTTCCTAGGAAATTTCAGAAAGAATTTGATTTTTTTTCTGCTTTGTAAAGACTGGTCAGAAATCACTACGTTTAATCACAACTGTCTTATTCTATTCTACAGATATTATTTTAATCTTTTTTCTGTCTTATTACAGTGACAACATAAAAACCTATTAATTAACTGAAGAAAAAAAGTGTTGTTTTTGTAATGTCATGCCTTGCATAATATTTTTCTCACAATATACAGTATAGACTATACCATTCAAAAGTTTGGGGTCAGTAAAATTTTTAATGTTTTTAAAAAGAAGTCTCAAAAATACAGTAAAAACAAATATATTGTGAAAAGATGTTACAATTTAAAATAACTGAATTTAATTATTTGAATATGTTTAAAATGTAATTTATTTCTGTGATGGCAAAGCTGAATTATCAGGATCATTACTCCAGTCTTCAGTGTCACATGATCCTTCAGAAATCATTCTAATATACTGATTTGCTCCTCAAGAAATATTTCTTATTATTATCAATGTTGAAAATTCTTTACTGTCAATTTTGTTCAACTTAAAGGGTTAGTTCACCCAAAAATGAAAATTCCGTCATTAATTACTCACTCTCATGTCGTTCCACACCATAAGACCTTCGTTCATCTTTAGAACACAAATGAAGATCTTTTTGATGAAATCTGAGAGCTTTCTGTCCCTCTATAGACAGCTACGCAACTAACATTTTGACGCTTCCGAAAAGTTCAGAAAGAGATCATAAAACTAATCCATATGTATTGAGCGGTTTCGTCTCAATTTCAAGAGACTCGATTGCTTTATATGATGAACAGATTGAATTTAGGCTTTTATTAATATAAACATTGATCAGCGAACATAAACAGAAGCTCAACCGAACCTGCTTCACACGCGAGAACAAACTTCTTGCGGAAGTTCAAATGTGCTGCGCAACACACGAGAATGAGCCACATTGGTTCTGGTACGTCAAGCTAACATGCTTGAGATCCTGTTTACCACAACTGATGTGTGAGTTGATAAATGTTTATGTGTGAATAAAAGCCTAAATATAAAACTCTTCATCATATAAAGTGATCGAGTCTCTTCAGAAAATTCGGACTAAACCACTCGATTCATATAAATTAGTTTTCGTTCTCTTTATGAACTTTTTGAAGCGTCAAAGTGGTATTTGTGCAGCTGTCCACAGAGGGACAGCAGATTTCATCAAAAAGATTTTAATTTGTGTTCTAAAGATGAACGAAAGTCTTACAGGTGTGGAACGACATGAGAGTAATTAATGACAGAATTTTCATTTTTGGGTGAACTAACCCTTTAATGCATCCTTGATGAATAAAAGTAAAATATAACTGACCCCAAACTTTTAGAAAGGTAGTATAAACTTTATACATGAAAATTTATAGCTGCTTTTATATTTTAGGAAGGAGTTTCCTCAAAACAAGGGTATCATAATAACTCCTTGGCATCAAAAAGTTTGAAAATCCCTGCTTTACTGTGTATATTTATCAAGCAGAAGGTTTAAGCGTTCTCTCTCCTAGGCTACTTTGATGCTCGTGCTCTGGCAGTGGACTACAGGACTTTGGGCTTTCGGGAGTGCGTTGGAGAGGTGGTGAGATACCTCAGCTCTCTGGAGGGGGTTGAATCCTCAGACCCCATTGGCGCACGCCTCGTGTCCCACCTCAGCCACTGCGCCAGTGAGCTGGACCCTCTCCTCCAGAGCCATGCCACTCTGCCTTTTCCTCCCTGGCCCTGGCCTTCCTTCCCTCAGCTAGCAGCCGCCTCATCTCCAGTCTCGTCTAACCCTTTTCCCCCAAATGCCCGCCGGGATCTGGCCCCCCATACCACCGCCACCTTGCTGGGCTACCCTTCACCGGCCCTGCGAGTGGGATCTTTGAGCACCCAGGGAGCATTAATGAATCCGGCGCTGACCCCGGTGCGTCGACTGCCCTCAATCCCCGGCCATCCTCACAGACTTCAACAGCACTCACCTGATGGACCCACAATCCCATCATCCTCCTCATCTTCCTCCAACTCCTCCACTCCCCAGATTTCCTTCAGACCCTTTGCCCCTCTGGGGTCTCCAGCACCAGGTCGCAGGGGTTTGAGTACCTCCAGTAAGTCCGCACAGGCCTGGGGCACAGAAATTGGGGCGTTCTGAATCAGCATTATGGAGAAGTTTGGAGTTTATGACAGTCTGAAAGGAAAAATACATTTATTGGTCATTTCAACTTATTCATGACCATTACCACCTTTAAAAGGAACTACAAAGCATTGGACAATTCAGATTAAAATGTTTATTCAGTACCATCTACTATTCCAACTCAAATGACATTTAGAAATAAAAAAATAAAACAAAAAAGTATTATGTTTACAGAAAAAGAGGAGGGAAGTTAAATGGACTGTAGAATCCAAGTATAAAATCAAAGGTAAATGCAACTCTCTGAGATAAATGAAGTGCTCAAAGCAATGCTTTGATCACTTTGATCTTGGATTTTGATATCCAGATACTGGAATTTTTTAGAACTCTGATCTTTTATCTTTTTTATATTAGTGTATTTGTTTACTCTGCCATTTATACATTGATTTACCATGGATTCTGACATGATATATCATATTTTTTGAGATGGAAGTGCTTGAGGAGATTACATAAACAGAAATGTGCCTTATCAAAAAAAAAAAAAAAAAGTGTTCTTCTTCTTCTCTTAATTCTGTGTGCAAGTACATGGAGGTTCCAGAAGATGGCAGTACTAGAGCAAATCATTAAGATTAAAAACAAGTGTTTTATTAAATTTTATAGATGCTATTTTAATCCTTTTTTGTTTTAAACTGCACATAAAATGCAATTATTTAACTGAGGAAAGAACATGTTGTTTTTGTAATATCATGATTTTCTCACAGTCTACAATACACTAAAAAGTTTGGGATTGGTAAGATTTATTAATGTATTTGAAAGAAGTTGCTTATGCTCACCAATGCTTCATTTATTTGATCAAAACTACAGTAAAAACAGTTATATTGTTTAGTTTTAATATTATACAAATAACTATTTTCTATTTTAATATATTTTAAAATGTAATTTATTCATGTGACAGCAAAGCTGAATTTTCAGCAGCTGCCTCTTGTTCACTTACTTGTGCATACAAGTACATAGAGCTTCCAGAAGATGGCAGCACTAGAGCAAAATGTGCTGATCAACTCTCTCAGGGACATTCTGAATGTATAACTTTTCCATTTTCCTGAATCACAAAATCAATGGAAAACTATTAGCAAGTTATGTTGATTTTTTATTCCATACTGAACACCAACTGAGTTCTTTTACTAGAAAGCCAATTAAAAAGGGTAAAGGTGTAAAATATAAAAGAAAGTGCAGGGATGTAGCCTACTCACCTAGTACACAAACTGACTCTTATCTAAAAGACTCCTCTGGGTGCTATAGAGCAAGCTGCCATTTAGAGCATGTGTTTTCTTTAGCTGTCTCCAGAGAGGTTGATGAGAACACTGCGGTACGGCGGCCACTCAGTGAAAACATGGTGGCTGCTGGCTTTGATCCTGCAACAGCAAGAGGAAACCAGGCACACTGTGTGCCCTCTCAGTGCCTCTGCCAACCACTTTCCATACATGCAGGCTGTAATTAGAGTGAAACCAAACTAACTTCAAAACACACAGGAAATAAAAATCTCTTCTGCACATATCCTCACACTTAGGCTACATTGAAGAAACGGAATATTATGTAAGGAATGATGTATTATCAGTTATTATCGTAAAATAAACCCTGACAGGTTGATCAGGAGCCACCGCGGTACGGAGGGGTCTTGATTCACCCTGAAGGGTCTATAATAATAATATTGGTTATAACCAGCTGACTGTGAACAATTTCCTACATCGCATGGCTGCCCACCAAATAAGTGGACATGAAATATTGATTTGAGTTGTATATATATATGTATGCTAAGTATAGTCAATTATATGTACAGACAAATCTGCCTAACAACAAAGACGAATGCTGGCAGCACAACAGTAATACTAATAGGACTACTGAAGTCATTTGAGGTCATTTTCTCTAAACGAGAACATAAAAAGACGCGAGATGGCGCAGCTGCGTTTGTATGAAACGAGAGAGCGATTCCGTCACGTCTCGAAAAACACAGCTACTCTAACTAACGCCAAAATTAATGTGTGATTTGAGTTATCAATAGACAAAACCACAATACAAAAAGTACCTTAGCAGTACATTATTACACAACTCTGCTATCTTCTATATCTTTAGTTTATTTTCAGATTTTTCTTTCATTACTTAGACATTTACAATTCTAGAAAGTAAACAAAATATTACGAAATTTTACTGTTGAAACATTTGCCATTTTAGTGTTTATTATGGACCTTATATGTATGCGCCAGAGAAACAAGCACGCAGCCATCTTTAGAGTTTTGTGTTTGAACTTCCGTTTTTGCAGTATCTCGTATATTTTTATGGCATTGCTGTCGAAGTAATTAGCTGGTGAAGTGGATTTACTTATTGTAGAGTTGACTACAGATATCATGAGCATCGTAATGTTTGAAGCGTACGTCATAACAAATGTTGTTTACGAGCGGTTCAAATCTTACCTTGCTGTGGAAATATAAACCGGCAGAGAGAACGAAACTTTTTTTTGTCCAAATAAGGTCTTAATAATAATAATAATAATAAACAAAGATATGACATCCAATGTATGTAAGGTAGCACAACTAAATCTCTTGTATTATATCCAAAAGGTTTTAATTAAATTTTGCAACATATAAAGGTATTTTAAAGATTTTGAAGTGTCAAAGTGTCATTCGGTTAAAAGGGTTAGTTCACCCAAAAATGAAAATTCTGTTGTTTATTACTTACCCTCATGTCGTTCTACACCCGTAAAACCTTCGTTAATCTTCGGAACACAAATTAAGATATTTTAGTTGAAATTCAATGGCTATGTGAGGCCTCCATAGGGAGCAATGACACTTCCTCTCTCAAGATCCATAAAGGTACTAAAAACATGTTTAAATCGGTTCATGTGAGTACAGTGGTTCAATATTAATATTATAAAGCGACGAGAATATTTTTGGTGCGCCAAAAAAATAAAAATAAATAACGACTTATTTAGTGATGGCCGATTTCAAAACACTGCTTCAGGAAGATTCAGAGCATAAATGAATCAGTGTATCGAATCATGATTCAGATCACGTGTCAAACTGCCAACGGCTGAAATCACGTGACTTTGGTGCTCCGAACAGCAGATTCGATAAACAGATTCACTGTGCTCCGAAGCTTCCTGAAGCATTGTTTTGAAATCGGCCATCACTAAATAAGTCGTTATTTTGGTTTTTTGGTGCACCAAAAATATTCTCGTCGCTTTATAATATTGATATTGAATCACTGTACTCACATGAACCGATTTAAATATGTTTTTAGTACCTTTATGGATCTTGAGAGAGGAAGTGTCATTGCTCCCTATGGAGGCCTCACGGAGCCATTGGATTTCAACTAAAATATCTTAATTTGTGTTCCGAAGATTAACGAAGGTTTTACGGGTGTAGAACGGCATGAGGGTAAGTAATAAATGACAGAATTTTCATTTTTGGGTGAACTAACCCTTTAACCATCCAAAGGCCAATACAGCCATTTCATTTGTGATTAAAATATCTTAAAATGTAATAAATGTATATATTTTTTATTCTGGCATGATTTTATAACATCATATATCAACATAGTGCAAAATGGTATTACAATTATGTGTAGAAGTCGTTGCTTTGTTATGGAAAGAATATCCGGAAAAATGAATTTCATAGATGTTATTCGGAGTAACCAATACAAAGGGACCGTTTTGGATCAAGTCATGCGGTCAATATCATGTGACAGGATGTGACATCATTCAGACACCTGCAAGGACCACATGGTCGTGAAGCAAAGTGACTCTCTTAACTTTTTGAAAAATTCATGTTTTCCCTTGCTCACACACATGTCCCGAAACATCACGTCATTCGGTACAACCGCTATAAAACATGGAAAGTGTTGTAATATTTTAAAAACTTGTACTAAATATAAAATGTTTGATTGTCCTTTTGTTAGCTAGATATCAGCCTGTTAGCATTGTTTGAAAATATTGTCATTTGGTATAACCAAAAGTGTAATTCGGTAAAACCGAAATTTTGGTTAAACCGAATGACTTTTTTGGTGACAAATTTTGTCCATCTTGTAAAAAATGACAAAAGCAGTGTTAATTGATTATAAAAACAACATAATCTCATTGTTAACTACGGAAGATGATTAGGGCCAAGCAATAATAAAAAAATTAAACCATCTCGAGATTAAAGTTGTTAAATTTCGAGAAAAAAATCGTTAAATTTAGAGAAAAAAGTCGAGATAAAATGTTGAGAATAAACTCGTTAAATTACGAGAAAAAACTCGTTAAATTTCGAGAAAAAAAGTCGATTTTATCATTTTATCTCTATTTTATCTTAATTTAACGAGTTTATTCTCAACATTATATATCGACTTTTTTCTCGAAATATAACGATTTTTTTCTCGTAATTTAACAAGTTTATTCTCAACATTATATCTCGACTTTTTTCTCGAAATTTAACGAGTTTTTTCTCGTAATTTAACGAGTTTATTCTCAACATTATATCTCGACTTTTTTCTTGAAATTTAACGAGTTTTTTCTCGTAATTTAACGAGTTTATTCTCAACATTATATCTCGACTTTTTTCTTGAAATTTAACGAGTTTTTTCTCGTAATTTAATGAGTTTATTCTCAACATTTTATTTCGACTTTTTTCTCGAAATTTAACAACTTTAATCTCGAGATGGTTTTATTTTTTTATTATTGCTTGGCCCTAATCCTCTTCCGTAGTTAACACTTAATAAAACTTCAATATTAATTATATCTCCATTATGTTTTTTTACACTTTTAAAAACTTATTTGTCAATGACCCATACACAAGTTGCAGAGTGATGTTGGAAGGGGCATGTTGATTTGAAATATGGTGGGAACACCAATATAAAATAATAATAATAATAATAAACGTGTCAGTGCTGTGCAGTTATGAACAAATTAACAAATTCTATGACATAGTAGGGCCTTCATTATGTCTGATTCATAAGAAACAGCTTTCCAACAACACCGCCGGAGATGGTATGCATCATTTACAAGATGGTCTCAAATTAAGATTTGTGTTGACCGTGAAAACTGAATAATCATGTGTTTTACCACCAAAAAGGCAATTAAAACAACACATCAAAGTGTTAGTCTATGGTGATCAAATTAAGATTTGTGTTGACCGTGAAAACTGAATAATCTTGTGTTTTACCACCAAAAAGGCAATTAAAACAACACATCAAAGTGTTAGTCTATGGTGATGTGATGGAGAAGTGATGCCTTTTTTTTTTTTTCCTTTTTATCTTTTTTTGATTCTTGGGTTGTTGTTTGGTTGTGCGTTTTCCTCAGTTTGAACTTTAAAATGGGCATGGAATGTGTGTATGCGTGTGCTAGACTGTGGCGGGACTGTGTGTCTGTGAGGGATGTGGCACAACGAGGAAACATGGGGCAGATTCTCAAGCGAGTGGCTTGTGTGATTGTGTGTAGAGAGACTCGCGTGTGAGCGTAGTGTGTTTATGTTGGTGAATGTTTAGGCATGAATGTGTGTGTGGACGTGTGGGTCTAGTCCTCATTTTTTGGCACCAGTAGAGTCAGTGCTGTAACCACAGCTTCCAGTATGGGCCACCACAATCACACGAGGCCAGCTTTCCCACGGGGAGGGGCCACGGAGAGAAAGAGCACTAAAGAAGGAATATGACCCATGCTTAGGAACAGGCAGGGTAGATATTTTCCTGTCAACATGAAAATAAGATAGTCTGTATATAGACTAAAGTTTGTCCTGTTCAGGAAATCTGACCTGAGCTTGTTCCTTTAGCATGGAAATGGGAAATCTTTAGCATAATTGTATTGTGCTTTGATGCAGTGATTTAATTTCACCCTGTTTTACACTATACTACACAGACTGTAGCTACACAGTAAAATCCACAGAGTTAAATCAGCTCTGCTCAGATAACATTTGGTCCCTCTCTGAATAGTGTTAAAATAACGCTGAAGCAGAGTTAAAGTTAATGGGATAATTAAGCTATTAATTAAGGGATGATTGAACATTAATGATGAACACCTGCTGTTAACAAGCAGAATAAATGAAGAAAAGTGAAACACAAGAACTACAAGTGACTTTAGCCAAAACCATTTAATTGAAATCAACTGAAGGTAAAAGACATTAAATCTCTCAAAATCTGATTGACTTATTACTAACCATATTGACTTTATTTCTATCACATGTTTAATTAATTTCTTATTGAGAATTAACAGAGGTTTAATTGTTGGTGTTTTATTGGTCAATAAATTATGCCACCATCGCTGTGAAACACTATTGCAATTGCTCAAACACAAATTATTTTAAAAACATAAAAAGGTCAAGACCCCAACTAAAACAAACCCTGACCACCACGATGGTGGCATAATTTATTGACCAATAAAACACCAACATTTAAACCTCTGTTAATTCTCAATAAGAAATTATTTAGACATGTGACAGAAATAGAGATTTAATGTATTTTACCTTCAGTTGATTTCAATTAAATGGTTTTGGCTGTAGTCACTTGTAGTTCTTGTGTTTCTCTTTTCTTCAGTTATTCTGCTTGTTAACAGCAGGTGTTCATCATTAATGTTCAATCATCCCTTAATTAATAGGTTAATTATCAAATTAACTTTAACTCTGCTTCAGTGTTATTTTAACACTATTCAGAGAGGGACCAAATGTTATCTGAGCAGAGGTGATTTAACTCTGTGGATTTTACTGTATAATTGAACTCTTTTTCTGATGTATAACAAACTTGAAAACTAGGAACCCCTCCGGTCCTACTCGCCCCACTCTGAGCAGGACTCTAACCAGCGTTTCCAGCATGGGAGGCAGGCGCGCTAACAAGGTCTAGCGTCAGTCACTAGTGTGCCTCTTGAGATCAGGGGAGTGAGTTTTACCTGCACAGCTCTCACTAGCTGGCCTCCATTACATTAGAATAGTATCAGTATTTTCACTGCAGAGTTAATCATTATAATGACCAGAGTTTGGTAGCAGTGTTGGGGAAAATTACTTTTAAAAGTAATGCGTTACAATATTGTGTTACTCCCTAAAATAAGTAACTAATTACGTTACTTTGTTACTTTTTGTGGAAAGTAATGTGTTATTACTTTTGTGTTACTTTTTCTCACCTGGGCTAGGCTTGCTTCCTTGATTTTTAACAACAAAATGTTCTATTTTTGGCCAATTTGAAGGCCCTTTCACACCAAAAGTGAAATGAATAAGCCATATAAGGAAATGCAAATTCACACCTGTACAGTGGAGGGTGCACTTCAGCAATAAAAACAAAAAAAATGAAACACAAATGTGATGTTTATCCAAAGTTTGTATATCATGTTTACACAGAACACACAACGCCTCTACCCATTACTCATGATTTCTTGGGGATAGCCTGAGAGGTGTCAGTCAATAAATGGAAAAATAAAATAACTTTCCATTACTTATCTTTAAAAGTAACTGAGATATTTTGTTGTAAATTGAAAAGTAATGCAGTACTTGGATAATCTGATTACATAGCTCACGTTACTTGTAATATGTTACCCCCAACACTGTTGGGTAGATTGCTTTTTTCACATTACAGTTAGTAACTTAATCTGAGAAGACTTTCTGAACACACATAAGCAATCGGCTGTTTTAGAAAAGACGATTTAAAAGATAAAAAAAAAGGAATAATTAAATTATGAATAATTTTATGGCATTTTATAAATATAAAGTAATTATGTAATCAATAAAAACGTAACTGTAGTCTGATTATGAGTATTTTAAAACGTGAATAATCTTATTACAAGTATATATATTTTTTGGAATCTGATTATGTAATCCAGATTACATATAATCAGTTACTGCAGCATTGATAATGACTTACAATTAGTGAAGACAGCCTTGATTAATATGCACTAAAATGTAATGTACAGAAAAATGTGTCTATCAAACTGCCCTATTGTACATGACACACTGATGATAGTGTCTCATCCTCTCTGTATTGGCTATCAACAGATACATTATAAACGTCAATGCCCTCTACTGGTCATGTTCTGAGAAAATCATCTCATAAATACCAGTGGTTCTCATGCAGGGGCATCAGCTTACTTCCAAGGGGCCCACAGGATGACTTTAATGTATTTACATTAATAAATTATTATTAATATACTAACATTTTTTTAACTAAAAAAACATTAAATCAAGAGTGAAATCATGCAGTCTTTATATAAATCATTATTTATAAAGCAGATTTAAAAACAACTGCTGACCAAAGTGCTGTACAAATAAATCAGAAAAAAGGTTTTTATATTGATTTTTTTTTAGTCTAATCTAAGTCAATTCATGTTTCAATATTAAAATGCATTTGTTGCTAAAATCACCCATGGAACTTGAATTATGATTTTTACCTTTAGTGAGAGATTTATCAGATATTAAAATGACTTACACAAAAATCATTCTTTTAACTCAAATGAACAGCAGTTCTATCATTAAAGGGTTAGTTTACCCAAAAATGAAAATAATGTTATTTATTACTCACTCACCCTCATGTCGTTCTACAGCCGTAAGACCTTTGTTCATCTTCCGAACACAAATTAAGATATTGTTGATGAAATCCGATGGCTCAGTGAGGCCTCTATTGAGAGCAAAGCCGTATAAACTCTCAAGGTCCATAAAGGTACTAAAAACATATTTGAAACAGTTCATGTGAGTTCAGTGGTTCTATTTTAATATTATAAAGCGACAAGAATACTTTTTGTGCTCCAAAAAAACGAAAACAACTTTTCAACAATATCTATGAGCCTATTTCAAAACACTGCTTCGGATCAGTGAATCGGAGTGCCAAAGTCACGTGATTTCAGCAGTTTAGCCGTTTGATAGGAGATCCGAATCACTGATTCGAAACAAAAGATTGAATGGCTTTGCTCTCAATAGAGGCCTCACTGAACCATCGGATTTCATCAACAATATCTTAATTTATGTTCCGAAGATGAACGAAGGTCTTACGGGTGTAGAACGACATGAGGGTGAGTAATAGCTAAATTACATTATTTTCATTTTTGGGTGAACTAACCTTTTAATAAGACTTGTGTTTCTTTGTCATGACAAATTAAGATACTATTAATGCTGACAAATAAAAAAAGAAGTAAATTTAATACCTTAATAGCTTTTAATTTCCAAGAATATAATATTGTTGATAACACTGATTAATACACTCACCACTGGCCATGGAGCTCTTAATCCAGTCAAGATACTGAGAAATGTGCCTGTAAATGCATGAAATGTTAGGTTCTTCTCAGCCCAATCCCCAGCTAGTGATCCCTGAAGGATACCATGTGTTATCAGCCTCACACACAAGTAGACCTCTACAATCACCCTGCCAGTCCACAGCAACAAGAAAATGAAGCAACTGTGACCATCAGCAGACACTCTCAGACCTAACAGACACATTAGAAAAACAGTACCAGTAGTACACATTTACAATTTATTTACAACAAATAATTGATTATAGTTGACTACCGACACGCATAAGCATTCCACATACAGTACAGTCCAAAAGTTTAGAACCACTAAGATTTTTAATGTTTTTAAAAGAAGTTTCGTCTGCTCACCAAGGCTACAATTATTTAATTAAAAATACAGTAAAAAACAGTAAAATATTATTACATTTTGTGAAATATTATTACAATTTAAAATAACTGTGTACTATTTAAATATATTTGACAAAGTAATTTATTCCTGTGATGCAAAGCTGAATTTTCAGCATCGTTACTCCAGTCTTCAGTGTCACATGATCCTTCAGAAATCATTCTAATATGCTGATTTGCTGCTCAATAAACATTTATGATTATTTTCAATGTTGAAAACAGTTGTGTACTTTTTTTTTTTCAGGATTCCTTGATGAATAGAAAGTTCAAAAGAACAGCATTTATCTGAAATACAAAGCTTCTGTAGCATTATACACTACCGTTCAAAAGTTTGGGGTCAGTAAGAATTTTTATTTTTATTTTTTTTTAAAGAAATTAAAGAAATGAATACTTTTATTCAGCAAGGATGCATTAAATCAATCAAAAGTGGCAGTAAAGACATTTATAATGTTACAAAAGATTAGATTTCAGATAAACACTGTTCTTTTGAACTTTCTATTCATCAAATAATCCTGAAAAAAAATATTGTACACAAATATTTTGTACAATTGTACACATAAAATGTTTCTTGAGCAGCAGATCAGCATATTAGAATGATTTCTGAAGGATCATGTGACACTGAAGACTGGAGTAATGATGCTGAAAATTCAGCTTTGCATCACAGGAATAAATTACTTTGTGAAATATATTCAAATAGAAAAGAGTTATTTTAAATTGTAATAATGTTTCACAATATTACTGTTTTTTACTGTATTTTTAATTAAATAAATGTAGCCTTGGTGAGCAGACGAAACTTCTTTTAAAAACATTAAAAATCTTAGTGGTTCCAAACTTTTGGACTGTACTGTATATAGTACATAACAGTAATATTCCTTAAACAAAAAATTCCTTAAAGTGACAGTAACCTATTTATAATGAAGCAGCGGAGACATAGTGCTGCAAATGTCTTTGTTCATTTTTATTGTATACAATAATGTGAAAATGTTTCATTTTTATATATTTATATTTGTGAGTGTATTTACAGGGAGAGACAGTGAGCTGCAAAGACTACTTGCCACTTGTTTGCGATGATGGATCCACCACAATAATGCTTGCCAAGGCAATTTAGCCGTTCTAGTGTAAACACCTCTAACGCCTTGATTGTGAAGTTGTGTGATTTTCCACAATCCATCTTCCCTGCGACAAACAACCATTCAGAATGATTACATTTTTAGAGAATCTGTTAGACAGTTTTCTGTTCATTTTTCGAGATCAAGTTCCTGGAATATTTGACGGGATTTATAACTCCTCTTCAAGTGTATGAAAGACAGTGTGACGTGTCTCTAAACGGTGTTGCTCCGACGCGCGTGCACCTGCAGCACCATGGACAGCAACACGACCAATCAACATCAAATATTATTATATTTTAAGAACGTTGTATAAATGTTATTTAAAGAACGTTTAAACTTAACATTTACATAACCTTTACAAAACTTGTGGCAACGTTCCCTGTTAGCTGAGAAGAAATGTGAAGGGAAAACAGGATGGTGCTGAGTGAAGCAAGCTGACAGTGAAACTAGCATTATCCAGTCAACCCGCAGTGTTGGATCAACAGGATGTAGCATTTAACGGTATGAAACGCAGTTTATAACAAAGCTAAACCACCACCGACCACCCATCTATTGTATTGTTTGGAAAATAAGTCTGAAGAGAAAGTGATACTCCGCACGAAATAGTGCCTTTAGTGAAGGCGTCTGGTATGAAAAACATCACAAAAAGTAGCACAATCATCATCCCACTGTAGATTTGTCGTCGTCCATCTCTCTCTCACACACACACACACACACACACACACACACACACACACACACACACACTGAAACAAGCTGTATTACAGGCAGCTATATAAGATTCTCAAAAGCCAACCACATTTGAGCCTAAACTGAAAAGCAAAATCAAATTTACCTTTAAAACAAGGTAAACAGTAAATATCACTGTAAAAGGCTGCAGTCATGATGAAAACAAATTTAAAACAGACTAAGTGCAATTTATTTGACAGGATTATGTAGGTCAGCAAAGTATACATCACACATTTTTATTTTGGATTACATTCTGAAGAAAGTGGAAAAGACAGTAGGAGATATCTTGGATTGTTTTTTAAACAAATAATTTCATGTATTTTTTAAATACTTTTAATTAGTAAGGATGCTTTAAATTAATCAAAAGTGACAGTATGTTTTAAAAAAACCTTTCTATTTCAACTGGAATAATGGCTGCTGAAAATTCAGCTTTGCCATCACAAGAATAAATTACATCAGAAACTATTAAAATAGAAAACAGTTCTTTTAAATTGTAATAATATTCCACAATATTACTGTTTTTAATGTATTTTTGATCAAATAAATGCAACTTTGGTGAGCATGAGACACTTCTTTCAGAAATAATTTTAAAAATCTTACCGACCCCAAACTTTATGCCCTACTTACAGTATGTAATGTAAATGAGCATGCCTTCCCAAACACAAATTGAACTCAAACTCAACACTACATTTGTCTATTTGTTTTATTGTTTTGTCATTAGGAAAAAAAAAGCACAGAGTAGGGGGCCTTGACAGCGTGCAGCATTGTTTCCTCTTTGTGTACAGAGCTGATAGGCCAGAATAATCATACTGTGCAGATTAAAGCCTTTACACGCTCAAAGCATTTCTCACCGAGGCACGTTGATGTGCCGTAAGCAATCGTTTAGTCCATTTGACTTTGTTCACGTAAAATGCGTTGTTTTACAACTTGGCCGAGCTTTGGCTTTCGTTATGACACAGAAAAACAAACTGTGTATCAATCAATCCATTGAAAAGCAGCTTGTTGCATTAGATGCTGATATTATACTTGTAGTTTTACATACTGCATTACCTTATTAAAGAGGTAAGTAAATAATGCTTATAGCAAATAATACCTTAGGGGGGAACTTTTGAAGCATTTTAGACCCCTCACACTAGTCAGAGTCAGTATAGCTTAAGTAGCTGGATACAAAGAGCTTACAATCGTTGTGTATACAAAAACAGAGCCATGATAATCTGAATATTACTTTCAGATTACACCTGAAAAAAAAGTGAAAAACAATATGTACAGTTTGGTATGCATGATAAGTCACATTTCTACACAATTAACCATTATTGTGAGAAACACTTTGATTTCCATGATGGTGAAAACTGTGATCTTCTCGTTCAATTACCAAGTTTGGTTCTACCTGAGTTTGTGTATATATCAGGGGTGTATATGTCCCATCTTGTCCTTTAACTATTGCATATGACAATTAAGAGACTGTTGAGCTCCTAAAATTCACACAGACTCCAAACTGTGTTCAGTGCTCCCCTTCTGTCAAATTTAACACCTGTCCTGCAGGTTTTCTCTAGACTGCTCGCTCGAGATAATACCAAGTGAAACTGTTGTATGAGAAATGAAAGAAAACAGTTTTGGCGTGATGAGAAAGTTACTAGTTTGCACCTTATGCATCTTTCCCTCTCGAGGGAAGCGTTAAGACGGTCTTGGAATGCACAATATACTATATAGAGTAAATATTGCCGTTACTACAAGCGTGATTACTGTAGATACATAGAGTGGCCTCCCTAACACTAGAGGCACCAGAGAATTTAGAGTGTTTGGCTGAAAACAACCATGTCAAGCCACTTTGGAACAAAAGTATGACTCGGCTCATCGGTTAATCGTCATCATTAGCCTCTCTTTTCGATTCATCCAGCTTCCGCTCCATGAGTTGAGAGGCTGGGCTTGGAAGAGACACCACTTCCACAGGAGGTAGCATGACACCTTCTGGCTCAATGTCTTTTCTCTGGGAGAGATCCTCCTGGAAATAAATCCATCACATTTAAGTAAACAATCCTGACTATAAAAGCAGTCCAAGTAGTGCATTTACTGTGCTCAGCATAAATGAGAAAAGTAACATTTTAAACAATATCTCAATGAACACAAAAACAATTTCCAAAATGTTGACAAGACTAAGTTTTATATAACATCTGTTTAACTTATAACATGAAAGTAAGGTTAGTAATATAACTTAGAGAACAAAATTTTCAGTTTTACTCAAGTTAGGGTGATGCAAAAATTAGGCAAATCTAAATTTTAGACTACAAATGTCTAATTTATAAAGAATTCAACCACAGGTGAGTCTAATTATTCATTACACAGGTGTCCAGCAGACAGTTGACTATAAAAGGGTGTTAAAACCCCTTCCCATTTCAGGCTGTCAGCAATGGCACCATATGGAAGAGAAATGTCACAAGACGTGAGAAAGAAAATAATTTCTTTACACCAGAAAGGTGAATGCTACAAGAAGATCAGCAAAGCTTTACTTATCAGTCAGAATACTGTAGCAAAATGGTACAAAAATTTAAAAAAGATGGAACTGCAACCATCTCACAGAGACGTCCAGGTCGTCCATGGAAGTTAACACCTCGACAGGAGCGTCTTCTAATGAGAAGGGTTGAAGAAAATCGGCATGCAAGTTCACTGCAGTTATCTAAAGAAGTAGAAAGCCAAACAGGGGTGACTTTTTCCAATGACACAATACGGCGTATACTGCAGAGGAATGGCATGCATGGGTGCCGTCCACAAAAGAAGCCTTTCCTAAAGCCCAGGCACAAAAAAGCCCGTCTAGAGTTTTCCAGGGCCCCATGCTGACAAAGATGAAGACTACTGGGACTCTGTACTCTGGAGTGATGAGACCAAGATAAATGTTTTTGGAATTGATGGCTTCAAAACTGTATGGTGTCGCAAAAGTGAGGGATACAAAGAAAAATGCATGGTGCTTATGTGGGGCTGCATGAGTGCTGCTGGTGTCGGGGAGCTGCATTTCATTGATGGCATCATGAATTCACAGATGTACTGCTCTATACTGAAAGAGAAGATGCTACCATTACTCCGTGCCCTTGGTCGTCATGCACTAGGATCATTGTTATGATGGAAAAAACACACATCTAAGGCCACTGTTGGAGTTCTGAAGAAGATGAGTGAAAGTGATTCAGTGGCTCCTGATCTGAACCCAATCAAACACCTATGGGGAATTCTGAAGAGACAAGCTGAGCATCACTCTCCATCCAGCATCCAGTCTCTAAAAGAGGTCATTCTTGAAGAATGGAAAATGATAGATGTTGCAAAATATCACCAACTTGTTCATTCCATGCCTAGAAGACTTGGTGCCGTCATTAAAAATCATGGAGGCCATACAAAGTATTAGATGTTGTAGTTTTTGTTGTGGGGTGTACTCATTTTTGCATCACCCATTTGAGTAAAACTGAAAAATGTGTAATCTAAGTTACATTATTAACTTCCTGAGGTCCGAAAACGCGCCGGCGCGTTTTGCAGGATTTTTTTCACATTGCAGCAAAACAGACTTAACCTTACTTTCATGTTATAAGTTAAACAGATGTTATATTAAACTTAGTCTTGTCAACATTTTGGAAATTGTTTTTGTTTTCATTGAGATATTGTTTAAAATGTTACTTTTCAAAGGGGGTGTACTCATTTACGCTGAGGACTGTAACAACCTCTAACCTGCTCAGAGAAACGTTGACTCATGACTTGATCTCCAAACTCCTGAGTCTCAACCTCTTCGCTGTTGGAGTGGCAGCTGGGGCTCGGCACCTCTATCCCATGGCTTTCTAGTATGGCAGCCTCTGAGTGAAACAGAGAGAAAGTGTGTTTAGAATAAAGAGAGATAACTAAAGAGAGATGACAGTTTAAAATTTAGTATGTAGCAGCCATACTCCTGCAAAGGCTTTCCTGTCAAGAAAAATAAAGAATGTCTGAAACTGAAAAGAATGCTTCCAATAAAAACAACAACAACAACAACAACAACAACAACAACAACAACAACAACAACAACAACAACAACAACAACAACATCATCTAATTACCTGTCCACAAGTCACGTAATTATACACTAACGTTCAAACATTTGGGATCAAGTTTTTTTTTATTTATTTTTTATTAAGAAATGAATACTTTTATTCAGCAAGGATGCATTCAATTGGTAAAAATATTTATAATGTTATAAAATATTTCTACTTCAAATAAATGCTGTTCTTTTGAACTTTCTATTTATCAAAGAATCCTGAAAAAAAAATGCATCACGGTTTCCACAAAAATATTAAGCAGCACAACTGAACAACCAAAACTCCCGTTTTCTTCAATAAATCGTTTGCACTGTTAGTGACGATGAAAGCATTCATTAGTGTGCAGAAATTGAGTTACAATGACGACATCACTGCTTTCATGCGCTCAACAACATGTCCGTGATCGGCTGTTCATCACAATTAATTAACCTTGAGAGCTGAAATAGTAAAAACATGCTAAAAGAGAGAGTAATACTTGGCTCTATCAAATGGAAAGATGTTAGCCAATCACAGCAGTGGGTGTTTAGACTATCTCACAGCAGACACGCCCTTTAAAACAGAGCGTTCAAATAAGAGGGCTAAAATCAGGGTAGCAAAAATGCCCTTTATTTCTAAATTATGACAATTTTTGATGTAAAAAGCATATTAACATTATAAGTGCACCCCAGAAAACATTATAAAACAAAACAACGCAGTTCATGTCCACTTAAAAAAAAAAAAAAAATTAAATTAAAACTTTTGAACGGTACTTCATAAATCACACAAATATAGATAGCCCACAGACAGGCACTATGTGATTTTGTTTTTGGAGGCTTAATGTGAGGAATATTCTACATGGAGTACTGGAGGGAAAAACTAAGACTTTAGGCGTCCTAGATAAACTTCTGATGCTTGCGTCACTTAAATCAGAAAGTGTCAGACGATCATTCTTACAGTCTCACCTATGTTGGCACGTCTTTTCATCTCCTTCCTCCGATTGGCAAACCAGTTGTACACTTTGAGCGCAGTGACTCGTTCAAACTCTGACAGTTTGCATCCTGAAACAACATGTATACAAAAAATTCAATTGGCATTCACAGTGTTCTGAGTGAGGCAGGGGTACATTTGCAATAAAGATGGCATGGCTATGACTGGTCTGGTTCTGAGGCAGCTTAGATACTGATTGCAATCACTTACCAGGTTTTTGAATGACAGCATTACAGGCATTGGCTATTTCCTCTCTTTTGGCCTCATCAGGATACTGATTCTCTATAAAGAAACTGTGAGAACAAGCGGAGTGAATCATAAGACCACATGGGATATCATGATCATTGTTCAATCAATAGGAAACAGTAATGGCTTTAGAACTAATAAAATAGGCAACTTTTCTTCGCAACATATATACAAAATGACATTAAGTGAAAAAATGCTTGTGAATGGAGCCAATGTTCCACTTTTTTGCGTACATTGTCACCATACCTCACTATGAAATTAAAATGACGACATTGTGCCATCACGAAATTCAGAATTCCTACGGTAAATCAAAAACCCTGTTTGAATGGATGGTTATTGTTTTTTTTTATATATATTAATTGATATTATGTCAAAACTCAGGGTGAACTCATTGTACTATGTGGTTATCACTCCAGTACACAGTCTCTTATGTGTAAAAGACGTGATTAAGAAGAGCAAATAATGTATTTAAGTGCATCATGTATGTGTCTTTGTGAGTTTTATCTCTAAGGGGCCATGCATATTCTTTTAAAGATGTCACCCTGAGAAACAATTACTGTCCTAATAGTGCCATAGACAGTAATGCTCTGTCATTTACCTCTCCATGATTGACTGGCACTCCTTTCTCCAAGTGAAGCGACTACCTCTACGCAGTCTAAAAGGCCCAACCGCTGCCCTGTCCGCGGGGCTTCCAGCCAACCTCCAGTCGGGCTCCTCTTTAACCAGTGAACGCATGGACAACGTGGCACCTGTTGTGAACAATATTGCACACAAACCAAAATAACAGTGAAATATGAATTCACTGCACATGTAGCTAAATATAAATTAAAGGGATGGTTCACCAGAAAATACAAATTCTACTACTTACTCACCCTAAAGTTGTTCCAAAACAGCATGACTGTCTTTCTTTCATGGAACACAAAATGAGATACTTATAGAAGGATGTCCATGCTGCTCTTTTTGTTACAATGAAAGTGAATCATGGCCATTGCTGTCCCTAGTCCCTATTCATTTTCATTGTGTTAAATTCTCTTTAAAATTTCTCAGTTTGTGCTCCATGCAAGAAAGAAAACCATAAAGGTTTAGAATGACATGAGGGTGTTATTTCTGATGATCTATCCCTTTAAGTCTAAAGAGCATTTCTAAAGATTCTAAAGCCGCCTTTCCACGATTTCCAACATTCACATACAATTGCTGTATTTAGTGCCATTTGCACAGAACTTACAAATTGGTTATGAAGAATAAAAGTGTATGATTATTTTCACACAAAGCAACTAACTGTCAATATGTCTGAAAGAAAAGCATATCAGGGTTATTATTGTAAACTAAAACCAAAACCATAAAAAAAAAATCATTATTTAAAAAAAAAAAAACCTGAAATAAAATAAAATGTACAAAAACTTAAACTTATTTTATTTCAGCTAGTTTCCAAGGCAATTAAAACAATTCTTATTTTATTTGTTTACTAAAATAGTTACTAAATTACAGAAGATGATTAGGGCCAAGCAATAATAAAAAAATAAAACCATCTTGAGATTAAAGTTGTTAAATTTTGAGAAAAAACCCGTTAAATTTCGAGAAAAAAGTTGAGATAAAATGTTGAGAATAAACTCGTTAAATTCCGAGAAAAAAACTCGTTAAATTTCGAGAAAAAAAATTCATTAAATTTCGAGAAAAAAGTCGAGATAAAATGTTGAGAATAAACTCATTAAATTATTACTTTATTCTCAACATTTTATCTCGACTTTTTTTTCGAGTTTTTTCTCATAATTTAACGAATTTGTTCTCGTAATTTAACGACTTTTTTCTCGTAATTTAATGACTGTATTCTCAACATTTTATCTCGACTTTTTTCTTGAAATTTAATGACATTTTTCTCGTAATTTAATGAGTTTATTCTCAACATTTTATTTTGACTTTTTTCTCGAAATTTAACAACTTTAATCTCGAGATGGTTTTAATTTTTTATTATTGCTTGGCCCTAATCCTCTTCCGTACTAAATAGTAGCTAAACTGAAATAAAAATTAATAAAAACTACATAGACATTTAAAAAAAAAAACTAATAAAAATGTCAAAAACATAGAACAGAATTACTAAAATATTAACTAAAATTAAAAAGAAACCAGAAAAAAAAAAAAAAAAAAACTAATTAAATATTTTAATAAAAACTATAATAGTATCTTAATGATACTAAAATAACACTGAAGCATAGTAGCATTTCTAGGGTGAATCAACTAAATAGTTCAAATATTTTAAAGCATTCAAAGTTCAAATTAGATCCAAAAATTGCATATACGCATATGATCGGAACTATACAGCTCCTGTGCTACTCTTCATTGGAAATGAATGACTTCCGTGGTGTATTGTTTGTTAAAGATAGTAAAAAGATGATTTAAGACTCAAAGAGAACAAATATTATATTTCCAAACCATTTGAATTGAAGTTAACTTAAAGGGATAGTTCACCCAAAAATGAACACTCTGTCATCATTTACCCACCCTCAAGTTGTTCCAAACCTGTATGAGTTTCTTTCTTCTATTGAACACAATAGAAGATATTTTGAAGAATGTTGGTAACCAGACAGTTGACGTTAGCCAATGTTTTTGTTTTCCTACTATGGAAGTCAATGGCTACGGTCACCTGTTTGATTAACATTCTTCAAAATATCTTCTTTTGTGTTCTACTGAAGAAAGAAACTCATATAGGCGTGGACATGAGTGTGAGTAAATGATGACAAAATTTTCATTTTTGGGTGTACTATCCCTTCAAGCTGTGTTTCCCTGCTGAATGGACGTTACCTGACTGGGCTTGGTGAGCAGAGTACCAGGGGAGGAGGTGCATCAGCAGTTCTCTCTGCCTATTCCAGGGAGTGTCAGTCCTGCTCCTGGGGACCTGAGCATGCTGGTTTTCACTCCATCTGATTCCTTTAACCCATTTGGGCAATCAGAAAACGGTGTTAACTAGGGTCCCTTCGAGAGGCCGAAAACTTGCAATTAATGGTGACGACCGTTAACAAATATTAACATAGTGCTCAATGAAAATCCTTGTAGATAAAGTAAGTAAAAATTAATTGTAGATAGCAGCGTTAATAGACATTCAAAGTGATTAGGTTCTTGGAGCCATGCTCAATTCTCTAGCGCTGTAGAGAACGTAAAAGCGTCATGCTCAGGGCTCTGTTAGTAGGGTCGGGTGTTAATTGCACTTCAGTGCAAAGAGGACATGAAAACCAGCATTTGACAAACCCAGGATCAGGACTGAGAGCTACAGAAGAGGGTCTAACCTGGGAGATGGAGAGTAGAAATGGTCCTAGAGGGCTCCACATTACTTAATTAGCTCCTTCAAGCATCAACACGTTCTCTATATTATAAATGCGAGATGATGCGAATGTTGGCGGTGTTACAGCCTAAAAGGCTTTAAAGCTCATTTCTGACTGCAACAACCTACACTTCTTAAATGTGCCAAGAACAGCATTACCCTAAGCACATAACTGATGGGAAATGACACCAGTTGATTGAATTTCAATTTGGTGCATGTCCTTCCAATATATTGTCTTTATCAAACACTGAATTTTCAATGTAAAGCCTTCAAGGACCATGCAAACTATATAGGGAAGATATGGCAGAATGGAAAGTGAAGACCAAAAAAAATAAATAAATAAATAAAATAAACACTGAACATAAGCAAGCCCCAAGCCTAAAATTCAGGCCACGCCCTTGTTTTTGGTATGTCATCTCCCTGCTGAGGAACCACAACTCACCTGGGCTGTTGCGCTCCAGCAGGTACCAGCGATAGAACGCCCTGCGTTTGGAGTCGCTCATCTCCAGCCCCTGCTGCAGAAGCCACTGGGAGATGTAGCTCTGACTGATACCTGCAGAATTTCACACAGTCATTAAAAGGAAATCAGTGACAGAAATTACAGGAAAAGTATAACACACCAGAATAAAACCAAATATGAAAAGTGATCAGTGACACTAACTTCATGCTAGGGTTAAATAAAACTGAAACTATTAAAAACATTTTTGTAAATAAAGCTGAAATAAAATAAAATATAAATATTAGATGAAAAACTTATGTTGCTTTGGCAACTAACTGAAATAAGTTTAAGTTGAATCACTAAAATTACTAGCTGGAAATAAATAAAGAGTAAAACTGAACTAAAACTTGGAAAAAAAAAATCTAAATAGTAATATTTAAAGAAAGGTAACACTTTCATGTAAGGTCCCATTAGTTAATGTTAGTTAATACATTAAAGGTGCCGTAGAACGTCTTTTTAAAAGATGTAATATAAGTCTAAGGTGTCCCCTGAATGTGTCTGTGAAGTTTCAGCTCAAAATACCCCATAGATTTTTTTAATTAATTTTTTTAACTGCCTATTTTGGGGCATCATTAAATATGAGCCGATTTAGGCTGCGGCCCCTTTAAATTCTTGTGCTCTCTGCCCACGGAGATTGCGCTTTTCCTTAAACAGCATAAACAAAGTTCACACAGCTAATATAACCCTCAAAATGGATCTTTACAAAGTGTTCGTCATGCAGCAGGTCTAATCGCGTAAGTATGGTATTTATTTGGATGTTTACATTTGATTCTGAATGAGTTTGATGGTGCTCCGTGGCTAAAGCTAACATTACATACTGTTGGAGAGATTTATAAAGAATGAAGTTGTGTTTATGAATTATACAGACTGCCAGTGTTTAAAAAAATGAAAATAATGACAGTCTTGTCTCCGTGAATACAGTAAGAAAAGATGGTAACTTTAACCACATTTAACAGTACATTAGCAACATGCTAACGAAACATTTATAAAGACAATTTACAAATATCACTAAAAATATCATGATATCATGGATCATGTCAGTTATTATTGCTCCAACTGCCATTTTTCGCTGTTGTCCTTGCTTGCTTACCTAGTCTGATGATTCAGCTGTGCACATCCAGACGTTAATACTGGTTGCCCTTGTCTAATGCTTGAACATGGGCTGGCATATACAAATATTGGGGGCGTACACCCTGACTGTTACGTAACAGTCGGTGTTATGTTGAGATTCACCTGTTCTTCGGAGGTCTTTTAAACAAATGAGATTTATATAAGAAGGAGGAAACAATGGTGTTTGAGACTCACTGTATGTCATTTCCATGTACTGAACTCTTGTTATTTAACTATGCCAAGATAAATTCAATTTTTAATTCTAGGGCACCTTTAACTGTGAGCAATTATTTGTTACAGCATTTATTCATATATTTTAATGTTAGTTAATAAAAATACAATTGTTCATTGTGTTGCTCAGGCCCATTACATAATATTAACAGATACAACTTTTGATTTTAATAATGTATTATTAAATGTTGAAATTAACATTAAATACGATTAATAAATTCTAACATTTTTTCATTGTTAGTTCATGTTAACTGATGTAGTTAAGTAAATGAACAAATGAAATCTTATTGCAACACGTCACCAAACAATGACAAAAGCATATAATAAAATAACTAGAAACAATAAAAAAAAAAAAACTATAATAGTATATAAATACTATTAAAATAACACTGCTTCATTCAATTGGTGTGATTTTACATTAATATACAGGCTCCAGCCATTTTTAAAATATTGTTTAAATAAGATTAAGGCAGCAGCTATTTGCACTAAGCGCAAATAATGATAGATGCTTTTTACACCATGTAAAAGTATCAGTTCTTTGCAATAAGAGTAAGTAATTAGATGCTATTTATACTTTATATTGGCAGATACTATTTGCACCTCAGTATTTTTGTACATTAACAGGATGCAATAATATCATAGAGTGTAAATGATTATATTTATTAAAATTAATAAATGGATGCTGGAATGAATGAATGCTATAAATGAATATTGGAAGAATAAAAACCCTCCCTACACCTTCCCCTAACCCTACCCAATAAACATTTAATATTATTAAACACTCGTTCGCAGTTTATTTCCACTTTTTTATTTCCACATTATCATCTTTTTTTTTTTTTAAATAAATGCGAGCTTGGAAAAAGGCGGATTCGAACCCGGGTCGATCGTGTTAAAAGCCAGATCTGCGAGCCTTACTCCCTACTGCTGCGCCTGCGCCACTGAATACATTGAAGTATGCACGTCTTTTTTAAAACTTGGGTGGCCCAACCAGACATTGGTTGGCGGAGACAGTGTAAATAGAGTTTGCCAACAAGGGACGCTATTTGCACTTAGTGTAAATAGACACTCCGAATTGTTAAATATAGGGCTGTCAAACGATTAATCGCAATTAATCGCATACAAAATAAAAGTTTGAGTTTGTATAATATATGTGCGAGTAATGTGTGTAATTAATATGTATAAAATACACACAAATTAATGTATTTAAGAGAAATATGTTATTTATGTACAAAAAAATGTATTTATATATAATATAAATTATATAAAAATATAAATAAATACATATACTTGTAAATATTTCTCAAATATATACATGGATGTGTTTGCATTTATATATACATAATAATTACACACAGTACACCCACATATTAGGCAAACTAAAACTTTTATTTTGTATGCGATTAATCGTGATTAATCGTTTGACAGCCCTAGTTAAATAAAAGTTCTGCATGTGATCAACAAATTTTAATTTCAAACAAACATCTAGTTTTTTTTATATACACTATTATGAGTAGGAAACCATATGTCCTCAAAATAAACTGATTTTGATAATAAAAGCACATTTGTACTCTGTGTATTTTATGATAGCCAGTGTTGATCTTTCACTGTACAGTATAATCTGTGTAACATAATGGGAAATTTATTAACTAAGGAATAAACATGCAAACTGAACTTGCAATCTGTTGCTTCCACAGACTTGAGCGAGTTTGTTGTGCAGTCATGTTTGATATCAATCTGAATTTCTCTATGCACTTGTCTCATCAGCTGTGACCTCTTTCCAGCAAGATATTATCAGTTTCACATGCTTGCTGATTTTTTCCACCATGTCAACGTTTTGGTTATCAAAGCTGTGGTTGGCCTAGATTTTCTCTGTCTGACGTTCTCGATGTGCCAGTAAATAAAAATATTACTAATATATATATATATATATATTTCTCCTGTTCAGCACAGGAAATACTTAATACTTTGTGAATATGCAGTAAACTAATATAGGTTAAATGGTTTTATATGTAAAAAATACCCATTCTCTGATGGGTATATAAAAAAAAAAAGCATGTTTCATACATTTTTTTCCATTGCAAGACTGAAAGCATTCAGAGTACCTGTGACTTGTCCAACAATTGCCTGTGAGATTCTTCTGTTATTGAGAAAAGCTTTTATCTCTTCTTTCACAAGGTTACTGTCCCTCCTACAGTCCAAACAAAGACAAGCATTACTTTGACAAAGAGTCAAAATATTATGTTTCAAATTCCATTAAGTATTAAAAACGTTAGGTTTTGCAAAATATATGTTTAAATGGGGAACATATGTGGCAGATCTGAAGCAGTTCCAAGAAAAGCTACAAAAAGTATCCATCTGAACTAACTGTCCACCTGACCTGATTCAGAAAGGGCTCTTGTTCTCTGAAAATTACACTGTTGCTCAGGGACGTTCACTGTCATTATCAGCTGTTATATTAATCTCTACCTCTCAGTAGACCAGAGAAGAGAATCCCACAGAAGCAGCTGATATAGTGCACTCATAAAGTTACCTCATGTATTCCTCCACCTTCTCCTCCAGATCCCAGTCCTCTTCTGCCAAGTCGTAACTAAACGACCTCTGAACTCCGCTGGGTGGGTACAGGGGTGGAGGCGAGGCATCGTAGCTGTTGCTAGGTGATAATGCAGCATCCAAGACGGGGGTCTGTGTGGTGGCTGAGGTAAGAGATGAGGAGGAAGAGGAGGAGGACGAGGGGGCAGCAGGGGCTGCGGAGGTAGGGGCACTGGGTGGGGCCGAGTGATTGTTGCAGCATGGGGTACGATGGTCTGGATCGAGCCTCTCTAAAGACTCGAGGGCTTGAATGATCTGAGGTTTGGTCATCCCTGACAGCCTTAAACGCTGGAGCAGGTCGATCTGTTCAATGGTATAGCGCGGCTCCACGTCACAACACTCCATTCTGGCATCTGTGGAGAAGAAAAGGCAAAAAATAAAACAAATTTCTACAGGTTATTCATTCTTCTTTAAATGAGAAGTGTGTAGTTTCTGCACCACAAAGAACAGCAACAGTTCTGGAAGTAAAAATTCATTCATTTTTTCCAAAGGGAAAAACCTTTAAAGACAGAGTTACTGCAAACTACAAGGTTGTTAAATCAATGCTGTATAATTTTGTTGAAGCCAGCTGCTCGCTTTATTTGAAGTTCTTTTTTAAAGAATCAAGTTTAACAGCAGAATATCAAGTGAAAAACTACAGCACCTATAGAAAATCATCATACCACTTTGAAATAGTTACTTTGTTGTACAGCCTGAAATCAAACCCCTTCCATTACCAAACCTTTTCCAGCTTTATTTACAAATTTTGCCTTACAACAAAAAAGGAAAAGAAAAAAGCAACAGTTCTGAAAATTAATAATAGGGTTGGAAAAGTCATCAGTCCCCTGAATTAATACTTCGTAGAGCCACCTTTTGTTTTAATTACAGCCATTAATCTTTTTGGATATGGCTGTAATAGCTTTGCACACCTAGATTGGGGAATATTTGCCCATTCTTCCTTGCATAATTGCTCAAGTTCAGTCAAATTCCGTGGTGAGTAACAATGGACTGCTCTCTTCAAGTCCATCGATAGATTAGGATTTAAAGGATTAGTTCACTTCAGAATGAAAATTTCCTGATTATTTACTCACCCCCATGCCATCTAAGATGTTTCTGTCTTTCTTTATGCATTACGTAGGCGAAAATACCGCCATCTTATTTTCTCCTCCAACTCCAAAATCATCCTACATTGTTGTTTTACCTTTTTTTGTAAAGGCTGTTTGACTTAATCTTTGCACATTCGCTTTGTAGACACTTGCTCGGTACTTCCGCCTACGTCACACGTGACCTTTCCAACGCGATTATGTAAAGCGTGGCGCATTGCAGAGCTAGTGCAATGAGCATTTGTGGTTAAAAAGGATATACATTTTTTTTTTTTTTTTTTGGTAAATGACCGATCGTGAACTAATCCTATAAGTCATGGCTTTGATTTGGACACTCAAGGACATTCACTTTCCTATCCTTAAGCCATTGCGTTGTTCTTTTGGCGGTATGTTTAGGATCATTGTCATGTTGGAAGTTGAATAACCTTCCCATCTTCAGCTGTCTAGCAGAGGGACGCAGGTTTTCCTCAAGAATTTGGATATACTTGGCAGTGGCCATTTTCCCTTCAATCCTGACCAATCGCAATACCCCCACAACATACTGCCACCACCATGCTTCACAGTAGGTATGGTGTTTTTTCGGATGGTGGTCTGTGTTTGCTTTTCACCAAATA
Organism: Megalobrama amblycephala; assembly: GCF_018812025.1. Classification (NCBI taxonomy): domain Eukaryota; kingdom Metazoa; phylum Chordata; class Actinopteri; order Cypriniformes; family Xenocyprididae; genus Megalobrama; species Megalobrama amblycephala. The sequence continues at coordinate 6,210,412 of NC_063052.1, forward strand.
CAGGTGCTGGTCATATAATTGGAATATCATGAAAAAGTTCATTTTTTTTAATTGTAAATTATTTTTAAAAATTAAACTTTCATATATTCTAGATTCCCTACATGTAAAGTAAAACATTTCAAAAGTTTTTTTTTTTTTTTTTAATTTTGATGATTAGAGCGTACAGCTCATGAAAGTCCAAAATCCAATATCTCAAAATATTAGAATATTTCCTAAGATCAATCAAAAAATGTATTTGCAAAACAGAAAAGTTCAAGTTCTTTAAAATATGTTAATTTGTACACTCAATACTTGGTCGGCAGCACATATTACAGCAAATGACTTGCTCCTAGCACAAATTACAGCATCAGTGAAGTGTGGCATGAAAGTGATCAGCCTGTGGCACTGCTGAGGCACTATTGAGCCTTCAGATTATCTGTATATTGTTGGATCGACTGTTTCTCATCTTTCTCTTGAAAATATCCCATAGATTCAGGGGTCAGGCATGTTGGCTGGCCAATAAAGCACAGTAATATCATGGTCAGCAAACCACTTGGAAGTGGTTTTTGCACTGTGGGCAGGTGCTAAAGTCCTGCTGGAAAAGGAAATCAGCATCTCCATAAAGCTTGTCAGCAGATGGAAGCATAAAGTGCTCCAAAATCTCCTGGAAGATGGCTGCATTGACTTTGCACTTGATAAAACACAATGGACCAACACCAGCAGACGTCACGGCCCCCCCAAATCATTACTGACTCCAGAAACTTCACACTAGACTTCAAGCAGTTTGGATTCTGTGCCTCTCCAGTCTTCCTTCAGACTCTGGGACCATGATTTCAACATGAAATGCAAAATTTACTTTTATCTGAAAAGAGGACTTTCGACCACTGTTCACTGTCCAGTTCTTTTTCTCCTTAGCCCAGGTAAGATGCTTCTGACGTTTTTTCTGTTTCAGAAGTGGCTTGGTAGTCCTTTTCCTGAAGATGTCCGAGTGTGGTGACTCTTGAAGCGCTGACTCCGGCTTCATTCTACTCATTGTGAAGCTCTCCCAAGTGTTTGAATCGGCTTTACTTAACAGTTTTCTCAAGCTTGCGGTCATCCCTGTTGCTTGTGCACCTTTGCCTACCCAATTTCTTCCTTCTAGTCAACTTTGCATTTAATATGCTTTGATACATCACTCTGTAAACAGCCACCACATTCAGTAATGACCTTCTGTGACTCACTCTCTTTGTGGAGGGTGTCAATGATTGTCTCCTGGACCATTGCCAAGTCAGCAGTCTTCCCCATTAGTGTGGCTTCAAAGAACAAGAGATACCCGGAATTTATACTGTAGGGATGGTCATTTAATGAAACTCAAATGTAAATATTCTAATATTTTGAGATACTGGATTTTGGACTTTCATGAGCTGTACGCTCTAATCATCAAAATTAAAAAAAAAAAAAAAAAAAAAAAAAACTTTTGAAATGTTTTACTTTACATGTAGGGAATCTAGTACATATGAAAGTTTCATTTTTAAAAATAATTTACAATAAAAAAAATGAACTTTTTCACAATATTCTAATTATATGACCAGCACCTGTATTCATTCACCTTCCAACACGACAATGATCCTAAACATACCACCAAAACAACAACACAATGGCTTAAGGATAGGAAGGTGAACGTCCTGAAAAAAATGAATAAGAAAAATACTTTCGGAACTAAAGCACCTGAAATGTGGGTGGACATTATAGAATAGCAAAAATCTGCCATTGGTCAGCAAAACAGATGTCCCGCCCCTAAACTCATGCCATGCTGGTTGGATTCTCAAACAAACAGAGCGCATTATGAATGGAGAAGGGGCTTGTGGTCATTTTTGCATAGAAAAAAACAAGAAAAAAAGAGCATAAAAATAAGGACTTTTTTTACTTAAAATTTAGTATGTTCCTTACACTTTTAAACTATATGCATTGTAAAAAGCACTACAAAAAATAAACGTGAACTGAATTACACAAAGCTATTCCATAAGTCTTGGAATATATCACACAAGTCATACAGAACACTTTAATTATACTTTTATGGTACTTTTTTTATGGTACCTTTTATGTAGCCTGACCAGCCCTATTATATGGAAAAGAGTGAGCAGGATCTTTAAAAATTTACCTTTTATGTTCCACAGAATAAATAGTCATACAGTCTACACTAGACACATCTAGTTATTATTTTATATTTCACATTACTGTCAATCTATCTATCCTAGTACTTTAAAATTCAATTCTTTTGCAACCTTGCAAACACTGACATTCCTTCAGGGAATGCAAATCTAGCTAGAGTAACTTCATAAAAAATGTTTCACTTCTTATTTGTTGTCCTACCTGAGATTTGAGGTGATAATCGGCCCGTTGGGAGCGGTTCGGCGCGTGGAGCCACAGCAGGAAGGCACCACTGTCGCATGGTCGAGGAGTCACCGCAGGGGACAAGGGGGGCTGTCAAAACATCACAATAACTGCTAACAGCTCTTCAGCATGTGTCGGTTATTCATGCTAGAGTAACGATACAAACAACTCGGTTACCGTCTGCTTTAATAACGACCTTCAATAACAGCTAATGCACGTCTGTAATAATCATGACTTTATTTTGTGTCAGGCTCACGCTAACTGGCTAGCCCCAGCGGGCACGCGCTGCTGTGCAACTGCATACAAGAATGAATTATCTTCGCCTTTGTTTTCACACTTGCAGCTGAACCCATTGACTTGGGCACGGCTTTTACTTCTAGCAGACAACACGTAAAAGTCTTGCACTACAACAAAAAAGTCGCTGGTTTAGTTTTTCTAACGGATTCGCGTCTCGCAATTTCACTTGTTATGACCGCGGGTGTGAGATGCCTTCATAGTAGCACAGCTTTGATGCACAGAGCGCTAAAGTAACTGTATTGCCGCTAGCATGAATAGCTATATGCCCTACACGCAGTTATCCGCCTTACCTCCCCGCGCTACCGTCAAACTGCAGCCGGAGTTGGAGATGGTGCGGCTGGAAAGCGGTCGGTGCACACCCTGGGTGTAATCCTGGCCCTCCCGTGCGCTCACTTGCACTCCGAGGCGCTTCAACTAGCTAATGAAGGTGATCCGAGGAGGGTCACATTGTCCTGGGATGCCGCAGCATAATAATACTGGATATATGGAAGTCAACAATTGACCTCTCACCCGCAGCGACAGTCCCATGTGGATGCAGGAAGTGGATGCCAGAAGAGACTTCCATATGTTTACTATCTTTAATGACATCTAAAAAGATTTTGCAAGTCCTTATGAGCAAATATTTGGGAGTATATGTGAAATATAAAATGTGTGCTTACTTTTTGTCAAGTTTGTTTAGGTTTGTTAGATTTCGCAGGACTGCTATTCTGTATGGATTCTTTTTTGCACACAGCAATGTGAAAGTTTACAATTCACCAGGAATAAGCTGCTTGCACTGCCAACATGAGGTTCATACTGCTGACCACTTTTATTTATTAATCCTATATCATTGTTATTGCAATGTGCAAGATGAGTCACTAGTCCTACAACCAGCACAACCAATTAAAGAGGACTGAAAAACAAAAACATTAATCATGACAGACTAAACAATAAAATTAGCCTAAAAAAAAAAAAATATATATATATATATATATATATATATATATATATATTATATACATATATATATATATATATATATATATATATATATTAATTATCTTCACAATAATGTATACACTATATATTTTAATCACAATAAATTTATTCTAGTTAAAGGGGACATGTCATGACAATCTGACTTTTTCTGTGTTTAGGTGCTATAATCGTATCCCAGAAAACCCAGAAAATGTGAAAAAGGACAACCCAGTAACCTTGTTTTGGTAAGCCTTTCTCTGCAAGAATGTGAAAAAACGAGCCGCTCAGATTTCGCTCCCCTAGTGACGGGATCTTATTATAATATTAATATTAATCTGCATGTTTCCACCAATGGCAGCATCATTTTTTGTTTTTGCAAGAGAAAACGTTGTACTAGTTCTAAGTCCATGGCAAAAGTTTGAGCAAAGCATGCTAACTGTTATGTCGTTAGCCACATAGATGAGCGCAGAACACTATTTAGAATCTTGTTAGCTTGGATAGCCTGCAAGTTGACCCAGGCAAGCTTAATTGTTAAAAAAGGAGCGTTTCTGTCTGAGCTATATTTTGGAAAAAATATTAGACCATTCACACTTACAGCATTTGAAAGCAATCATAAACATTAGCCTGCTTGGCTCTGTTTGGCAAACAGGTCCACTAGTATGTATAGTGGGCATCCATACGGGTTTTGCACAAAAGATTAACATGACGGCACATGCTAGTCGATGAGTTGAATCAACTCAACAGCAACTACATAAATTTAACATCCAGTTGCATTCTACTTCTTCCTGAGTCTCTCCATCAGTGTCTGACTCCAGTTTGAACAATGTAAGGCTGAACACCATTACTGACAATCCTCATTTGGCTGCGTGAGATTCCCCAGCTTTGTTGTTGTTGAGCAACCGCTTATATTACATCTTGTGAAAAGGGGTATAATAGGTCCCCTTTAAAAAGCAGTTTTTCTAAACAAACTCTAGTTTTGATCTACTGTAAAGTATTTTCTAGTCTGAACTTTCACCCCCCACATTTTTCACAGAACATGTGAAAATGATAGCAGACAGAGACAGAACTTTTTACATAAGATTTGAACTTTTCTAAGCATAACTTTTTTGCCAGAGTTTGCACCTTTTGCTTTTTTGGGGCCTTCGGCAGTCCTTTCCTGTAGCATTTTTCTGCATCTGAAATCATACTCTCTGAAGGTTCTACATTTGAGAAATTTGTGACTGTTTAAAAAGTATGCATGTGTATAGTATGAATAAAGTATGAATAGTAGAAAGAATAATGACTCTGAATTCTAATTTCACATGCTTTTCACATATAGAAGGGAGATATGCATATTCAACAGGGTTGGTACAAAAAAGTCAACAGATTTTTAAGTAATCCATAAACTTTCAACAAAATAAATATTATTGACAAAAAATATATCCAAAAATACTGTGTTGACTTAAAATTCCATAGGAAATAAATATGGGTCAGTTTGACCCACTTTATGCATTCTTGGGGTAGTGAAACATAAATTATTTTTTAGAAAAATATGAAAATGACATTGATGAGGGTCAGAAACAAATTTTGTAAAGACTTCATGGAATGTCAAATAAATAAATTTCATAAATATTTTAAAAATCACAGAATTCCAGTTCAATTTGCATCCCCTTTATGCATTTTAGGGTTAAAAATGAATCATGACCATTTTCATTTTTTGAATAGTTCAAAAAAAATAGTTCAAAAGGTGCTGCACAACAGGAATGATACAACAAGTTTAAACAGACATGTCATTTGTAATAAACTGCAACAGGGAGCATGGTCTTCAAAACGGATATGAATTTACAGCAGGGTCAGTGCATCTTTAGTTGTCAGTTCATTTTCATCTTGAAAAGCCCTGTCCTCAGGAGACACGGCCTACAGAGAAACCCATCTTAACTGTATTCCTGGTGATCACCAGCCTTGTGTGCATCCTGAAGCCTCTCTGTAAGATGCTGTATCTCATTATGAAAGACTGATATGAGTGTGCCAGCTTACACAGACGTAAACAGATGATCCATCTAGCAACTCCAGCCTGCAAAACAATCAAGATAATATCCAGGAGACAGTATTATTAGAGTAGTCTGCTGACCATCCTCCCTTGGACAATAATAGTACTGCTGGCTATCTCCTGAACTGAACTTCCTCCTTCTCCAAATTAACATGCTTTGTTTAAAACAAATGCTTATTGTTTATGAATCAAAGACGAACCCATGGTCCTGATTAAACCTCAATCTGTGACTACATAGGATACTGAGTTACTCATTCTAAAACAAAACGTGTCCAATAATACAGTGTGAAATTAATGCAAAAAGGATATCACAAAGAACAAGTATAGGCTGCTTAAAATGAAACACTTTGTACTTCTTTATATAGACTTCAATCTAATATTCTTAATTTCTTTTTTAATTGGCCATACAGAAAATAGGAAACAGCCCTAATCTGCCGGAAGAAATTTACTAGATCAATGCAGTCTAACGAGACTGTACGGTTTATGATGTGACAAGTAAAATAGCACATTGTAGACTGTACTGAAAACCCACACTCTTAAAGGGGTACTTCAATGCTGTCAAAATGGACTTTCAATAAAACTTAGCTGCCTATACAGTAGCACTAGGCATGTTGCCTACCAAGGCCACTCCCACGAGTCTGCTATATGCTTACCAGAGTCAAATACCGCCTTGCTTTAGTAGGAAATACTTATTAGAAAACTTTTAGTTATAATGGTGTTGACTTTTATTGTTCCTGGGTGCAAGAATTCAAAGTGTTCCTTTCGGTCCAGCATAGGCAGTGGCTAAAGGCTACAAAGAATCATGGAGATGTCATGATGATGGAGATAATCAACATTTCAAACTGGATGACCATGAACGGTTTTAGGTCAAACGGAGCATTCAGTTCTACCGTGCCATTCAGGCACTTCATATGGGTTCGGCCCATCATGGGATCCTTTTATGGATATAGTTTTAATTAATTAATTTTGTTTAATTATTTTTTATTTTGTTTAAATTTCATGAATTAAACAGAAGTTGTAAACTTACTTTATCTCTAATTGAAATAACCCGTTAAAAAAGAAAGTTAGCCTATATGCTATTATTTAATACATTTCTCGTTATATAGAAACCTTCTGGTATAAAGTGTTCTTTAAAATTGAGACAAGAACCCTCATGTTCTATAGAACCCCATTGAACCTTTTTTTTCTAAGAGTGCATAATAAATATCACTATTTAGACATAAATATTTTTAGACATTCTGGTCTGATACATTTAATATTAATACATTGGTGTATTTGCTAATGATGCCCGCCTGAGGTACCATGTGAGGCTAGAGCCGAAGTACCGCCGCTAACACAGAGAGGGCGCTACACTCTACGACACAGGACAGAAACGGAACGAGCTGTGATGGGCTCATCTACTCAGCCTGTTTTTCAAGTCTGAGGTAGCCTATGCCATAACTTCAACATGCCCCGCATATAAAATAAAATTCAAGTGATTCAAAATCATGCCTTCATTGTTAACAATTTCACTGTCATCTTGCAATGCATTGCCATACAGTAGCCTATCATGTGCTTTGGTTTTGTTGCCCTTCAGCTATAACAAAAAAGTAGCACTTTTGCACTATTATTATTCTTTAATTGTATTGTTGCGATGATTATAATATAAAAGAGGATAAATATTTAGCCTAATGGAAATGAAGTAGCCTAAACATGCACAATATTATAGCCCTTAATTGACCAACAAGAAAGCATATAATGTATTCAAATATTATGTTCTCCAACAGAGAACTGTCAATGAAATGCAGTTCTCTTCCCCTTTGTGTTTGTGTCCCTCTTGTGGAGAGAATCTACATAATTTATTATCCTGTCTCCTGTGGCATTAAGAAACACTAAATCCAGTTGCTGGAATATTTTTCAGAATATCAAAACAGGAAAACTGACCATTTAACAAATGATTACTTACCAGCCTCAAAGCTAGTCTTTGCTCAAAGGCTGACCAGCCTGTAAGTGAATATCCGGGGCACATTCCTTCAATCTGCACATAAACACATGTGTGATTGGGACAGTACAGACAGGAGGTGCAGCTCCTCTCTCTTGGAATAGCCAATATACATGAGCTAACCGAGGGCTTAAACTAGATTTTGTTCAATGAGTAATTCAGGTGAGTTACTGAGACAATCAAAATAAATGTTCGTAAATGATTTTGAATCTGACAGGTGATTTTTTGTTCTGTTTGCAATACTGAGAAAAGACAATTCGTATTGGTTCTCATTATGCATTTGTTTCTAAAAATCTTCATGGAAAATACACTTCATATGTCAATCTTATAGAAGTTCTGTTTATGGTTGTACCAAGCAAATTACAGTCTGCAAGACTTATTACTTAGAAAATCATGAGGCATTTCCCCATCAGCACTGTCACAAACTTTTTTTCTTTCCCAAAAGTCTAACGAGCCATTATCGGTTGAGTTTGCTGTGCCAAGTGTACAAAGTGTGTAATGATTAACTGAGGTGACATCTCTCCTGCAGCCCAAACTCTGTCCTCAGTGGATCAGTGAAGCCTTTGTGTTTGCTGTGAAATAATGTCCACCCACACTGCTCTGCTCCACTTCTAATCTTTCCTTCAGCTTTCACAGTCCTTTCCAGAGCACACCCGCAAAATATCTGTAACGCTTGTCAGCACAGCCATTTGAAAATACGACCCTTGTCTCCTCTCCGAGTCTTAACTTAGTGTTTATGTAGTTGAGAGGAAGGTACTGGAGGCTGTAAATTCATTGAATGACAGTAAATTCAGCACAGAGCTCTTGGCTTCATTTGGTATCCCATCAGCTCTCTCTCTCCCCCTCTCAGGGGTGTGTTGTGGCAATCTGGAGGAGCAGAAGGGGCTAATGAAGATGGGCCTTTGTATGGTGTTAGTAGGGCATGTGAACTTCCTGCTGAGCGCTCTGGTCCATGGTGTGGTGCTGAGACACTTCAGCTTGCAGCGGGGACAGGCCATGGAAAGCGCCATTTCTAACGTCATAGCTCTGACAGCGGGCCTGCTGGTGAGGCAATTTGATCTTATCCACCAGAGGAATATTTTGTCCTGTCTTTTGCATACTGCAAGCCATTTGTTTACAAAGTATTAAAGGTGCAATAGGTGATTTTTTTGTCATACTGGTTGAAAGTCTCCTCATATCCTGATAGCAATCATGTTAACGGTCTAAATGTATTTTTATAAATATATATCGTCTATGGAAGACGTAGGACAATAAAATGTTGAGAAACTTGAACATTTTCACTCTTTGTTATATTGCAGCCATTTGCTAAAATCATTTAAGTTCATTTTTTCCTCATTAATGTACACACAGCACCACATATTGACAGAAAAACACAGAATTGTTGACATTTTTGCAGATTTATTAAAAAAGAAAAAATGAAATATCACATGGTCCTAAGTATTCAGACCCTTTGCTGTGATACTCATATATTTAACTCAGGTGCTGTCCATTTCTTCTGGTCATCCTTGAGATGGTTCTACACCTTCATTTGAGTCCAGCTGTGTTTGATTATACTGATTGGACTTGATTAGGAAAGCCACACACCTGTCTATATAAGACCTTACAGCTCACAGTGCATGTCAGAGCAAATGAGAATCATGAGGTCAAAGGAACTGCCTGAAGAGCTCAGAGACAGAATTTTGGCAAGGCACAGATCTGGCCAAGGTTACAAAAAAAGTTCTGCTGCACTTAAGGTTCCTAAGAGCACAGTGGCCTCCATAATCCTTAAATGGAAGACGTTTGGGACGACCAGAACCCTTCCTAGAGCTGGCCGTCCGGCCAAACTGAGCTATCGGGGGAGAAGAGCCTTGGTGAGAGAGGTAAAGAAGAACCCAAAGATCACTGTGGCTGAGCTCCAGAGATGCAGTCGGGAGATGGGAGAAAGTTGTAGAAAGTCAACCATCACTGCAGCCCTCCACCAGTCGGGGCTTTATGGCAGAGTGGCCCGATGGAAGCCTCTCCTCAGTGCAAGACACATGAAAGCCCGCATGGAGTTTGCTAAAAAACACCTGAAGGACTCCAAGATGGTGAGAAATAAGATTCTCTGCTCTGATGAGACCAAGATAGAACTTTTTGGCCTTAATTCTAAGTGGTATGTGTGGAGAAAACCAGGCACTGCTCATCACCTGTCCAATACAGTCCCAACAGTGAAGCATGGTGGTGGCAGCATCATGCTGTGGGGGTGTTTTTCAGCTGCAGGGACAGGACGACTGGTTGCAATCGAGGGAAAGATGAATGCGGCCAAGTACAGGGATATCCTGGACGAAAACCTTCTCCAGATTGCTCAGGACCTCAGACTGGGCCGAAGGTTTACCTTCCAACAAGACAATGACCCTAAGCACACAGCTAAAATAACGAAGGAGTGGCTTCACAACAACTCTGTGACTGTTCTTGAATGGCCCAGCCAGAGCCCTGACTTAAACCCAATTGAGCATCTCTGGAGAGACCTAAAAATGGCTGTCCACCAACGTTAATCATCCAACCTGACAGAACTGGACAGGATCTGCAAGGAGGAATGGCAGAGGATCCCTAAATCCAGGTGTGAAAAACTTGTTGCATCTTTCCTAAAAAGACTCATGCTGTATTAGATCAAAAGGGTGCTTCTACTAAATACTGAGCAAAGGGTCTGAATACTTAGGACCATGTGATATTTCAGTTTTTCTTTTTTAATAAATCTGAAAAAATGTCAACAATTCTGTGTTTTTCTGTCAATATGGGGTGCTGTGTGTACATTAATGAGGAAAAATGAACTTAAATGATTTAGCAAATGGCTGCAATATAACAAAGAGTGAAAATGTTCAAGTGTTTTGGAGGAGGCGTGGCTTTGGAGACACTCTGAAGTTAGGGTGGGATGTTATGATTTGATTTTGAAAGCTAGCTCACTATTGCTAGCCTCTCTGAAAATGTCCTATTGCACCTTTAACTAGTAAAATAACCACAGATGCAGTTCATTAACGTGTTCCACTAATGTTTGACAAACCAGTGTCCACATACTTTCTGTTGTAATCTAATGATTTTTCATTTAAAACCTAACAAACTCTTTTTTGTGAAATATTTTGCTTGAAATGTATGCTTGTGCTATTTTTCTTTAAAATAAATTGTACATTGTTTTCATTTTGCGTGTTTAGAGCAATTGCATTAATTTATTTTCTAAATATTTGCATTCAAATATTTTGGGGGCTAAGAAGAAATCATAATAATTTGCTGTTATATTTATCTAGGGTGTCATTATTGGGATATTGACTATTGTTCTGTCCAAAAATGGGAAGAACAGGCTACTGGTAAGTAAGAACTTCTAGTACACAAATTATGTGTCTCAGTTATAATATAGTTACCTTTTGTAATTGAAACTACACAGATTTTCTTGTAATGCTTCACAGACAAAACCCATATTTCACTTCATAATCAAAAGAAAGAAGTTTATTTAAGAACAATTAGTGGTTTTGTGTGTATTGTGACATTTATAAAGCCAATTTCCACCTCATATTCTCATAAAAATATGAGAATGAGAAAAATATCTTTCTCATTTCTGTAATATAAAATTGTGACAATGGTGTGTAATAATATATAATAAATATATCATTTAAATTGTAAATATTTATTATTATTATTATTATTATTATTATTAATATATTTCACCATTAATCTATTGAGAATAATGGTCTGAGTTGCTAAATGCTCAGACATATTAAGATAATGAAATTTGAGCGGAAATGTGCTTAACTGTCAATAGGCTATATAATAACATTTGACCTAAAAATAATAAGCTTCATATTCTTTATGTGAAATTTAATTTATTATTTTCTTCTTTTGATTTTGGGGTTAAATGTGACATTGAACATTATATTTTCATGAGATTTTCCCCTCTTATCATGTTCTTATAGCATAGACATATGCTTTAGATAAAAGAGAGATTTGTATTCAGTAAATGCATTTTTTTTTCTGCTGTTGGTCCACAATGATTGCACAAATACCTGAGGAATTTCAAAAAAGTTTTTTTCAAGAAAGAAAGAGAACAAGCCCATGAAAGTGTTGTCATTGATTTATGTGTTTGTGCTTTCTCTGTCAGTTTCCTCTGTACGCTTTTCTCCCTCTCGCTTCTTTCTGCCTCAGTGACACACACCTGCTTCCTCTCTCATTCATCAGGGTTTGTGTCGAGCTCACTAGCGTTTGATCACTGGCTTGTCAGAGAGCTTGCATGTGCCTTCAGAGCTCAGAATTTACAAATCCCTTTGTGATATAGAAAAGCCTGCAAGGAAAAACCTTTGCCTGGCGCTTGAGTTTAATTGTTCTTTGCTAATACTGTTAAAACTGCTCTCTTGTATTGTAGACCTTGTCACTGCTCGTGTTAAGTGCTGTAGCTGGTTTAGTGGCTGCCGCCTCAGTCGTCGGCCTGATGGTGTCCTTGGTAAAGACCATAATTCATGGCGACAAGAGACTACTCGCTTACTGTGGCTACAATGATGGCAATGGCAGAAGTCACCTAACCATCGCCAATGAGTGTCCTTTTGACCCCACTCGTATTTTTGTAAGTACCAAAGGAGAAATTAGAGAAAATGGTGAATGGCTGGCTGTTGAAGAAATATGTACATTTCAAAGTTGTAAATTTTCATATTCTGGCTGCCTAAATATCGAAACTTCTATATTAAAGGTACACTATGTCATTTTTTTTTATTCAAAATTAACTACATTTAAATAATGAGATACATTATCAATCCTTATTCCAAAATGTGTTTTTGCCTTACACTGATTTACTGGCTACTTTGACACATATATGGTGTGGAAGTGGCATAGGTTAGTTGTTACAACAAGTGAGAAAGGTTGTCATGAAGCATGCTAAATCACGAACCTCTGGGGAATCAGTCATTTTAAAAAAAATGCAGAACAGAGGAGAGTCTGCTGGCAAAATGAAACACGACAGAGCTCGTAATAAAACAAGAATCAACATTGGCTTGGCTTTTCAGAGATGCCGAGACGTAAGGGATTTGAAATTTTGTAAAAGCGATGCAGAGATGGTGTTTTTGGTCACACTTTAGATTAGGGTCAAGTTCTCACTATTAGCTAACTATTAACTATGACTTTTGCTTCAATAAACTCCTAATTACTGCTTATTGATAGTTAGTAAGGTAGGCATTTGGTAGGATTAAAGGATGTAGAATATGGTCATAAGGCATTAAAGGTGCCCTAGAATTAAAAATTGAATTTATATTGGCATAGTTAAATAACAAGAGTTCAGTACATGGAAAAGACATACAGTGAGTTTCAAACTCCATTGTTTCCTCCTTCTTATATAAATCTCATTTGTTTAAAAGACCTCCGGAAAACAGGCGAATCTCAACATAACACCGACTGTTACGTAACAGTCGGGGTGTACGCCCCAATATTTGCATATGCCAGCCCATGATTGAGGCATTACACAAGGGCAGGACGTCTGGATGTGCACTGCTGAATCATCAGACTAGTTAAGCAAGCAAGGAAAACAGCGAAAAATGGCAGATGGAGCAATAATAACTGACATGATCCATGATAACATGATATTTTTAGTTATATTTGTGAATTGTCTTTCTAAATGTTTCGTTAGCATGTTGCTAATGTACTGTTAAATGTGATTAAAGTTACCATCGTTTCTTACTGTATTCACGGAGACAAGGGCCGTCGTTATTTTCATTTTTAAACACTTGCAGTCAGTATAATTCATAAACACAACTTCATTCTTTATAAATCTCTCCAAAAGTGTGTAATGTTAGCCGTTAGCCACGGAGCACTATCAAAGTCATTCAATATCAAATGTAAACCCCAAATAAATACAATACTCACATAATCCGACGCATGCATTCAGTATGCATGACGAACACTTTGTAAAGATCCATTTTGAAGGTTATATTAGCTGTGTAAACTTTGTTTATGCTGTGATAGAGTCGAGAGCTCGGGAGGGGGCGGAGAACGCGATTTAAAGGGGCCGCAACCTGAAATCGGCTCGTTTCTAATTATGCCCCAAAATAGGCAGTTAAAAAAATTAATTTAAAAAAATCTATGGGGTATTTTGAGCTGAAACTTCACAGACACATTCAGGAGACACCTTAGACATATATTACATAGTTCTAGGGCACCTTTAATATGTGCTTTATAAGTACTAATAAACAGCTAATATCCTAGTAGTAAGCATGCTAATAAGCAACTAGTTAAAAGTGAGAATTGATCCCTAAACTAAAGTGTTACCATGTATTTATTACTCAACATTATATATTGTGAAGAGTCATATTCATCTGCAAAGTCACGCAGAGCCTAAGCACAACCAAAGCAATGTTCTTCTGCAAAATGCATGCAGTTTTGTTTTTTAACCGCTAGAGGGCCATAGGTTACATAGGCCTCATTTACACTGGAGATCTTGATGCCCAATTCTGATTTGTTGCCTATATCCATTTTTTTTTTTACCATCCGTTTACACGTTCTTTCAATTGTGACCCATATCCGATTCATGTGCTTACACTTGCCATGCCATCTAAAACAACATCACTCATTCTTAAAGGGGGGTTCTTGCACCACACATGACATATCCTTGAAAACAGATTTGTTTCTGTACGAGTCTTTAATTTCATCTTGAACTGACTGTTCTCCACAAAGGGTGAGAAGGCAGGTAACTTCAGCCGTCGACCACTGCCCTGCATTTTCCTACTCCATGTTTCCTGCGTTGTTGTCATTTACCGCCTCCACACATGCTTCCTCCTGAGAATAATATCACGTCATTAACCGCAGAGAAGTACCAAATTGTCACAGTTTTAATGACGTACCGCTGTGCCTCCGAAAATCTGATCTGCCTGTTTGCATGACAGTCGCATTGGCACATATTTGATTTATTTCCACATATGAATGAGGCCTGAAACCGATCCGAAGTTATAGAACACATCAGATCTGTGTCACATATGCACAAAAAAAAAAAAAAAAAAAAAAAAAAAAAAATCAGAATTGGGTCACATTTCAGTGTACCTTTAACATTTATAATGGCTAAATTGGGTTTTATTGGAATTGCCAGTGTTGATGACAGTATTAAACTGCTGCTTTTCTGATGTATTTCATTGGATTTCATCATATTGTGCTCATTAACTTAAAACTCATAAATGTGCAGTTACAGTTGTAGAAATAACCTTTTCTTCTGTCATAATCCCTATTTTTAGATATTCAAAGGAGCACATTGGATCTGATCATTTTGTTCACAATGAGAATCTCTACTCATTAAAAGTGCACTTAGTAATTTCTTCCTCATTAAAAAGTTTTACAGATAGAGAAATTAATGTGAATTTTTGAAGTGATGTCAGTAGCCTAATTGGAGCTGAGATCACATGATCAGCCAAAAACTACTCGTTTTATCTCAGTAACCCCACTGTTATTGGACATGTTAATTAATGGAATAAACTAATTATGGCACAGTGTAATAACCCATTTCAATGGCATTGGAAGCTGTAAATTTTGCTTTTGCACAATGCTGCATCCAAACCATAGGTGTCAAGGTGACAGCTACTGTATATGGGCCAGTACACAACATAAAATAAAATACTTTAAAATTAGTAGAGTATGCTAGAGTGGTGAGTATTTACAAAAAGATGTTAAGAATGTTGGTAATTTTGTAGTTGATGTTAAGAGGTTAGTTCACCCAAAAATGAAATTTCTGTCATTAATTACTCACCCTCATGTCGTTCTGCACCCGTAAGACCTTCGTTCATCTTCGGAACACAAATTAAGATATTTCTGATGAAATCCGAGAGGTATATGACTCCTCAATAGACAGCCAGACCACTTTCAAGGTCCAGAAAGGTAGGTTCAAGGTTAAAATTTTAATGTTGAAATGTTAAAGCGACAAGAATACTTTTTGTGCACAACAACGAAACAAAAATAACAACTTTTTTCAACAATTTCTTCTCTTCCCTGTCAGTGTCCTACACAGTTGATGCATAAGCACAGTGCAGCACTTCCATATTTACAGACTATTTTAACAATGATTTTAGTACCTTTCTGGACCTTGACAGTGGTAGTTATACAGCTGTCTATGGAGGAGTCAAAGAGCTCTCGGATTTTATTAAAAATATCTTAATTGGTTTTCCGAAGATGAACAAAGGTCTTACAGGATTGGAATGACATGAGGGCGAGTATGACAGAATTTTCATTTTTTGGGTGAACTAACACTTTAAGGTGTTTCTCATTGGATGGTGATAAAAATCTAGTATTTATTTTTTATGTAATTATTATATTTGCTCATTATATTAACAAAGTTAAATGGGTTGAAAAAATGCCTATGTTTGAATAAATAAAAACTGACATTAAAATGTATTTGGAAAAAACTTGAATGCAATACAAATATGCAGGTTCAATATGCTATGTACCCTTGTTTGTACAATCTCAATAATAAAAAAATAATAATAAAAAAGTATAATGAACAGTAGGCTACAGCAAGGTTGGGGTTGCAAAATTGTTCAGAAAAGAGTAAAACAGTAAAAAAAAAAAAGAAAAAGAAAAGAAAAAAAGTGCACTGGTCACGATCACCCAGTGCACTCACAGTAAACACATGTACTCGCAATAAATGAAGGCTAATTTTTTCTCTCTCTCTCAGAGCACCACGATTGTCCTGTGGGTCCCATTGATACTAATGAGTGCAGTGGAGATGGTGTTCTCCTGCCGCTTATTTAAGCTCTCCATCTCCTACCTCGTTCAGCCCTGGTGCCTCCGCAAACAACATTTCCAAGATGAGAACAGATTGGTATGTGCTGGGCGACTCTGCACTGATACTCAAGGGAGATAAAATTTGCACTATTAAAAATAATCAGCGCTTTAGAGTTTCCATGTGTACTGTACATCTGACAACTCATGCTGTCCTTCTAATAGATGCTTGAGAGAATACTAACACGTGTGTGTTTGACTGACTCACGGTCCCCCGTATGCGCGCGTACGTGTGAGAGAGGGTGTGTTCGGTGACTCATACTGCAGTCATACTGTAAAGCGGCATCACTGTGTTCCTTTTCAGATTAAAACCCCGGGAGCGTCCGAGCCCCGCTACGCACCTCCATTCAGTCGTTATGAAGGAGACGAGGAGCGGAGGTTGTCCGTTAGACCCCCAGAGCGGTACAAGCCACCCTGCAACTCTCACCCGCACCGTTCCGTGTCCTCCGGCCAGTACCGCCAAAACCTCTCCTCATCCCCTTTCAACCGGGCGGCGCTGGAACGGTCCAGTATCTGGATCTGAATTTGAACCGGAACGTGGCCGGCCTCATTCGAGGCTCAAGGGCATTTTAAAGTCTTTGGAAGACAGACCATGCTTGTAGACTACAGGTCGCATCTGATGTTTTGTCACTCATTCAGTGTGTTGTCTTTATGAAATATACCTATATATTTAATAGCGTCTGGTTTATGCTGTCCAGAGAGAGAAAAGTGAGTGTTAGGTTTTGCATATACTTTGGAGGGTAAAAAATTACCCACATAGCTAATAGCCTAAATGCTGAAATCACCAATAACTAGGCCTATTAAACACAATAAATAATATCTTAATGAAAATGGAAAATATTTAGAAAGGTTTCTGAGACTATAAGCTAATATTAGCTCGCTTTGAAAACTATAGCTCACTATAAAGTCAATAGAAAGTCTACTGTAAAAAAAAAAAAAAAAAAAAAATCAGTGAAATTTACGGTAAAAATATGCTAGCAACATTTTAGATTTCAAGGTTTAGTTCACACAAAAATTAAAATTATGTCATTTATTACTCACCCTCATGTCGTTCCAAACCTGTAAGACATTTGTTCATCTCCAGAACACAAATTAAGATATTTTTGATAAAATCTGATGCCAGCAAGATAATTAACACTTTCAAACGCCCAGAAAGGTACTAAAGACATATTTAAAACAGTTCATGTGACTACAGTTGTTCAACCTTAATGTTATGAAGCGACGAGAATACTTTTTGTGCGCCAAAATAAAAAACAAAATAACTTTATTCAACAATATCTAGTGATGGGCGATTTCAAAACACTGCTTCATGAAGCTTCGAAGCTTTACGAATCAGTGGTTCGGAGCGTGTATCAAACTGCCAAAGTCACGTGAACCATTGAAATTTCGAAATGTTTCGAAACACTTATGACGTATCGAAGCCTCGTTTACTGAAATCACGTGACTTTGGCAGTTTGATACGCGCTCTAAACCATTGATTTGAAACAAAAGATTTGTAAAGCTTCGAAGCTTCATTAAGCAGTGTTTTGAAATCACCCATCACTAGATATTGTTGAATAAAGTCATTATTTTGTTTTTTTTGCCGCACAAAAAGTATTCTCGTCGCTTCATAACATGAAGGTTGAACCGCTGTAGTCACATGAACATTTTAAATATGTCTTTAATAGCTTTCTGGGCATTTGAAAGTGTTAATGGAGGCTTCACTAAGCCATCGGATTTTATCAAAAATATCTTAATTTGTGTTTCGAAGACGAACGAAGGTCTTACGGGTGTGGAATGACATGAGGGTGAGTAATTAATGACAGAATTTTCATTTTTATATATTACATATTACATATAATGTCAATAATGTCAACCTATAGAAGTCTGTTTTGTACCTTTGTAATACACTGGTGGCAACCAACAAAAACAGGTGATGATGAGAAAGTCACATGATGAATCACAGCTCATCACAAGCAGCTTTTACACAAGCCGAGAAAGTAGTACTACTATATAAAAGGTGCAGTCATTCCCACAAACACAAAACACCATCATGGTAACACACACGACACTAAAATAATGCAATAAACATTAATTTAACAAGATTAGATGGAACATAAAATGTACATAACTGATAAGAAAAAAAATAAGAAGCATAGTTTCAATGAAAATACATCAAATGAGAAGTGGCACGCAGGAAATTTGAGAATGTCGTTTACAGTTTTTCACTGTTAATTATACGACTTGTTCTTTTTCATTTCCAAAAAACCTACTGTTATCCAACTGTTTTTACTGTAACATTTTTAGTATTTTACTATTAAAATCATGATCATTTTTTTTTTTACAGTGAATGTGTGTTTGTGTGTGTTCATAGAGGAATAGATTATGAAGTGTCATGCAAATATGTAATACTAAAGCCTGTAATATTCTATAAATTGTCACTGTCAAGTGAATATAACATTTTAAAATGGATTTAGTAGGCCTATTTATATACCAAATGTGTTCTTTAACTCAAGATTATTGCATTTGAAATATCACAAAATTCAGAGATCTTCATTAGTTGCAATTTTCAATTCAAAGAAAATTTGAATGCATTCTGGGAAATTAAGTTTTCTATCTATCTATCTATCTATCTATCTATCTATCTATCTATCTATCTATCTATCTATCTATCTATCTATCTATCTATCTATCTATCTATCTATCTATCTATCTATCTATCTATCTATCTTCAACTTTCAAACTTAAAGACTTTCAAACAGTGGGGTTGTGTAATTTTCTACTTGAATTAGTTAGGCTACATATATTTGAATTTCAGTTCATTCCTATTCACACTGAATTTTGCATCTTGTTTGCTACTGACAATCCAAATTAAGGAATCATTTAGGAATTTTAAAGGCATTCTCAAATTCAGCTCTGAATGGCACACAACCCTGCATAATACCTTTGCACTTTGTGATCACATGACTAGGTTGACTCATGTTGTCCCTGACACAACATTAACTGTAGGTGCAGGACAGCGTTGTGTAAGAATCACTCTCAGGCGACATTCTAAACACAGAAGTATATTTTTCAATGTCAGTAAAAGGGGACAATCATTATGTCCTCGCATGAGGTTTTCATGCAACATAATAGAGGAAAGTTGCCATAGAGGGTGCAGCATCAAATATGGTCTCGGTACAAATATGGAAGCTACACATGTATTGAGAGTGAGCATGTATTGAGTTCATGAGCTAATAATATGTTTGTAGAAAGCAGGAGCACCTGGAGAATTCAGGCCATGGAATGTCAGTAATTGCATAAAACGAAAAGGAAAATCAAAGCAGTGGCGTTCTCTTTACACCTGTTCATTCAAGAGTGAAAATAAGCCCTTAGTGATCGCTTTCAGTATTCAAACTCTTTATCTAAAGGTGGGACATGATCAAAAATTATAGTGTTGTACATTCCGGTCTATGTTGTTGATGAAAACCTAAGCATGACTTTGAGTACCATACGATGCAGGATAGAGGTGTCATGAGCTGCTTCAAATCGGGAATCAAAAACTTACTTGCATACAAAGATATCGTATTGAACTACACAAAGTGATACTATAAAGTTAGCACAGACGCATACATACACCAGAACATGCAAACCTTCACTCTTGCGTACAAACGCGCACATAACCGCACGCACACAGATGAAGCGCTTCAAATGATATGTGCTACCAGTGTCTTCCATTTAAAACACAACGGAATGTATCCCCTGATGCAAAAATTTCCCACAATGCATTGAAAAGCCTTGAATTAATAACAACTTACTCATAATACATCACCAAGTGTCTCACATCTCGGTTCAACAGTAATAAAATCACCCTTGTTAAAATAAACACCATAAAAATGCAAAAAAAAATAAATAAAGAAGTATGGAAGCAAACCACATATTTACAACAACAACAACAACAACAAAAATAATAAAATGAACAGAATTCAAGAATGGGATCCTCAGCCTTCTCTTTGTAAAATAAAGATCATGAGCGCCAGAGCAGAAAAATCCCAACATTCAGTCCATCAGTCCACTGGGTCAATTGGAGACTAAGATTTGGATACTGCCTGAAGCTACATAATACTGCCGTAAGATGCATGTGAGTAAAAAGACGACTATAACTGCCTTCCTCTGTATTTCTAATATGCATTTATACCGTATATACACATAAATATCAATATAAAAAGTAGAAGGGGAACTGTGCCCTCATAAAACAAAGGGGAAGAGAAACAAAACAGCACAGATATTAAACACAAAAGGGTTGCGAGGGTTGGGGAAGGTCAGGAGCGCATGCACGATTCCTAAAAAGGAACATTCCTTTCCAAAATCTGGACACTAGAACACGATCAGCCGCTTTTTTTGTGTGTGGAGTCAAGCACTCCACTAGCAGAGACAAGGACGGATGACACGCAGCAGACAGAGGATGTCTTGGCAGGTGTTGTCTTTGTTTCTTCAGATGTACGCATGTCCTTTCTGGGAAAAACTGAAAGTAAAATTGTTGCACTTTTTTTTCTTTCTTAAAACTCTTCTGTCTGGAACACAAAGAAGAATGAGATATAAGAGCTTTCATGCATTGAGTGCCGGTTGTCTGGAGTGACTCAAAACTGCGAAGCGCTGCTGGGGTCACACTGCAGTAGCCGCACAATGGAGGGATCACTTTTGGCACCTTTTATGAACTCTTCCAAAGACAACTTGCCTAGAAAGGGAAGACAGAAATGGTGAGGAGAGAAGACACAGCAAGACCTGACCTGACAATTGCAAAAAACTGGGTTTGATTTAGTAAAAATAAATAAATAAATAAATAATAATAATAATAGAAATTTGAATTGCGATATGATAAAAGTTCAACTTGAAAGTGCATTTTTGGTCAATTTTAGACACTTTATTTTACAGTGTCTTTGTTATACGTTATATGTACTTAATAACAGTAAATTATACATAATTACAAACAAATAACCCTAAACCAAACCCTACTCCTAACCCTACAGTAAGTACATGTTTGTTAATTAATATTACTCACTACTTCATTATATAATTACTGTAACAAAGACACCTTAAAATAAAGTGTAAACTATTTTTGTAATATTATTATTGCTGGTGATCACTACTTATTACTGGAATTGTAATATATATATATATATAAAACGCCACACTTGAGCATTATTTAGTGTGTTGAAATAATTTCCACTTAAACAGAAAGACAGGGTGGGACATATCCAACAGCTCCTCCCCTTTTTTTAAATAGCCAATAGTGGTTTGTTTATATCACAGCTCGGCCAATGCTGTTGAACTTGATAAAGCCTCAGTTTCCTTCTATTCTCTAACCGTTTCTCCTCCTAATCTCCTCAATATCGCTTTAAATTATAGCATTCTGTGCAGAATTCAAATATGTCCGATGTGTTCTGTGGTCTGTGTTGACTCGCGCATATCATCCACTCTGTGCTATCGTGTCTCTGGACCGGAAAAAACTGTGTGTGCGCAATGGAAAGCATATTTACACGGTCTTTTCGTTTCCTATCCCCTATATATAGTGCACTATGTGCCATTCACCATTTAGAAAATAGTAAATGTGTAAACAAGTGACCGATTTTAGACGCAGCTTCAGCTTCGTTAGAATGTAGGGGGCGTGGTGCTTTAGATACTAGAGAGCATTTGATTGGACAGAAATTCTGATGAGAAGCTGAAGTGATATCAAAACCGTTGATCCATATTGGCGGAATTCGAATTTTGTCATTGTTTTGGAGCACAGTAGCTTATAGACGGTCTTAAAGGTGCCCTAGAATTGAAAATTGAATTTACCTCGGCATAGTTTTTTGCAAAAGACCTCTGAAGAACAGGCGAATCTCAACATAACACAGACTGTGACGTAACAGTCGGGATCATTAATATGTACGCCCCCAATATTTGCATATACCAGCACATGTTCAAGCCATTAAACAAGCCAGGACAACAGCGAAAAATGGCAGATGGAGCAATAATAACTGACATGATCCATGATGATATAATATTTTTAGTGATATTTGTAAACTGTCTTTCTAAATGTTTCGTTAGCATGTTGCTAATGTACTGTTAATTGAGGTTAAAGTTACCATTGCTTCTTACTGTATTTACGGAGCCAGAGCCATGTCGTTATTTTCATTATTAAACACTTGCAGTCTGTATAATTCATAAACACGACTTTATTCTTTATAAATCTCTCCAACAGTATGTAATGTTAGCTTTAGCCATGGAGCATAGCCTCAAACTCATTCAGAATCGAATGTAAACATCCAAATAAATACCATACTTACATAATCGGTTATGCTGCATGACGAACACTTAGTAAAGATCCATTTTGAGGGTTATATTAGCTGTGTGAACTTTGTTTATGCAATGTATTATAGAGTCGCGAGCTCGGGGGCGGGGAGCGCGAGCATTTAAAGGGGAAGTGCGCTGAATCGGCGCATTTATAATGATGCCCCAAAATAGGCAGTTAAAAAACAGAATAAAAAAAAATCTATGGGGTATTTTGAGCTGAAACTTCACAGACACATTCAGGGGACACCTTAGACTTATATTACATCTTGTGTATAAGCATTCTAGGGCACCTTTAAGGCTAGCATACTAAAGCAAAAAAATCTTCAATTTTGATTTCATGGTGATTTTAAAAAATATATATTACTGTTGTAATTAATTAATTTGCATGTACAATACTGTTTGGGGTTACTGATTAATTTGCATCCTTGCTGAATAAAAGTATAACTTTTTTCTTTCTTTCTTTTTTTTAAATAAAAACTTTTGAAAAGTAGTGTACAATTCATAGGTGCTACTATACTCTTTGTAGGGCTGGACGATTAATCGAAAAGTAATCGAAACCGAAATTCAGAACCTCTAACCGACGTAATTTTCCCATGTCGGTTATTTCGGTTTTTTAATCCTGTTAATACTTCCCCCTTAAAAACATAACTGCGTGTGTAGCCACGTGACTCCGCCCAGTCCAGTCAGTGGCATAAAAGCAAAACACGGAGGTCAACGCCGGTTCAACACATAGTGATGGCGCGCGAGCGGTGAGCCTTGCGTCTTGACTAAACTTTGTCAGTTGTATTTGTTTTATGGTTTGGACATTCAAGCGATTAGACGATCGGATGTGTATTATTATATCGAGCTACCGCGCTCGCATAGATATATACATATATCTATGCCGCGCTCGCGCAGCTGCATGTGGCACGAACACTCATACAAACAGCTGCGCAAAACGTGAAGATCGCGCGCACACAGAGGAACGCAGAAACTTGTTGTCAGCGCTGTCCTGTGATTTATAACTAAAATAGCTTAGAAACTCAAAAGTTATAGCATCTATTTTTTCTACTTTTGAAGGAACTATTTACAACCCACAGCTTCACAATTAATAGAGAGACGGTATGACTAATTCACACACGCAATCACTACTGGTACTGTGCTAATTTATCTATATCTGATTTACAACGAGCAGAAACCTGTAAGAAATGTTACAAACCATAGATAAAATAACTGCTGATAGTGAGCTATGATGTCAGATCACTCTTTCAACAGGAAAAAAAATATCCCACCTTAATAGTCAATCATAGGCTATTTACAGTACAAACCTTGTCAGTGAACTATGAGGGCAAAAAAAAAAAAAAAAAAAAAATCAGAAATAAAATAATCGTTCATTAATTGTAATCGAGGTAAAATGTTCAATTAATCGAGGTTTTGATTTTAGGCCATAATCGTCCAGCCCTAACTCTTTGTTTTGGTGGTTACCGGTTACAGTGTTTTATGCACCAGTGCCACATTATTCGATTTATATAGTGTATATTTATATTGCTTTTTGAAAGAAAGAAGAAAAAAATAAAGTATTATGGTAAACCGAGCATTCTTATGCACCACCTTGATGGGTGACGAAGCCCAAACGTGCTCTGAGAGCACAGTCTATACATTTATTTAATTAAATCACACTTTTTCTGTTTAATAATCACACCAGGCCATTTTGTCATTTCAGTTCAAAATGAATTCAAATGGTCAAGAACTGGTCCACATCTTACCATCATTGTTCAGGTCCATTTGTCTGAATATCTTATCCGTCCTCTTCTCTGGTGTGGATTCATCCTCAGGCATTTTCATCACCGATGACACCATCTTATAAATGGCCTGTTAGAGATATGAATAATGAACCATGTTAAAAGAAAAAAAGAAAAGCTAAAATATCAGTAGACCACCTTTATCTGGCCTTCACAGGTTGGGCCTAGGCCGCCCATCCAATACTCAGTTCCATTAGCATTTCATCCTTCACCGAGATTCAACATGAGCCCTAAAGTAGAAAGCAAACTCAAATGGGAACCTTCATAGGCTTTTTCAGCTCATTCACTTGCCATATCCACTAAATCAGAGAAGTCGGTTTTAAGTCAATCAATTATGTAATGTTTTGAGGGATAATGACATTCACAGTTGGGCAGACTGCTGATGCCGTACTCTCGGCTTAGCCCTCCACCTTTTAAAAGCAGTCGCCGTGATAAAATATGCAACACGCTGCAATCTCTCAGTGCCAGCCAACTGTAACCTCCATGAGCTTGCGGATAATCCCACCGTTCTGCACACACAAGGATAAACCCTGGTTAAATTTAACTTGTTAATCCAACAGAGAAGAGAGCCAACGAGGGTGCTACGGCCCTCCCCTATCGCCGCGATCTTCCCCACAGGCTTCGCCAGTCAGGCATCGCACACAACGGCGCTTTGCCAAGCCTGGTTGAGGGAGACGAGTACCAGCTGAGCATGCTAAGCACATGCTAATAGATTCTCTATTCCCAAAGCACCGGCTGACAGGGGAGCATTCATCTGGGACAGCTCGCTATTGTTTGTGCTTGATCTCTCCACCAGGGGTCAGGCTTCTCATCTCGGTGCTTTCAGCAAATTATGAAGACCTGTACTGTACATGCACTTAGAAGGAGAATGTATGTCTGAGTTTGAAATGGAAGCTTACTTGCTGAATACTATGCAGTATACAGCCTGCTATTTAAAAAAAAAAAATGAAATTTAAAGATTTTTGTAATATTATTTTTTAATTTTGTCAGAATAGAATGCTATTTTTTTAGAACCAGAACCATACTATACAATGCGGAAATAGTAATATTTTATGGTAGTGTGCTATCCTGAACATTGCCTATGTCGGTTTATGATCAATGATGCTGATCAATTTTAATCATTTTGAGAAAATCAAAGGAGACAAAATATTGAGGCTTCAGTAAAAGGAGCATGAAAGGCTATGTGCCTATAAGTAACATATTAGATGGGTAAGAAAAACTGCTCAACATAAATGAAATATTGCATCTGTTTCCTTCAAGTATTTAAATTTTTCCATTTCTTAAAAGATAAAAGCCAAAGTTTTTCTTTCATCCAACATTATAAGGACACAAAGTCACTCAACAAGTCAACAAACAGGATCCATAATTTGTGAGATGCTATCTGCTAAATTCTAACCGTCATAAGAGTTCAATAAGCCTAAACTTTTAGAAATGACAAATCGTTTCTGAAAACCTTGCTTGAAAGATGAGCCGACCAGATTTCTGAAATGGGAACTGGGGACAGTGGTCAAAAATATCACTTATAAATTAAAACATGGAGATGATACATTTAGTATTTTTTAACCATTATTATAATGAATATTATTATGATATTTGCAGGTGAAAATGACCCTAACTGGTTTAAATACAATTCAACAAAAATCACATTATGAAAAATAGTAAATAGTAACTATTGCAAAGAATGGACTGTATTATATATAAAATTATGACTTTACAAAAACACACTACAAAAATAAAACAAAATAAATTTGAGAACATAATGATAAATAAAACTATATTTAACACTTTTAAACATTTTCTAAATGTATTTAATATTTTAATTTTCACAAACTGAATATACTGTAATTACAAAATTTAAAATGTTATTTTATGTTTTTGCTTTTGATCTTTGCTATCCTTAATCGGGCTTATTATTTTGCATTTTAGGCTCATTTTGTGCACAAAAATGTATTCATATCACCGTCTGTGTGAATTAGTGTATTGTGACCGCTGATGTTTAATATTGTGTGCAAAATAATCCTGAAAGCTTTCTTGCAGTGTATTTGCAGGGTGTTTTAAACATGCTATGAAACTGGGACATTTCTGGGCGCCACAAAGAAAAAAAAAAGTCACTGTCCCCAGAAAACAGGGACGTATGGTTACCCTATTAAAAAAGCCTAAAGTCCTGTTCACACCAAAGATGATAACTATAATGATAATGATAAAGATATAGTTCTAAAAATCTAATATATATAAAAGAATAGCAGAGTCCACACAACAATTACAACGACAATAGCACAGATAAACAATATAATTGGAATCACATTCAGAACAATTTTTTTTCCAGCTGATGAATGATAAAAACGATAGTCATAACAGCCAATCAGAATCCACCAGAATTTAAAGAGCTCATGCATTTAAAGTGGCAGACAACAAAACAGAACGATATTGTCCGCTGGTTTGGAAGCTACTATAGTTATTGTTTTTGGTGTGAACTGCTTTAAGGCTGTTAGTTGGTCTCCCAGCCTGCCCAATCTGGTTTTGGTAGTTTGGATGCTTGTCAGCTGGTAAGGCTGGAAGACCTGCCAGTCAACCAACTAAACATCCATTTGAAAATGCTGGGAGACCAGCTAACCAAAAGTTCAGGATTATTGAGCACACTAACCTTGACAGTTAGCATTTTAGCAGTTAGCATCAAACTATTTGTTTATCAAAATCATCACAGCACTGAGAATATCAGCATATGGATGCAATATACTGTACATTTGCTTTATGCTAAGAGTGGATTCATAGTGTACACTACAGCACAAGCATCCCAGAATGACTGACCTGCACAATTTCTAGCATTTCGTCACGGCTGATGTAACCGTTGCCATCCAGATCGTACATGCTGAAGGCCCACTTCAGCTTCTGCTCCAGTTTTCCCCGTGATGTCACGCTCAGAGCAATGATGAACTCCCGGAAGTCGATGGTCCCATCGTTGTTGGTGTCAAACGTACGGAAGACGTGCTCAGCGAACTTTGAGGCATCACCGTATGGGAAGAAGTTGGCATAGATCTTCTTAAATTCCTCAACGTTCAAATGCCCACTGGGACAGTCTTTGAGGAACCCCTGTTTAGAGTGAACAACATTTATTGCCATTAGTGGCATGCTTTAAGAGGCTTCTTTATTAGAATATGATATCTCAGGTCAGATACAAGCATCCCAAAACCCTCAAACTCATAAATTATTTCTCATAATGATGCTGTAATTTTCAAGTATATGTCTTCATCCTTCACAAACAGCCAAGGTGATTGTGAGTTTAATTCCAAGACGGAAGATTTAGTGCTATTATACTGCCAAATGTCAAAAGCGTTTTTTTTTCCGCCCCAGCATTTTCATCTGTCAGTCATGGAAGGCTATTCTGATAGGTTGATAACTTTTAATACAGTCAGAAGCATGTAATACACAATGTTTAATACAGGAGCAAAGAGAATATAATTCTAGTGCAAGAGCATGGAGAGATTCACGAGCGCACAGGACAAATGTCTGAGAGGCAATTCATAAAAGAGCACTGAATATTTGAGAGCATGTGTCCAGCTTAGTGCGAGGGCAAAGGAAATCTGCATGTAAGTGGAGAGAACCATACTTGTGAATTACATGGTTGTACTCTTACATTACAATAAGGGGTTTTTGACATTTGGCAGTATAATAATGCCACAGAAGGTCTATTGCTCCATTCATGTCCTCCTGGGAAGTTCCTACTTCCAGGTTTGGAAATCATAATTATGTCATGATGTGTGTTCAAGTGATTTTTTTGAAAACTAAAGTAAACTCTCTCTTTTTGTCATTTTAAGGCATTTTAAGCGCATAATGAAAAGCACATTTGTTGTGTAATTGTATAATGTGTATTTCATCATTCCTGTGCCTCAGAAAGTGATTGGAAATGTAGTTTGGTTGCACAAGCCTGTCAGCCCATAAATTACATCTACACTACACAAAATGTGGACAGTTATTTCAGACAGTACTTGAATGCATAATATGATCTGAATTTTTTCAGCCCCAGGCACTCCATGGCTCTTGATACAATAGCTTAAATTTACATACATATGTATATGGGCCCTTAACTTTCTGGCACAAGGGGCATTCTGGGGTGACCAATCCTGGGATACATATTTACTGTAAGTCATTTCCCATGAACACCACTTATAGAGACATACATTAAATGCTATATTTAACCATCTTTTTGGGAAAGGGTTACTGTTTCCTTATTCATTCAAATATGCATATGGACAAATACCATGTGTAAAAATAGTACTTTTTTAGGGAACTTTGCCAGTTTTACCACTAAAAGGTTCATATTATAAGGGTAAATATTACTATTCCAAGGTACTAATATGTACCTTTTAGGGGGAGATAAGTTTCAAAGTTGTCCCTTTAAGAGTACTGCTCCAGTGACAACTGTTGTATCCCTAAAAGTACAATTTTTGCACATTTTGGGCCATTTTACTAACAGCTTGTGGCAACGCAAACCCTCTTTTAGCGTTAAAAAACTACTGTCAGGATTTACCAAAGACACACAGTGAAAAATTAGTGCTGAAAAGTTATTTTTTGCAGCTGACCTTATTGCATATGTATTTGTAGGAGTTTCCCTTTCAGACGCAAAATTTGTGGGAGGAGAGTATTTAAATGAATCATGCAAGGTGATTTACTAAGGTTTGCGCTAGTCAATTTACTGGTATTTGCGCCATTATTTACTGCCCAAAAAAAGCATGTCTAGTTCACTTTCAAATGAAAATTACCCCAAGCTTTACTCACCTTCAAGCCATCCTAGGTGTATACGACTTTCTTTTTTCTGATTAACACAATCGGAGATATATTAATAAATATCCTGATGCATCCAAGCTTTATAATGGCAGTGAACGATACCAATGAGTATGAGCTGAAGAAAGTGTATCATAAACGTACTCCACACGACTCCTATGGGTTAATAAAGGTCTTCTGAAGTGAAGCGATGCGTTTGTGTAAAAAAAAAATCCATATTTAACAAGTTATATCTAGCTTCTGCCAGACCACCTTCCGTATTCAACTTATAAAGAAAGGGTAAAACTCTCAAAGTTCAAAAAGCTTACGGTACATAATACGCCTTTCCTATTCAACTTACAGAAAAAGCTTAACTGACGTGACACCAGTTTACACTTTCTTCGTAACTTGAATACAGATGCCGGTCTGGCGGAAGCTAGATATTTTACTTTATAACTTTTTAAATATGGATTTTTTTTTTTTTTTTTACAAAAACGCATCGCTTCGCTTCGCATCAGAAGGCCTTTATTAACCCCCCGGAGCTGTGTGAAGTACGTTTATGATAGATGGATGTGGATGGAAGCACTTGCCATCGCTCAATGCCATTATAAAGCTCAGATGCGTCAGGATATTTATTAATATATCTCCGATTGTGTTCATCAGAAAGAAGAAAGTCATATACAGCTAGGAAGGCTTGGGGGTGAGTAAATCTTAGGGTAATTTTCATTTGAAAGTGAACTAATCCTTTAAACCAGATGCTAATTTGCGCTGCTTTTGGTAGATTGCGTCGGTCATTATGGAAATTATCTGGTTGCATCTGTGTTCTTTAATATGCATATCATCAATAGATCTTGTGCAAAACTTTCCACTCCAATTGGTGCTTTTTTGGAATTGTGCTCACACGATAATTTGCGCTGTTTAGTAAATCTGGCCCTTTGTCTGACAGTATGGTAGAGAGCATGAACGTTTCTTTAGCTGAGATAATATTTCCATTAACACAAACTGCTAAATTTATTTTCCTACTTTTTGTCTTGTTCTCCAATACAAATATCTAAACATTCTTAAATCAAGATACATTTACTTGAGAAGCAAAATGATTTAAGATATTAAGTTTTGTTTTCTGAATAATGTATCAAAATTTAGTGAGTTAATGCATAAAACAAGAAATAATATTTGCCAATGGAGTCAAAGGGAAAACAGGTTTATTTTTATTACCCCATTGGCAGATATTTACACACAAACTCACTTAATTCTGATAGTTTTCAGAAAACAAGACTCAATATCTTTAAGAATGTTAAAATACTGAGTGATTTTTGCAGTGCACTTAAAAACATATTCATGTCACTGCATCAGATAACTACGGAAGAGGATTAGGGCCAAGCAATAATAAAAAAATAAAACCATCTCGAGATTAAAGTTGTTAAGTTACGAGAAAAAAACTCGTTACATTTCGAGAAAAAAGTCAAGATAAAATGTTGAGAACAAAGTCATTAAATTATGAGAAAAAAGTTGTTAAATTAAGATAACAAACTCGTTAAATTTCGAGAAAAAAGTCGAGATAAAATGTTGAGAATAAAGTCATTAAATTACGAGAATAAAGTCATTAAATTACGAGAAAAAAGTCGTTAAATTACGAGAACAAATTCGTTAAATTACGAGAATGAAATCGTTAATTTAATGACTTTATTCTCAACATTTTATCTCGACTTTTTTTCTCGAAATTTAATGACATTTTTCTCATAATTTAACGAATTTGTTCTCGTAATTTAACAACTTTTTTCTCATAATTTAACAAATTTGTTCTCATAATTTAACGACTTTTTTCTCGTAATTTAATGACTTTATTCTCAACATTTTATCTTGACTTTTTTCTCAAAATTTAACGAATTTGTTCTCGAAATTTAACATTTTTCTCATAATTTAATGAATTTGTTCTCGAAATGTAATGACATTTTTCTCATAATTTAACAAATTTTTTTCTCATAATTTAACGACTTTATTCTCAACATTTTATCTCGACTTTTTTCTCAAAATTTAACGAATTTGTTCTCGAAATTTAACAACATTTTTCTCATAATTTAACGAATTTGTTCTCGAAATTTAATGACATTTTTCTCAAAATTTAACGAGTTTTTTTCTCGTAATTTAACGAGTTTATTCCCAACATTTTATCTTGACTTTTTTTCTTTTTGAGTTTTTTCTCAAAATTTAACAACTTTAATCTCGAGATGATTTTATTTTTTTATTATTGCTTGGCCCTAATCCTCTTCTGTAGATAACACAATATCAAACCAAGTGGCATTTATTATAAAGAAAGAATTTTAAGTAAAAAAAACAAACAAACTAAAAAATAATAATCCCTTTAAATTATAAACCAAATACACGTTCAAAAGTAAGTAAATGCAAAATGTCTTTGAAAAGTGTAATTGTTTCTCAGAAAAGCTCTAACATAATTCGTTTACATGGTGGCACTTGGTTTGATTTGGCTTCCAATGCAATGATACTTTTAGGGGCTCCTGCGCATATCTCAAGATGTTCCGACCTTGTACCACTCCTGCAGCTCGTGGTCAGTGAACTCCGTGTTCTCCCTCAGGTCCTGTAGCATCTCGGGCCTGAGTTTGCTGTTCTGTTTTCCCATAATGATACGTCTCTGTGTGCGCAGTGACAACACCTAGGCCCCGGGTCAGACCTGTCGATAAAAATGATATGAGGGTCAATGAGGTGAGACCTGAAAACATTTTAGAGTAGGTTATGAGTTCAAGTGATTAGAAGGAGTTTTAGTTATGATGCCAAGGGTCAAGTGATTAGATGCCGTCATGGTATTGTGAACATGAAATTTAAGCTAATTAAAAACCACAGGCTTCTTCCAAATCATAACTTGTGTTTAAACTCTCTTGCTCTGGTGTGACACCCATCAGAGCTCAGCGAACTCTAATGTCTCCCCTGACATTACATGGATAATTAGAGCCAATGTGTTTGTGTGAGTGTGCGTTCGTATATGTGTGTGTATGTATCCATTAGTGAATTAATAGCACCCTTCTGAGCTGACTCACTCTCACATCCTGGGTACAAAAAGTGCTCTGATAAAAATACATAAACGTCCTTATGTTCTTAATAAACTCTGCAAAAGGAATGTACAAATTAATCGGTCCAAATGTGAGATTGAAAAACAGCCGTTCTCTCATGATGTTTTGAGGACACAGTTAGATACCTGCTCTAATTAATAACAGAGCCGCCCACAATTACTTTGAGATGGGCAGTGATCCGAGGCCAAGCAGTGCACCGCGGCAAAAACACCGGAGGAGGATCAGTGCACACAAACAAGACTCTCCGAGATATATGAAAGCATCCAGCACTGAGCACTAGGCACATTTATCTCAAAAGCAAAGGGAGCTGTGTGAGCTCAATGAAGAAAGATTATCTGACAGTATTGGAGGCAAAAGCCTGGTTTGAGTTTAAGCTAAATTACCTTACATAAGCATTGAGAAAAAGAACATCCTCCAAACTGTATCACTTTCAGGGATGCTAATTTTTGCATGATTACGGATGATAGCAGCCTGTCTGATTTGATTTTATATCCCATGCTGAGTGCATGTATTCTCTGGAGAGGAATAAACCCCACCGGAGAGCGATCAGATGGAGGAAAACCTAATTTAAAGCTAATTTTTAGCTCTCCATAAGCTTGATCTGGGGAGGAGTCAGCGTTTTATGAAACGCCACAGATCAAGTTCAGATTAGTCCAGGGGTGTGGCTAGGGGTGGGTCTGCAATAAAAACAGGCAAAAAAAAAAAAAAAAAAGAGTAAATATAAAGTTTCAGCTTAGATTTGCTAGTACATTTTTTGCTGTTTTAAAAGTTTTGCATTAAGGAGAGGCATGATCAGGAACATTAAAAGAAATTTTCTATGTAACACAAAAGATGTTTTTTGTCAATGTTTTGTTGTTGCCAATTTGTTTTGGACCCCATTGACTTTTATTTTATGCCAGTATGCAGTTCTTTAAAAAAATATTTTTTTAAAGGGCTAGGCTCACCCAAAAATGAAAATTCTGTCATTGATTACTCACCCTCATGTCGTTCCACACCCGAAAGACCTTCATTCATCTTCGGAACACAAATTAAGATATTTTTGATAAAATCTGATGGCTCAGCGAAGCCTCCATTGACAGCAAGACAATTAACACTTTCAGAAAGCTACTAAAGATGTATTTAAAACAGTTCATGTGACTACAGTGGTTCAACCTTAATGTTATGAAGCAACGAGAATACATTTTGTGCGCCAGAAAACAAACAAAATAACTTTATTCAACAACATCTAGTGATGGGTGATTTCAAAACACTGCTTAATGAAGCCTCGAAGCTTTACGAATCTTTTGTTTTGAATCAGTGGTTCGGAGCGTGTATCAAACTGCCAAAGTCACGTGATTTCAGTAAACGAGGCTTTGTTACGTCATAAGTGTTTCGAAACGTTTCGAAATTTCAATGGTTCACGTGACTTTGGCAATTTGATACACGCTCCGAACCACTGACTTGAAACAAAAGATTTATAAAGCTTCGAAGCTTCATGAAGCAGTGTTTTGAAATCGCCCATCACTAGATATTGAATAAAGTCGTTATTTGGGGTTTTTTTTGGTGCACAAAGTGAATCGTCGTCGCTTCATAACATTAAGGTTGAACCACTGTAGTCACATGAAAAATAAAATAAAAATACATCTTTAGTGTCTGGGTGATTGAAAGTGTTAATTGTCTTGCTGTCAATGGAGGCCTCACTGAGCCATCGGATTTTATCAAAAATATCTTAATTTGTGTTCCAAAAATGAACAAAGGTCTTACAGGTGTGGAACGACATGAGGGTGAGTAATTAATGACAGAAATTTCATTTTTGGGTGAACTAACGTTTTAAATTGTTTTAATTTTTAGATGTTCTTTCCCTAAATCGTGCAGTCCTAATTTAGATAAAATGACATTCAAAATTTGTGCCTTTCCTTGCAAAATCCTTGCCAATGGTTTTGTCAACCATCCACCCATCCCCCCATCAGGCTCCAAGGTTCAAAAAGTCTTTAACCTCAGCTTAGTCTTGTGATTATATGTCCCAAACACTTTATGCTTATAGCTAGAGGCTGATCTCCAGACTTAGCCATTTAGGGTTGAAGTTACAGCAAATGATTTAGCACAGAGATCACAACGAGGCCAACGAGGGAGTGTGTGCGTGTGGGGGAGGGGGGTGAGAGAAAAAATAACAACAATTGCAAGAATGCAGAGCAGGAGCAGCTTACACTGGCGGGAGGCCCAGTGGTGATGAAAGAGCATCACCGCCCAGTGTTGGTATTGGACTGACCAACAGATGCGCAAATGGCCCTGTGCCGTGCCTGTTGTTTTCATTCTGCCGTCTAATTTTGTGCCTTAACCAGCCCTGTGGATACTTGCTGGTTTCTACAGCATTTTGCACTCTATGTTGCCCTTCTACAAGAACCAGAAAATGGAAACACAATGTAAAACTGAAACTGCTGGACGAAGTAATTGTGTCTGCATCTGCGGCTGGAAAAACTCCAACTGGGTAGCAGTGCAATGTCAAGTGACATGTCTCTCTCTGCGTCGCAGACACCTTGCTGATATACTGGAAGGAGTGCCGTTCCCCAGGGCTTGAATGTCATCGCTCACACTGAGCCATGTCATGCTAGTTTTAGCACTCTACACTCATTAGACTTTATAAAAGAAGGCTGAACTGATCCTGGCTAAAAGAAGAAAAAAAAAGCTCCAGCCAAGAAGAGTGGAACAAAAGACATCTGGAGGAAGGCGAGGGCAATATACTGTATAAAGAATGTAGTGACTTCATCCACTTACATTTTCTCACATAACTGTCCCTTGGCCAATTCCAAAGGGAAAATCACAAGTGAGATCTTTTAAATATCATGTTTCTCCAAGAAAGGAGGTTAAATATCTTGCTTCTTGGAATGTTCTCCTGTGAAAAACACGCTCATAGTCTCCTCTAGGGTTTTTAGCAAAATATCATACTACTGTATGCTTAGTCTGAACTCGAAAGTCAGAGATTTCAATACATACTATCTTTTATGCGATGCACAATCATATTATAGCATATAATGTTCAAAAGTTTGGGGTCTATAGGACGTTTTAATGTTTTTGAAAAAAATTCACTAAGGCCTCAATCGAAAAACAAACAAACGAACAGTATGATATTGTGAAATATTACCAGTGTTGGGGGTAACACATTACAAGTAACCTGAGTTATGTAATTAGATTACTTTTTCAAGTAACTAGTAAAGTAACACATTACTTTCTACAACAAAATATCTAAGTTAATTTTTTTTTTAAATAACGCAAGTTACTTTTTCACATTTATTGACTGACAGCTCTCCTGTCCCCATGTTGAGAGAAATAAAGTGCAGAGGTGTTGTGTCCGCTGTGTGAACATGATGGTTATTGTAGTTCTAGACTAAATGTGTACATGCATTTACTCATTTCACTTGCACGAAAACATTCAGTATTCCTCAAAATGAATAAAAAACAGTGGAATCCTGTAATAATTAACTATATTAAACTACACAAATATACTTTATGTATTTAATCTCACTTTATTAACCAA
This sequence comes from Megalobrama amblycephala, assembly GCF_018812025.1. NCBI lineage: Eukaryota > Metazoa > Chordata > Actinopteri > Cypriniformes > Xenocyprididae > Megalobrama > Megalobrama amblycephala. Next base: position 6,246,218 of record NC_063052.1, read on the forward strand.
TGACCTTCAATGATCTAATTCAACCATACTAATAAGCAAAAATTACTTTAGATTAGATTTAGAAATAAGAGTGTTGAACTTCCTTTTCCTGTATCCTATTCTTCTTTAATCCAGAATGACAGCACAGCTGAAAGGTTTGTTTGAACTGCGCCCTCTACTGTACAGGCATAAATATGAATTTCTTTCCACTTTAGGCTTATTCATTTCACTTTTGGTGTGTCACTTTTTTTTGTTGTTATTAAAAAACAAGCAAGCCAGCCCAGCCCAGGTGAGAAAAAGTAATGCAAAAGTAATGTAATGCATTACTTTTCATAAAAAGTAACTAAGCAACGTAATTAGTTACTTTTTTAGGGAGTAACACAATATTGGAATGCATTTACTTTTAAAAGTAACTTTCCCCAACTCTGAATATTACAGCTGTTTTCTATTTTAACTTATTCCTGTGATGGCAAAACTAAATTTTCAGTATCATTACTCCAGTCTTCGGTGTCACATGATCCATCAGAAATCATTCTATTATGCTTATTTGCTGCTCAAGAAACATTTGTTATTATTATCAATGTTGAAAACAGTTGCGGTGATTAATATTTTTGTTGAAGCCATGATATATTTTTCAATTTCAGGTTCATATGAAATAGAAATAATAACATTATAAATGTCTTTACTTTATGAAATAATGTACAGCGATGAATCATTCAGAGTAATACCATGCAAGCGCATAAAGAAAGTAAATGGGATCATTTTTTGTTTTCATGTGGACTTTAAGCCTCCTGAGTTATGAATGAGCAACCTCTGAGCAATAAAATGTTCATCTGGAAAAGCCTGCAAACACAAAAGCGCACTAAAACACAAACTACAAACAAAGCTTATTTATGACATAGAACTGGGAAAAGAGCTCTTGAAAACCCCTGATGACAGCAAATACAAGAAAGTTGGATATGCCGAAGCACACTCACGCACACCCCCCCACGCAACCTCAAACAGAATTTCTTCTTTTCGTGTTCTATGCAGTTTCTCTTGTTCCTCCCTCTGGATGTTTGGGCTTAAGGGGTAATCCTCTCTATCTCCACAGTGTCCCACATGTGTTAGTGGTTGTTCTGACTGTTAAAATCCAGGACAGCCTTCCCACCCCATCCTGCAGACAGCTGTTCCTCTCTTCTATGTGGGTCAGCAACATCTGGACTGCTAATCCAGCTGTGGAGGGATGGATGAATGAAGAGGATGGTAATGCTGTGCTCTCTGGGAACAAGACAGAGGAAAAAATTCACCAAGAACTGCACTGTTTGTTTTGCGTTTACAAAATGCTGCATCCGCGCCACCAGGTGTCACTATAGTGCCAACTGCAGTATTGTTCAGCACAACATAAACAAAAAATTCTTTAAGCACAGTCATTAGTAGGCATGTTGGCACTGACAAGAAAGGCTTCATTTAAACAATCAGCGTATTTATTGCCTGTTTAAAACAGATTGCGGGCAGTTAGTGTACCGCATCCAAAAGTGCCACAACTGTTCAGTGAAATCGCCCCAGAGTTGTTGTTGTTGTTGTTGTGGTTGTGTGGGAAAGCCTGAGGGCTGAGGAGGCTGAATATCTGAAACACAAGAGCCTCATTAAAATCCCTGCCAGCAAGAGAGTGGAGAGTGAATGAGCCAGTGCACACCAGCGAAATAAAAGTGTAAGGCCGAGAGGAGAAAAGAGAAATGAAAGGAGGGAGTTAGAGTGCATCAGAGGAGGGCGGAACGAGCCAAAAGATGAATCTCACAACAAGAGTATCTTATTCCTGCATCTATAAAAAGGCAGAGGAAAGAGGATGACAGAATTGATTTTTCTCCCCGCTCCTGCGTTTCTATCTCTCATCCATTTATGAGAAACAGAGGTAATCAGAGAATCAATCTGACCCGACAAGCGACTTTTGATCTCTCTAAATCAGCCGCCATCTCTTTCTCTGCCTCTTCCTTTATAATCCGCCAGCTCTATCCCTTCCTTCATTTCGTTTGCTTAAGACCCTTTTAATTCCTCTAAAGTTTAATTCTAATTGCGCAACCTTTGCATGAACAATCTCCCTTTCATATTCTCTCCCTTTTCCCCCCAAACATCCAAAACCTATTGAGTTGTCTCTGTAGGCAGCATTTTAAGAAATCATAGGCACGCACCCAGCTGTTCAAAAAAACTAAAATAAAATAAAAAAGTTAGCATAATTAAGCTGCCTCTTAATATACCACCATTTTGGGATGCATCCCTTGTGGGAATAGCAATCCCATAATGCATTTTGTAAAGCTCTTAAAAAAAAAAAAAAAATCAAGGCTGTCAATTGATTAATAGTTTTAATCAAATTAATAACATGCTACAAACAACATTTCAATATTTGCAGAGAAAAGAGCCTCAGTGAAGATAAATTAAAAGACAATACATTATTAAAGATGATCAAAATCATTGTATAAATTATAAAGTAACTTTAGAAGTCTATATACTGTTTGTTTTATTTCCATGTCACTGCACATAAGTCTATTACTGGACCACAGTCCATTTTACAACTGAGTCTGTTCAAGGGGGACTTTTATATAGGCCTAACTGATCACATTAAATTAACATTAAAGGTGCCCTAGAACCAGTTTTTACAAGATGTAATATAAGTCTAAGGTGTCCCCTGAATGTGTCTGTGAAGTTTCAGCTCAAAATACCCCATAGAGTTTTTTTAATTAACTTTTTTAACTACCTATTTTGGGGCATCATTAACTATGCACCGATTCAGGCTGCGGCCCCTTTAAATCGTGCGCTCCCTGCCCCCTGAGCTCTCGACTATAATACAGTGCATTTACAAAGTTCACACAGCTAATATAACCCTCAAATGATCTTTACAAGATGTTCGTCATGCATGCGTCGGATCATATGAGTATAGTATTTATTTGGATGTTTACATTTGATTCTGAATGAGTTTGATAGTGCTTCGTGGCTAAAGCAAACATCACACACTGTTGGAGAGATTTATAAAGAATGAAGTTGTGTTTGTGTATTATACAGACTGCAAGTGTTTAAAAATGAAAATAGCGACGGCTCTCTTGTCTCCGTGAATACAGTAAGAAACGATGGTAACTTTAACCACATTTAACAGTACATTAGCAACATGCTAACAAAGATTTAGAAAGACAATTTACATATATCACTAAAAATATCATGTAATCATGGATCATGTCAGTTATTATCACTCCGTCTGCCATTTTTCGCTGTTGTCCTTGCTTGCTTACCTAGCCTGATGATTCAGCTGTGCACATCCAGATGTTCTGCCCTTGTCTAATGCCTTGAACATGGGCTGGCATATGCAAATATTGGGGGCATACATATTAATGATCCCAACTGTTACGTAACAGTCGGTGTTATGTTGAGATTCGCCTGTTCTTCTGAGGTCTGTTAAACAAATGAGATTTACACAAGAAGGAGGAAACAATGGTGTTTGAGACTCACTGTATGTCATTTCCATGTACTGAACTCTTGTTATTCAACTATGCCAAGGTAAATTCAATTTTTGATTCTAGGGCACCTTTAAATAACAGACCAAAGAAAAATAAATTTACGGATAAAGTAAGAGTAATGTTGATTATAAATATATTTTATTCAACACTGAAAAATATCAATTTAAAATAGTAAAATAGTAAAATATAATTTAAAAAATTGTCTATTTTAAAGGTGCAATGTGTACATTTTAGGAGAATCTATTGATAGAAATGCAATATAATGCACATAACTATGTTTTCAGTGGTGGCCGTTTCTATCTACATGCACCGCGGGTCCCCTTACATCGAATTCGTCATTTTGCGGTGCCATGTTTCTACAGTAGCCGTAAACTGACAAACTGCTCTACATAGTGTGTTTGCTTGACTAGCTACTCTCTGCTGTCTCAGACGATGACATTTTTGTCCTGTGTTGGCCACCGTAGCTTCTCTATATTGCAATTCGCAACCTCACCACTAGATTGTGCTAAAATTTACACACTGCACCTTTAAAACATTTGTGGATGATTTTTTTTCTCCAGACCAGTTAAATGCAAACCTAGCATCGTAGCCGATTCTAAATATTTCAATGCTGAGTGCCGACATAACCCAGAAAACAAATACTAACCCCTAACCCTAACTTACACCCTAACCTATAGCATTGGTAGCATATTCTGATAGATAGCATTAATGTTTGTCGCGATTGAATCCATCATGTTTCACGATTCAATCCATCAACTGAATCCATGAAGTGTTAACTTTTCTTGATAGGTAACTGCATCAAGTCGCCCAATGAAATCAGCTGTGGAGTGGGGTTTGTGCTTAACTTGTTTGGAAAAATAATCAAGCCTGTATTTATGCTTATAGAGTAGAGCACTGTTAGCTTAGCAACATGCTAATGCCAAAGTCTATTTGTGTGGCAAATATGCCTTTGTAGTGTTCCAAATCTGTCACTTATGAGGTTTTACAATGGATACTATGCTTTCTTAGAAGGCAGTTGCTTATATAGGCAGTAGACAATAAGGCAGCTCACTACATTTTGGAACGGAGCCATTTTCTCTTTTTTCCAGTCTTTTCCCCTTTCTGTGAGGTAGTGAGGAGAGAAATTACAACCTGTTTTTGCACCACATACACAAAATGATCCTTGTGCTGACATTTTGACAATATACAAGAACATCTCTCATGAGTCAGTCCACGAAGGACAGACCTTCTCCTTAAAACACTATGCTGAAATCCCCAATCCATCAAATTTTGAAGCTTACAGAGGCTAAAGGCTGCCTGCCAATCTCATTCCACAAGTGTACAGCAACACGGTAAATCACTGTATCTAAACGCAGATTTCAAATCACGGTTTAGCTGCTGAACAATCCTGTGATGTGACATCGGTGTCTGAAAAGATTTTAAAGCCATTTCTAAACGTTTCTAGGTTTGGTGTACAGCAGCAGTTGGTTCATCCAACTGTCAGGTATGGCTTTTAATAAAGACAGCAAGGGTCGAGCCCTGACCTGAATCAATGAATCTAATTCACATTACTCAAGAGAGAGAGAGGGGCTAGAGGACATAATAACAAGAACAGACAGAGAGAAAGAGTGAGAGAGAGAGAGAGCGAGAGGAAGATGGAGAAAGGACACTAATGAAGGAGGTAAAAATAAGAATGAGGCTGTGTCCTCGGTGAGTGAGGCCCCTTCAGTCAGCTCACGTTGTAGACGTCATTTGATATCGCTTGCCAACAGGGACTCCGGCTGGGTGTGGATAGAGAGATGCTTGGCCTTTTTACCATTTTTATTGATGGGACAGTAGAGAGAGGACAGGAAATTATGAGGAGAAGAGGGGAGAATGGTATCAGGAAATGACGCAAACCGCTGTTGTACCAAATCCAAGACTCTATCATAATTCCAGCCTCCTCGAATGGAAGATTCCATGGGCTGAAAGAATAGTTTTGAGTATTTGGTGTCTGAATGTTGCTTGTTACTGCTGTTTACTAAGCACTAGCAACCACCCACAACACCCTAGCAACAGTATAGAAACGCATTAACCCTCTCAGAAAAATTTGGAAACAGCTGGCAAGTGGAAACCACACAGAACACCCAAAGCAACTGTACAGCAATATACTAAAAATGACTTAGAACACCTTAGCAACAGCATAACAGTCCCCTACCAACCACCCAAAACATCCTTGCAACTCTACAGCAACTAGAGATGCACCGATTGATCGGCCAGGGATCGGAATCGGCCGATTTTCCTCATGATCGGCCGATCAGTCTCACTTCTTACCGATTCCGAGCCGATCTTTTTTGTTACCAGCGGCACAGGCAATAACGTCAAATGCGGGTTCCCGCTCGCTTCTCGGTGAAGTGACACACACCCGCGCGGGCGCCTCCTCTCTCTCTCTCTCTCGCCTCACTTGCTCCGGTTAAATAGTGCTTACTGCGCATAATTTTAGTCATTCCCACAGGTTTCGCGGTCACACCGAAAGCGCGCGCTCCACTGGTCTATAGACCTTATTTACCAGAGAAACATGCGCGCCGCCATCTTTAGAATATTGTCTTTGAACTTCCGTTTTTGCAGTAGCCCTGTATATTTCTATGGCATCACTGTTGAAGAATAATTAGCTGGTGAAGTGGATTTACCAGTTGTAGAGTTAATGAAAGTTATCATGAGCATTGTTATGTTTAAAGCAAATGTCTTAACAAATGTCAGTAGATCGGGAAGATTTTAAAACGAGCAGTTCATTTATAAATGTAATATCGCTGTGTAAATACAAACCGGAAGTCAAAAGACAACGAGCGCAACGCTGAAAAGGGGCGGAGCTACATAAGGTCTATATTAGTGAAGCGAACAAGCCATGCTCAGTCTCAAACAGAGATAGAAGTCAAACAAACTCACAAGTACCAAAATAAGCGCCTTCCTGCGCTCAAACTGTCAAATACATACACAAGTATGTCAAAACCAGCGGCACAGGCAATCTTGGCGAGTATACAGATGAACACTGTCAGTTTTGAATCGTTAAATAGCTAAGAAAGTGAACCCATGTCGTGGGTCCGTTGAACACCGTTCATAAACTCTTAAAGGGACAGCAGTCCAATATTCCTGCTGCTGTCTGTCATGTTAATCAAAGAACAAAAGACAAGGAAAATCTGTTTCAGCTCTTGACTGAATACGTTTTATAACTTTAATGGTAAGAATTGATCTGTATTAATATTTACAATAAAGACTACAGAAATTAAGGTAACCAATGTAAAATAATACTGAATGTGTCATTTTACATTTGATTACTTTAATTTCTGTAGTATTTCTTACCTGAATAGAAACCCAGTTAACCCAAAAAACTTAGTTTCATAGCTCTCTTTATTCTATTGCATTTATTTGAGCTGTTTATGAATACTTTAGCAACAGCTAAGCGACTAAAAAACATTTAGAGCATATTAGCAAGTTAGCAACAACATAGTAACGCTCTGGAAACCATACAGAACATCCTAGCGACTGTATGGCATCACACTAAAAACATTTAATACACCTTGGCAACAGCATAGCAACACTCTGGAAACCACACAGAACACCCTAGCAACTTAATAGCAACACAAGAAAAACACTCTGACAACCTTGGCAACAGCATAGCAGCTCCTTGGCAACCTCACAGAACACCCTAGCAACTTTTAGCAATGCACTAAAAACCACTCTGAAGACCTTGGCAGCAGCATAACTACTCCCTGGCAACTATGCAGAACACCCTAGCAACTGTACAGCAATATACTAAAAACTACTTAGAACACCTTAGCAACAGCATGTCAATGCCCTGGCAACCACCCAGAACATCCTTGCAACTGTACAGCAACACACTAAAAAACACTCAGAATACTTTAGCAACAGATTAGCAACTAAAAACCATTTAGAACATATTAGCAACAACATAGTAACGCCCTGGAAGCCATGCAGAACATCCTAGCAACTGTATAGCATCACACTAAAAACACTCTGATGACCTTGGCAACACCATAGCAACTCCCTGGCAACCACACAGAACACCCTAGCAAATATATATTGCAACTAACTAAAACCACTCGGAACACCTTAGCACAGCAACACCTTGGCAACAACCCAGAACACCCTAGGATTATAGTGACTCATTTTGCATTGCCAAGCATCACTCCCATTTTCTTAAAAAAACAAAATACAAATTAAATTATATATCACATCATACAACCAAAACAATCAAATTCAACAAACTTTGTGTGTTTAAGTTAGCTCATGGTTTGCAAGCTAACCACAAGACAACCACTCTAACACTAGCACTGTTTTTAATCATGACTATTAATGGGGGTCACACAGGAATCACACACTTATCACTCAGTCTGATTACAGTAGGGTCATGTGATGGCATGAGCATTAGAGATATGACTCTGAGAGAGTGAGAGAGAGAGAGAGAAAAGAGATTATATGCAAGAAAAATATGGCATCAGCAGACAGATGGACACACACGCTATGAGTATCTCCCCCAGCGTATGACCTACACCTCCATTAACAAGCTTTCTGACACATCGGTGGTAGTGTGCGGTTATTACACTATCCCTTCTCAACCCATACAGAAACAACACATAAAGAAAGTCTCATCATTCACGCAAGCATACTATAGGCAGATCACTTGATCATAATAAACAAAAGAGACTAGGACCTGCTCTGAGCGTGTAAGCCTGATAATCAGAGACCGGATGACCTCTGTGACCTGTGCGTGAGTGCATGTGTATGTGTACACACGTGCATATGTGTGTGTTGTATTCATAAGCTGGGTAGTGTTGCAGATGGTGCTGAAAGAGAATAACTGCTCATCTGTCGTTTATTGTTTCAAGAACAATAATTTGTTTAGACAGCGGCTGCAGAAGGAATTCAGTCCATTCTATACAATGACTGAGGGTTATTCTGTTCAACAAAAGACGATATTGACTAGCTTTTAATGAGATGACTAAGTTGTGTGTGAACATATACAGAATACAAGCCTTTTTCACTTGCTTAGCTTGTCAATATGTTATGTGGGTGGGAGTTACTACACAGTTGCTAAGGTGTTCTCGCATTTTTATGCATTTTCTAGGGTATTTTGCGTGCTAGGTGCAGTTCCGCATGATTTTGGGGGGAAAAATTAAATTGCGAAAAAAAAGTTTAAGTTGCGAATGCAATTTAAAATGCTATTAAAAAAAAAAAAAACCTCCAGGTTGCTGTGCTTGTTTGTAGGGTTACACAATTTGGCAAATATTTTTTTGGGGGGATTATATATCAATATGACTATAAAATAATAATAATTGTAATAATAATAAAATAATAATGTGTCCTATTATTATTATTAAATGAAAATAATAAAATAAAAAATTCCACTATTGTAGTATTTTACTGTAAAATAAAAAAAAATGTGTATTTAAGAAAAATATAATAATAATAATTTTGCTTTACACTACAGTACAACTGTAAAATTACAACAGCAACAAAAGAAAACTATGGCTGTCTAAGTTTCTTCATTTTCCACCAAGCTTTTATTTTGGCGGAAAACTAAAGGAAACCGTAAAGCTTGTCTTTTGTTGAAAACAATGACAACGTTGTACAAACATGGAAAAGTTTTTCCTTTTGCGTTTTTCGCGTACAGACAACCATGTTGTCAAAACGCTGTATTAGGGGCCGTTCACACAGAACATGTTTTTCCATTCCAATGCGCTACTTTTCCATTGTTTTTCTATGTAAACACACACTAGCGGGCCGTTGCGCTCGCATCTTGCGTCTTTTGCAGCATCTTGCGCTTTAAAATGGCACTCAAGTTAAAATCAGTTCAACATTTAAAAAAGCGAGACCTTGCATTTTTTCCCCATTCCACTGTCCACGTCTCGCATTTTTCAAAGCAAAAAAAGCATTCTGTGTGAACGAGCCCTTATACACTTTTGCCGCTTTTCCACTGCGTGGTACAACTCGGCTCGCGCAAACAAACGATACTGTGGTGGCTGCTACTGACTATTTAAATCTAGTGTATTTGGTGCCTCGTGTTTCAAATCCAATGATGCTGATAGTGACGATTCTCTCTGACCAATCAGTGATCTGCAGTGTTTACACGTCACATTTAGTATCAGAATGGCACGCTCGGAACCTCCACTGAGGTGGTATTATTTAAGCGTGCCGTACTGAACCATACCATGCAGCGGAAAACCATTTGTACCATTACCATTTGTAAAGAAACACTACAGGCCTATAGAGTTAACACGTAATACGTATGCGCATGACATCACCATTTTCATGAATTCACGTTTTTGTAGTTTACACAAAGACAATAACGGTATAATTTCCAAAAACTTGCACTTTAAACCCGTTTAGTGCATTCGGTTTTATTTCGATTAATCGTGCACCTTGAATAGTGGTTACTACAGTAGGGTGTTCTGGGTGGTTACTAGGTGATTTCTTACAGGTCCAAGTCAAAAGAGCGCAGTGATGAATGTCTATGAATGTCAGAATTTTTAATGCGTAAAAAAACAGTATGAAAATATGTGCAATAGTGATGCTTGCATTAATAAGTACCACTAAATTGTGAAGGGAAAAACGCTCACAGTTGTAAACACCTACAGTTATCAAGTTGTTTGGCCTGAGCCAGATGACATTGAAATGAAGTGGTACATCAAGGTCAACCCCGAGCACGCCTCCTTAGAGGAACTCAGGCTTTTAGAAGCACTTATGGTTACAGTATGTGGGTCACACAGAAAGGGACCAGCAGCCTTCATCCATATTGGCACAGCATCAGAGCACAAAAGGACAGAAAAGAGCCATGACAGAAGGACACACGCACAAAAGCACACGAAAACCATTTCACATTCCGCTTTAAATGAGCTAAGTGCTGCTTTGATTATTTGTAGCAGTATAACTTACAAATGTAACTGAGATCTGACATATGAAATAAAGATCTGAATATATAAAACGTTTAGACTGAGTGTTAACTAAAGCATTTCACAAACAAGGAACAGATCATGACTGAAAGAAAATAGACAGCCACCTATTGGAAAGGAATGCTGTTTATATTCAGCTGTATACTCATGCTCACTATCAGTTTAATTCATTGCACTGGTACTGGCATCAAATGGCATCCAGTTTAGTGAACTGAAAGTAGTGACGCACAATATATCGGTACCATAATAATGGATGATCACAGCAATAGCAAACCACAATGAATGCACAGTGAATGAAAGCAGATCTTGGCCCCCATTGACTACCATAGTAGGGAAAAAATACTATGGTAGTCAATGGGGGGCGAGATCTGCTTGGTTACAAACATTCTTCCAAATATCTTCCTTTGTGTTCAGCAGAACAAAGAAATTCATGCAGGTAAGGAAAAACTTGAGGGTTAGTAAATGATGACAGAATTTTCATTTTTGGGTGAACTATCCCATTTGCAAACCAGTAAGTGGATTTCTCAAAACAATTCATACAAACAGCACCACACAATGGATTACCTGCTATAGTCTGTATCTTGCTCAAAATTCTTAGTTCATCTCTCAAAAGTAAGTATTTATGTCAGTAAATATATCAGAATGACCAACATGTCCTACAACCAATACGCCCATATAGGTCGTTTGTCACTTCTCTGAAATGCGACCCATAGAAGCATTTACTAAAGTTGCGTCCCTATCGACAACAGGACACTTTCGTTTTAATGCATTTCAGTTTCGCGTAGCTCAATTGGTGGAGCATTGTAATATACAACAATATGCAATCATGTGATTATGCAATTGTGGGTTTGATCCTAGGGGATGCATGTGGTCATAAAGTGTATATGCACTATAAATCACTAAGGGTAGGTTTAGGGTTAGGGTAGGTGTAGTCGTTAATAAAAATAAAAAAAAAGAGTTTTGCTAAATGGAAATAGGACAAATGGCGAGTAAGGGACCATGTAAAAAGTCCACACATTGCATATAAATGAACACGCATTTTGATTGGTTACGCCGGTCATACGACATTTTTATGACGACAGATGTAACACGACACTGTCGTTATTTTTACGTCAGCAAGAGGGCGCATGACTTTAAAACATAAATATAGTTCGTAATAAGGTACTTGAAAAAACGACCTACAGGGTCGTTTTTTTGGAGGAGGACAGTCTCGAATGACAAGTCCTTGTGTCATTGTTCACGAACAAGATAGTCAGAATGTTTAGTCATGTTGTCAATATAACAATGTACTCTATCAGAATTTAGATGTAAATTATGGCTACGATTTTGATGACAATAACTGATGATGCATGAGATGCACTTTATCTGTATGGCATATATAAATTTCAACGGTACAAATTGACACATTACTCTATGTGGGATATTGATGGCAAAAGACTGGACAGGCTGTGCAAAGTTAGACAGACGTCAGTCACCGAGCACCACAAACAAAACAGCAGCCACCTTTTACAGTTCCTCCTGTGCTAAAACAATAAGCTTATGCTGCATTCGTGCCATAACTACTGTAATTTGAAAGAGACGGAAACCTGGAGCGGTTTGTGAATCAAATTTATGAATTTCAATGGCAACACTATCAACGCCGAAATGAATCTTAAAGAGCTCAGTGTTTTTTAAGTTGTTTATATTCATTATTATTGCAATGCTATGTGCTTTGAGACATGAAGTAGTTTAACGCCGTCTCTCATGACGCTTTTGTTTGCTCCCTGCTGTACACGTTCATGTGTTTTGAAGGAGGCGTGGCTTTGAAGATGCTCTGAAAGGAGGATGGGATCTTATGCTTTCAAAGCTAGCTCGCTATTGCTAGCCTCTCTGAAATTGCCTACCCTACCTTTAATGACTTATGCAATGAACTAATACTTAGATATTTTGAGGGGTAAGACTATTTAACAGAGAACCAGTATAATACATTATAATAATGTACATAATCAATTGCATGAATGTACCAAAACATTTGCAACTTGTTCAAAAGAATGAGAAATTGATGTTATGATGTGCACAAGTGACTAGATGATGTGGAGGTTGAACAAGCAGCTTTTTGAATTTCGGTTGTGATCTGAGAAATATACCAAAGTGACAGAAAAACGGTGTGTCAGAGTGTCTCTAAATGAAAGTCTTTTAAAGTAAAGTATTTCTCAAAACAAACATCAACCTTTTTGAATTCACTTAAATACCTTTCATGCCGCAAGCAAAAGCCCAGATGGAAAAGCAGTGTTTAAAGGCTATTTAATGCATTCAGTTTCAAAAAATTCAAGAGCATTGAGATGTTCACATTCATGAAAAATTCATTCTCAGGGACTAATCAAGATTCGCCTGCTTAGAGTTTCTCATTATAGATGTGGAATTCAATAGATAACAACAGGATCCCCTAAGAGCTTGTTGACCTGAGTCTTTAGCTTTATTACCTGTCACCTTATTGATGTGTACTTGGCAGTAGGTTTTACATCGCAATATAGAGCTTTATATGGAGTCTGCAAGTGCCAGTACCAATCCTCTATTCATCTGCCACACTCAGGCCAAAACATAATTCATTTCGTTATGTTGAGTCCCAGACTGACTTTCCTGTACAGTCTGTAAAGATAGCACACACACAAATACACACATGCAACACTGCAACGGTGCTCATAAAAGTCAGCTTATCTACTTCCGCTGAAACACTGTTCAGAAATACTGCACAGATGAACAACCCCTTGACCTGAAATCTCTTTAAATGCAGATAAGATGTGCATTTGCTGACAGCCGGAAAGTAAACGTTGATCCATTTGAATGAAAGAAATGCTCTTAGACAGAAGCCACTAGTGCTGAGAGAGAACCACACCTATATGGTGCAGTTTTGGACCATGACCACAGTTGACTTACAGCCCCTCAGGATCCCTTCTCAAAGTGGAATTGATGTGCAAGGGAGTGGGAAACTACATAGAGGTTTAGCATTTGTCTAATCACCCCTCAGGCAGTGACTTAAATAGAATGAGTATGTATTAGATTTCGTGCCATTGTTTTCCCAAAGGGTATAGAGTGGTGATATCTCTTACAGAGTGCCCAAAAGCAACAAATGAATGATGGCTAAATTATCGACAAAGGCACTGAAAGTAACCTAAGGGCATATTTAAGCTATTGAGATGTTAAAACTGCAGTGAACGTGGAAGGAAAAAATATTGCCATGATAAAGACACTTAAAGAGAGTTTACTGTAAAAAAAAACTGTCTCTAAATTATTATTATTATTTTACTGATACGTTTCACCATCGAAGCAATACTTAAAACGTGATTCATTTCAAGATAGACTGAGAGTAATAGTGAGTTAGGCCCTATTTACACCTGGTATTAAAGGTGCCCATTAGCAACATGCTAACGAAACATTTAGAAAGACAATTTACAAATATCACTGAAAATATCATGATATCATGGATCATGTCAGTTATTATTGCTCCATCTGCCATTTTTCGCTGTTGTTCTTGCTTGCTTACCTAGTCTGTTGATTCACCTGTGCACAGATCCAGACGTTACTGGCTGCACTTGTCTAATGCTTTTCATAATGTTGGGAACATGGGCTGGCATATGCAAACATTGGGGCGTACACCCCGACTGTTACGTAACAGTCGGTGTTATGTTGAGATTCGCCTGTTCTTCTGAGGTCTTTTAAACAAATGAGATTTATATAAGAAGGAGGAAACACTGGAGTTTGAGACTCACTGTATGTCATTTACATGTACTGAACTCTTGTTATTTAACTATGCCAAGATAAATTCAATTTTTCATTCGAGGGCACCTTTAAGATACGTTTTGGTTGATCGGATCACAAGTAGACAACTTTTTGTCCACTTTCAACCACTTCCGTCCTGATTTCTTTGAGGTTTATGGGCGAGTAAATGTATGGACTTTTCAGATCTTTCAATCTAGTGGATGAAATAAGTTCAAGCAATTTACATATGAAGGCGAAACGAGTCCAGAAAATTCTGCTGTTCTGACAGTCGCAAGACCACGTCGGACACTGTGAGTGAGTGTTAGAAATCAGGAATGGTGAGAGAACATTGTGCTTGGTACATTTTTCGTCTTCAAACCAAACTTAGGTCTTCAGCCGACAAAGTTTAAATCTGGCTAGCATGCTTCCCACAATTTTTAGGTATTAGGTCAGTAGGCCTTTTCTACACTACAAAAGCAATCCGATCAAATGCATTTTCGAACTACCTCTGGAAGTGGTCAAAAGTGGACAAGGTCAAAAGGTTTTAGACCTCATTTACACCTATATTTAGCGTCGTCCACTTGTGATCGGATTGACGAAAATGTATCTTAATACTTAGTGTAAACAGGGCCTTAGATGTTGATACAGTAACAAATATGACTGATTCAGTGTGTTCAGTATATATGATTCAGTATTCAGTAAATGATTCGTCAGACTGATTCAAACTAAGTTAGTGAGTATTTTTGAATGATTCATTAAAAGAACTTGATTATAAGAGTCATTTGCGATTGTCTGGTTTTGCTCGTCACGGAAGACATTTCCTTGTTGTTAATTTACATTGCATCAAATTTTTTTCTCAATTTAGACTACAATCTCACAACTCATAACTAAAATATTTCTTTTTACGATTCCTACGCAGCTGACATACAGTATTTCAAGGCCGCCAATAGAGACCTTTCCACAACTTGTTCACACTTTTCACAATCCAATCAATTCCCAATGTATTAAATCAACTCTCACTCAATATTTTTTATTACAGTATATCCCATTCCACTCAGAAAGGTCAGATGACATAAGTAAAATGGCTTGTGAATGTCATTTCATCTTGACTTTAAAAAGAAATACTTTAGTGTAACCAGCTGTACTGTGCAATTTAATAACTTTCAGCCATTTGAAATGCCACTTTACTCTAATCAACTTATAATATAAAATTCCAGGGAATTTGGACAAGATTACAGAGACATAAAAGAATTGGAGGGGGGGAGTACAGCACAGTTACCCTAGTTTAACCTCCATGTGCATTTTATGCCAACATAACATCAACACAGAGATATGTCAACTGGATAATCTCCCAGCTGTACAAGCACAGATTCATTCAGATAACACCTTACTCTGCACAGCCTGCTTACACAAACGCACACAGAAGGTCTAGTATTCTGTTATCGTTGATGGATTAAAAATACATGGCAATGCTTATCAAAATATTGCAATTAGCACACTTTAGATTTACCCCAGAGTGTTACTTCAGAACCTCTGCAAAACCACTGATGTTTAACAAATTCATTAATTTCTGCCTCAAATGTCCACCTGCTTGACGTTGCTGAGGGATCAGTTTCTAAGTTCCAACTGCCAGATTCGGTGGTGGTCTCCTGCCAACCAGTACAGCACTGGCTGACTGTTCAGCCGGGAAAAGACACAAACACATAAATCACCTCACAGGGCTGTGGAGCCGCCTGCTGCTGCCCATTCCTGATATCTACAGTGTCTCCTCAAACTGTGCCTGAAGGTCATTAGTCACGATCAGGGTAGAGAAGCAGACAGGGGCACTCAGGGCACAGTTTCTCTAAAAACAGCAGCCATGTTTTTAAGGTTTTGGGTTATGGTTCCTGTTCTGCAGTCTGCATATTAGCTCAGGAGAAGCTGAATTATGGAGGTGACGTAATTAGAATGTAACTTTTGCTTCGGATTTCCCATTTTTCCCCTGGGACATGCAGTGCAATGGAGTGAAGCAGAAGCAGCGTATCATTCATCCCTCCGGAGTTACCTGTTGCGTGAGTCCTTCTGCAGCTGTAAATCCCACTGACTGGGATTTGGTCATCAGCTCTCAGTGTACTAGCTTGAGGAACACAAAAGCTTTTCGCAGAGAGTCTGATCTTATTAGTGAAGGAGGTGATCAGGGTTGTGAGCAATTCAGTATTCAAAGATATCATACCGTCAATATCGGAAGACACATCAAGTCTTGTACATCCAATATTAAAGGCACAATATGTAAGATTTTTTATTAAAATATCCAAAAACCACTAGAACAGTGTTTCCAACAATGTTTAAATCCAGAGAAATCAGCAATTGTATCCAGAACACGGACCATGTCATTGCATCGCCTGTCAATGACGTCATATGCGTGCTACATTCAATTTCCAGTTTTACTAATATCGATCTAGATTACTGCAAAGTGCAACAAGTCCTTCATAGCAGCTTCAGAACGAACGCACAGAGTAACATTATAACTTTCAACACACTCAAATGTATTTAGTATGATTGTTTTAACCATGTAAAATATAATAGCACATAAAAGCATAATAAAAGCTTCAGTGAACTCGAGATCCGTGTGCATCTTAGGTGTCTTTCATTAGCATTCGCTCTAGCAGCCTTGTCTCGATACCACGGCTCTTGACCCATCCTGCTTCATACCACCATAACGTTAGTAAAACTGTAATATAGATTAGCTCATCCATGAACATGAAGTCCCTCGGATTCCTTTCCATCGGCGTGGAGCTGAAGAGAACAGCGCCCATATTTCACACGCTCATTCACGGTGTCACAAGCTACGCCTTTGTTTTGAATAAGCGACCTCTAGTGGTGAAAAATTACATATTGTGCCTTTAAAAACAATATAAACACAGCTTAATTTCAATCCTTGAGAAAAAGAAGTGTGAACTGAATGTAATGGTTTCAGTACGGAAACTTAATTGCATGTTATTTACAATTCAATGAAAATATATTATTGTTTAAAGCTGCAGTCCGCAACTTTTTTTGGTTAAAAATTATCCAAAATCAACTTTTGAACAAGTACATAACCAGCCAGTGTTCAAAACTATCTAATTATCTTGTCTTGATTCACAACAGTAAGCTTGTAATAATGTTTTATAATAAGAGCGACATGGCGGATTTCCGCGGGAAATTTGAGAATGCAGCAGTTCGTCTGTGCGTCATTACGTCACGTCTGTAAACAGAAAGGAAGGAGTCCCGTCGAGGCTAGTCAGTTATATCATGTGAGGATGCTGCCGGTAGCGGCACATTTATAGCCTTTTCTCACAGCAGCTGAAATAATTAAACTAATAAGTTTGATGGCGGATTGTAATCCAGAAAGATCCAAATGACAATCATCAGTGACAGCTGGAGATTCAGCCGTAGTCAAAAAGCAAAAGACTTTGGACTGTTGAGTGGCTACAGAGATTGAAATCTACAGGTAAAGCTAATACACACTAAATACACAGTCACGCAATGCTGATGTTGTTAACAATAACAATTTGAGAACAATATAACAGTAATAATAATTTGCACGGTTTGGCATGATCCGAGCTAAGCGATCGTTAGATTTAATCACCATTGGCAGCGCGATTTATTGTAGGCCTAATGCTTTTTTCCTCAGTTGGTCAAAACAAAAGTGGCAGACATGTTACTTACTTGTTCAGATGACATTTTCCGGTGAAAATTCTTATATTGGTCATACTTTCAAGACGTAGAATCTGTGATTCTGAAGTACAGTATCCACACCGGTGCGGTGACTGACAGCAAACATTAGATTCATCTGCGCTGACGAGCTGTGCCGAGGCACAACGCACGTACAGATAACTGTTCCGCATATGACTGCAATCGCATGTTTCAAACAGAGATGGCAACAAAGAGGAAAAATTGCGGACAGCAGCTTTAAATTTATATTAATTGCAATTAGTTTAAACTTAGAGTGCTTTTTGACCCTCTTAAGCTCTATAACCTCTATTGTAGTAGAAATATGGTTAAAGTGTACTGCCAAATGTACTGAGGAGCATTTATGGTAACTATTACAATCTATCACAAAGTTCACTTTTTAAAATAGTCGTAAAAGTGTACTCTGATGTTTTATTTCATTAATGTTATTTTTTTCTGCAAGTACCTTTTTTTTTTTTTTTTTTAATATGCTTTTAGGATTTGTAGTACACTACATGTGCACTTTCAATGCAATTAAGCGCACTTCTTTTTAACAAGGGAAGAGCAAAACATTAGTTATGCAAGAATAAATAAACCTTGATCAGAATCCCAACACAAATTGGGGAGGGATTTAAAGTGAAGGAGTTTATCTGCGATAATAACCGGCTGACCATACGTTATCCCAGTTATTACGTGGCTACATACCAAAAAAAAAAAAAAACATACATGGATATGAAATATGAATTTTGTTGTTTTTTTATTATTATGTAGGAAGAAATAGAGGAAACTGGTTGCCTGGGACAACAGTGGTACATTTTTTTGTTCTTGCACCGCTTTAGTAAGCTCAGAAGTTAATCGGTTATCCCGGAGGCAAAAGAAAAAGGTTAAAAACTCAGGCTTCCTGCAGTGCAGACAATCACATAAAACCACCAACACTGACTGGAACATCTCTGTGCTCTACGGCTCAGCCTGCAGTCACTTGTCTGAGCTTGTGAATTCTGCTAACCTGGTTTCTGGTGGTCTTCAGGCACTTATCAACTAGACTTACAAATCACATCTGTTCTTCCGACTGACGCTTGTTCCAATTGCCATATTGTGCCAGATTACTGACATGTTCCTTAAGCCTCCATTACCAACATTTCAGAATCCACTAATGAGGAATGAGAAAGCAGACACTGGAGAGAGCATAAGCAGAAGAGCACCAGCTGTAGTCTCTATGTCTACGGCTAAATTATATCAGGGTCTTTATGCCATATTTTCAATTCAATTCAATTCTTATTTAAACTATATTTAACTCCTTTGACAAAACAAATCATTAAAAAGAAACCATATATAGAATAGCACCTTAAAATCCACATGCAGAAAAACTTACAGCTGTTACAATAGCAAGGGAAAACTCCCTAAGATGTTTAGTTAAGAAACCTTGGGAGGAACCAAGACTCAGCTGGGGAGTCCACCTCCTCAGGCTGGCACGTTTAAATGAACAAGCTTGTAGTTGATCTTTATGGAGCTTTATTTAGCTTTGTTTTGAGGAAGTTCCTTTTGGATAGAATTCATAAAGGCCCTTAGTCCAGTGTCATACTGCATTAACTTTAACTTGAGATGCTGAAAGAGTGTAAACAATTTGTATGTTGTGTTACTTGTCGATATTTTTTATTAAGTTAGCATTTTCAGTTAAACGTACATAAAATATTAAATATTGATCATTTTGAATATAAAATTACGAATATTTGTGTAGAAATGTATACACCAATTTATCATCCAAATCAATAATCAGATGAGATTTTTCATCTCGCCTTTTGTCAATTCCAAATCTTTTAAATTTTTCATTTATTTTGTCAATTATTATGACAATAATTATTATATTTCATCATTTGCATTCATTAAACTATATAATTTTGATATCTAGTAGTTATTCAGATATCTAGCAGTTGGTTATAGATTATCGGCCACAAACTGATCTAGTGACAGCCTCTTTAAAAAAAAAAAGTATAGTCCATTGGTATTTTCAAACATTCACAGTGAATTATAAATAGAAATGTGTAATATTACATTCAAATGTATTAACTGAACTTAATTAACAGCAATTGATAACGCTGAAAGATATCTTATTTGCTATCAATTAACTATGCTACTTTCATCAGTCATATTGGTATCAGCCAAAAACTCAGGCAACCATAATAGCTACAATAGATTTCCAAGTATCACCCATTGAATAATAAATATCTGTAGGCCTTTATCAAAAAATAAATCCTCTTCACATTCACAGTAACAGAGATATGAGGCCTCAATTTGTTCTGAGATTTTTTTTTGTCATGCCACAGAGTACAATGGATTTTGTGGAAGATTCCATTATTGGAAGCAGAATGTAGCGCAGCTCATTGCCATTTTTAACACTACACACTGAAATGTGTCAGACTCAGAGGACACCCTCCATCCCTCATCGTAATTATTCTCACCACACCTTAATTGCCCAGGGCACCATAGTATTCAGGTCAAGGAGAAATGATCTCTCACTTCGTAGGTCTCCAACGATGAACAAAACAGGCTTCAAAGTGGCCAGATACAGCCAGATCTTCAAAATGCTGACCCTAATGGATGTCCAGACATTAGCCCAGTATGCCAAGCTCAGCATGTCTCATGACAGGACAGCAAGACAAGTAACTCTTTCTTATCACACCTGAGATTTGGAACTCTGCGAACTCATGGTTGAGAAACGATACACGTACAATAGACTAAAGGCTGACCCAAAAGATTTTTTAAATGTGAGAGACCACAAACATGACAATAAAAAAATTGTTTTTATAGTGTGTGGAGTGCCGTGATGTGACCAAGACAACACACTAAAAGATTTCATTCACAAACAACCAAAGTCTCGACTGTGAACATGGGAAATCTCGCAAAATCTCTTGCGGTCAAACGTGACTTCAGAGTAAACAAACATGGCAGACGATGGGCAAGAAGAAATGGTAATGATAGTATTTGGTCTGCTTTTTACAATTTCAGATCTGTGTGGCTCCAACATTCTTCCAAGTAGATTCAATCACTCTTAACACACCTCACACCACTTAAAGGTGCCCTAGATTCAAAAATTGAATTTACCTCGGCATAGTTGAATAACAAGAGTTCAGTACATGGAAAAGACATACAGTGAGTCTCAAACTCCATTGTTTCCTCCTTCTTATATAAATCTCATTTGTTTAAAAGACCTCCGAAGAACAGGCGAATCTCAACATAACACCGACTGTTACGTAACAGTCGGGGTGTACGCCCACAATATTTGCATATGCCAGCCCATGTTCCCAACATTATGAAAGGCATTAGACAAGGGCAGCCAGTAACGTCTGGATGTGCAGAGCTGAATCAATTATTTAATCAATCGTTTATTACTGTATTCACGGAGACAAGAGAGCCGCCGCTATTTTCATTTTTAAACACTTGCAGTCTGTATAATTCATAAACACAACAGTGTAGCATTAGCCGTTAGCCACGGAGCATAGCCGCAAACTCATTCAGAATCAATGTAAACATCAAAATAAACACTGTACTTACGCGATTAGACATGCTGCATGACGAACACTTTGTAAAGATCCATTTTGAGGGTTATATTAGCTGTGTGAACTTTTTTTATGTTGTTTAAGGCAAGCGCGAGCTCTTGGGGCGTGGAGCACGAGAATTAAAGGGGTTGCACACCCCGAATCGGCTCATTTCTAATTATGCCCCAAAATAGGCAGTTAAAAAATGAATTTAAAAAAAATCTATGGGGTATTTTGAGCTGAAACTTCACAGACACATTCGGACACCTTAGACTTATATTACATCTTTTTAAAAAAAGTTCTAGGGCACCTTTAAATTTGATAAAATAATCTGTAGAACCGTCAAGATAATCAGGACTTTACCTAGGATTGTTGAAAGAGGATAACTGGGCCCAAAACCTGCCCAGTTATCATGTAGTGTGTGGGTGCCTTAAGGATTCATTTTAAAGGATTAGTTCACTTTGAAATTAAAATTTACTCACCCTCAAGCCATCCTCGGTGTATATGTCTTTCTTCTTTCTGATGAACATCTGCGCATTCTCATTCTGCGTACACTGAAAACAGAAGGCGGCTTGTGCGGAAGCTAGATGTTTTACTTCATAACTTGTTAAATATAGATTTTTTTTTACACAAACGCATTGCTTCAATTCAGAAGGCCTTTATTAACCCCCCCGCGGCACTTTCTTCAGCACATACTCATTGATCCCTCTCCCTCTGACTTTATAAAGCTTGGATACGTCAGGATATTTATTAATATTTCTGAGATTATGTTCATCAGAAAGAAGAAAGTCATGGGATGGCTTGAGGGTGAGTAAAGCTTGGGCTAATTTTCATTTCAAAGTGAACTAATCCTTTAATGAGAGTGTATCACTCATGATGGCTATTTAAATCCAATTTGGAATCATTTAAACATGAATTTTCGATTAATAAACATACAGAGTGGTTTACAAGGGTATATAGTCTGGCTATGACAAATTTGCAATACACAAATCTATATGCTAAAGCTACATGAGGTCTTCACACTACTGCCGTGACATTCCCAAATAAGGATGAACTATTCCACCTATTGTTTAGTGGGAGGGCTTGGGAAACTGTGTTAAGGGTTGAGAGAAAGGGAAACAGAAATGTCTCAAAAAGTATGTTATTTGAGACATTATGGAGCCCACTATCCCATTTCCTGTCGTGATGAGGCCAAGACTAAAAATACACATCCCCTTTCGTCAGAACGCAAATTGCCCCCTCAGCACGAATTTCTCCTTCAACCGCTATCATGTAACACAGCACACAGTCTCAGAGCAGGAAGAGAACCCCCACAATCCCATTGCCTGGGATCTAATGTGCCATACGGTTGGCTTACTTTGATCCTATAACGGGTTGTCTGTGTAAACTGTGTTGAACTACTAGTCCACTATCACATCTTGAGATGACTCAACATCAGTGTGTCAGACCAAGGGAGCCTGAAGACTAATTGTGTGCATTGACCTTCAACGGTTGCTCTCATTTTGTATATTAGTATCCATAGATCCTTTGAGAATACTTGACAGTCACCTAATAATAAGAGTCTACTGTAGGGGGAAAAAGATTTCAAAGCTATAAGATGATTTATTCTAGAGCAGGGATGCCCAATTCTGCTCCTGGAGGGCCAACATCCTGCAGAGTTTAGCTTCAACCTTAATTAAACACACCTCAACCAGCTCTTTAGAAGTGTTAGAAACTTCCAGCTGTGCAAGTAATATGCAAGTTATACCAAAGCCCCTTTAAGACAAGTCATTTCACTCGGCGGTCATCTTTGAAATGCCTCTCGGGCATTCAAGTGCAGCTCCTGTCTCTTTGAATGGGGAACATCAAATTCTCCAAAGCTGTTTGCCAAGCTTTCGATTAAATTTCATATTTGAAATCACCAATGAAATCTGACAACAACTGTATCATAAATTTTGTTTCTAAACGCTTGAATCATGACAACATTTTTTTTTTTTTTTTTGAGGCTGGATCAAGCTAATGCGCATGTGCAGTCCTAATTGCGCGCATCTGACTGTTTCTATAGGAACCGGAGCTTCTAACTGCCGCTGCAGTGATGCGTTGACTTTACCAATCGGCGATTGGCTCTTATTTAGAAGGCGGGACTTCTTCCGCCTTATTGCGCGTTGCACTTTCTCCCATTCAAAACAATACGAGTGACGCGTCTTGTGTTATTCTATAGTCTTTGGTTATACCAAAGTCCCTTTAAGACAAGTCATTTCACTCGGCGGTCATCTTTGAAATGCCTCTCGGGCATTCAAGTGCAGCTCCTATCTCTTTGAATGGGGAAACATCAAATTCTCCAAAGCTGTTTGCCAAGCTTTCGATTAAATTTCATATTTGAAATCACCAATGAAATCTGACAACAACTGTCTCATAATTTTTTTTCCAAACGTTCGAATCATGACAAAAAAACTGTATTCTTTAGGCTGGATCAAGCTAATGCGCATGCGCAGACCTAAATGCGCCTCTCTTGTGCCTCATTTCGGAAGCACGCGTCTGACTGTTTCTATAGGAACCGGAGCTTCTAACGGCCGCTGCAGTGACACGATGACTTTACCAGTCAGCGATTGGCTCTTATTTTGAAAGTGGAACTTATTCTGCCATATTGCGCGTTACACTTTCTTCCATTCAAAACAATACGAGTGACAATTCTTGTGTTATTCTATAGTCTTTGGTTATACTCCAGCAATCAGTATTTCAGTTGTCATGTGTATTTTTAAAAGTGCACTTTTTCTTTTGGCTTTGCTGGCTTTCTTTCATCTTCCAAAATAACTGCTACAACATTGGGCTTGAACTTTTTACTGACACCTTGTGTAGTGGATGCGGATTGAGGGTAACAAATGACATTTTTTCCAATAAATGTATTAATAATTAATTAATTTCACAAGCTAAAATGGTAAATAATACGTTTTTTTTTCCTTTTGAATCCACTACACTGCTTACTTTTTCTCAGTTTGTACAAAGAACTTCTGTGTTGATCTCTAAATTTCTCAAAGAGGAAACCCCTACGCAACTGACTTTACATTTGCTTTTTCTCTGCTTATCTTTGTCTCCAGCTAAGTCATCCCTAAATACCAAGTATAGCTCTCATCAAGTTCAAGAGGTCCTCCTAACTCCCCAGTGTCAATGAAAGGTCATCCAAGATATGACAGTGAAAGGAACTGACTCACCAGGGCCCAGTGAATGTTGAAAATAAGCCATCTGAACAGTGGGAAGATCCACTGAAAGAGCCAAAACCCTCTCAACTCCACGTACAGAAGCACTGTCGGTCAGCATGACCTCATAGAAAAGGCGACAGACGTACTTGAGACAACTTCACATTTTGGGCAGCTTAATGTTGCAAGTACGGAAGTTACTATATTTAAGAAGGCCACAGACTTTATATTGCTCTTAGGTTTCTCTGCAGCCAATGAGCATTAAAAACAGCAAGACACTGATTGCATTTACTCAGACAGAGACAGAGGCGAACCAAAAAACACTTGAGCGCACAAATACACACATCCTACTACACACACTCTCCTAGTAGAACAACACAGCGGTTCCGAGAGAGCTCCTTAGAATCAACCACAACGCGGCTGCTGTAATTGGCCTCCCTTTCAGCAATCTAATGGAAGGCGCAGGGCAAGGCTGGTTCTGGGTATACTATGGAAAAAGGAAGCAAGAACTTCTCAGTGGGGGGGCAAAAGCCACATCCTCCCGTGAAAAGGTTCTCAAACACACAATCACATCCCACAGCGAAGCCACAATTGGGCTGAGTGGAACGAAGTGGTCAGGTAAAAGGCACATGCAGGGCTTGGTTACTCACAGTGTTCAAATGAGCGGCATAGTGCTGACTCATAATACAGCAAAAAAAAAGTGAAAATCAGATTTTTTTTAAAAAATTTAAATGCCTTTAAAAAATCTTTGCAGGCTTTTTTGATTGTAGCAGCACTAAAAGTCTCCCTGCTGCATTGAAAATAATGACACTTAATACGATTTGATTTCCATATTTATATCTTGATGATCTTAATTACAAAGGGCACTTTAATGTATTCTAACAACGGCCATGAATGTCATCTTTATCTCAGATTAAGTGCCATGACTAATATTATCACTAATGTCCATTAACTCACAGCTAGTAATGTGGATGTTTTATGGACCAGTGTTTCCACTATAACATATGCCATAAAGTTACATTTTATGTGCAGCAAACCACAACTTCTCTATACTGAGTGCATATACCATCACTTATTGTTGAAAATGAACAATAAAGTGGATGAGATCCACGTTCTATTCAGCCTTTCACCAATTCCGAAGAGGATCACATGCTTTGAGCCACTAAAGAAAACAGCACAGTAAGAACTAATGAGACAGCTAATGAGATCATGAGATTTCTAAGAGAAATCCAAGAAAAAGCCCCGGCAGGAGATTCTGGCCTCACAGAGGCAATGCATCATGTGTCTCAAGCACTGATTCTATAACGGCGTAGCAGGAACTACTTGAGTCATTGTCATTTTATATTTTCTAATGCACTTAAGAAAGTATTTTCTTCAAAGAAATGTTTCATCCAAAAACCTCACTTTTCCAAAACCATATGGTTTTATTTTTTCCATGGAACACAAAAATAGAAATTTAGAATGAAAAAGCTCAGTCATACATAGGCCTACACAAACATTACCTCTCACACATTATCAGCACATAAAAATCCCTGACCCCACCCTGACCTGATGTCATAACCCTTCCATCGATCAATGTGCTTGAATAAAGTGTGTCCTGAAGGGATTCAGTGGGACCAGCAGCCTGATTACAAACAGACAGTTACAGATGAGCCCGCCTTTCCCACTCTTTATCTTCTTACATAACTGTAGCCTTCACCAACATCAATGGCATGGAGAAGATCCATTCATATGCAAGTTTAATTTGGATGTGTCACTCAAATGAATAAAAGGAACAATCAGATACATGAACTGATTTGTCTAGAGTTTTGAGACCCCTTAGACTTTGGATTGTGTGAGTTATTTGTATGTGCATATTAACAGACTATTAAAATATCAAAAATTCATGCAAATCACCCATATATTCACTGTCATGACCATGTATTATTTTCATTGATCTCTATATTAGCAGTGAAGCAATACGAAATAGTAGGGGTTTCATAATTACAGACTATGGGATTTTTGCTTCTTTAATCGAAACGATTAAATAATTAGCTGGTTAAAAGCATCATAAAAATGCGTTATAAAACGTACATTCACTCACTTGTGCTGTACAAAGGTAAATATGTCACTTTTTTCAAGCACGTCGAACTGCTTTTGGAGTCTATGCAGCCTATATGCATGTACAGTTGTATGCTACTATGCATTATAATTCTATTTACATTGTAATTGCTTCAAAATAATTTTAAATTGATCACTTTTTGAGCAGGCTAATGACTTATCCCAGTAGCCTAGTGTTGCCTGCGCAGGATTCATGTCCCGCTTCCTCGAGGTCTTCAGAAGCTCGTCAGTTTGAACAATAGCATCGCCTGACTGTCCAAACAGAATAACTGGAAGCGCGCACATCCGTCGTGCGCGACCCCTGACCCATCTAAACATTCCTTACATCCGTCATAATCACAAAACTATCAATTCATTCATAAAGTACTGTTCACACGACATGGAGGCTGCACAATGACCCAAATCCTGTGTTGTGAACTATTAGTCACTGAATCAAAAAATAATACGTTATTTTACAATCGCGTTATTTTATGTCTTTCTTTTTAATTACATTTGTTTTTTCCGCTTTTAGGCTTTATTTGGAATCATTTCCCATAGAGTGCTCTTTATTTCACGCGTGCTTATGATGGGATGCTGTTTGACAATACAGACTCACTGCAAGAGGAGAGCCAACGTTCCGTCATTAAGAATTTAAAAATATTAATATTTTACAGTAAGTACGCAGGACGTGTTGATTGGCCATCTTACCGTGTTCCAAAAAACGCGAAGTTTCCCTCGATGTGTTGATATGTTGTGGAAGGAGAGCAGGATAAGCAGCGCGAGCGCCTTCTCTTACGGTCCAGCGATACTGTCTACTGCTGCCGCGCGCTGCACACCATGTTACCGTAGGAACACGAGCCGCGGCGCTGCTCTGCTGGAGGAGGAGGCTGTGCGTCTACGGAACTGCACCGGACGAGCGGATTTAAAGCAAGGGAGGGTGTTGGTAGGATTACGTGGTGCCGCTTTAATAAGATGTCACTAGTACGCCGAATGGGACCGCTGCTGCTGTGTCTGGGTCCTTTTAGAGGGGTAGCCTACAGCAACACCTTCTAGAAAAAAAAAGAAGCTAATATGGGAGTCATGAATGAGAGCTGACTGTAAACATCGGTTGCAAATACCATGCTTTACGTTTGAGATAGATAGATAGATAGATAGATAGATAGATAGATAGATAGATAGATAGATAGATAGATAGATAGATAGATAGATAGATAGATAGATAGATAGATAGATAGATAGATAGATAGATAGATAGATAGATAGATAATTGTAATAGCAAATAGGTTTAAACAAAAATAAGATATATCTTATTCGATTATTTATAATAAAATGCAGAGTATTGGATCTAACAGATGATCAGAGTATAGAGAAAGAAGGACCAACAAGCAGCAACGAATGCAGGAAACTTACATCCTCTTAAACTTATATCAAAGAGATTTATCCATTAGGCTTATGCCATAGTTGGTGTAACGGCTAGGTCAGAGTGATTGGTCAGTGGTCAAAGATAGATGAAAATAGATATATGAGGTATTGTTTTTTGACCCCTTTAAGACCTTTAAGAGAATAGATCTTGCATTATGTCATGCCTGCAGAAATGGAAACAGACGTATTTTTATAAGGTGCATCACGTAATCATTTCTGATGGAAAATACACCCACTTGATCTAGAAGAGACACCAAAGATTTTACATTTGGAAATAATCAAACATATCAGAGCATATAGTAGAAAATATAAATGGTTAAAGAAATCATTAACATCAATAACAAAAATAATAATGTATAAAGAATAATTAATACAATAAATAAATAAAAGACATTTTTTCAAAAGAATAAATTGAATAGATAGATAGATAGATAGATAGATAGATAGATAGATAGATAGATAGATAATTGTAATAGCAAATAGGTTTAAACAAAAATAAGATATATCTTATTCAATTATTTATAATAAAATTCAGAGTATTGGATCTAACAGATGATCAGAGTATAAAGAAGGACCAAAAAGTAGTAAAATATTTGCAAAATGAAAGGAGAGAAGAGAATTTGCAGAGGCAGCAGAATGCAGGAAACTTACATCTCCTAAACTTATGTTATGGTCTAAGAAAAGATCAAAGAGATTTATCCATTATGCCATGGTTGATGTAACGGCTAGGTCGGAGTGACTTATGTCAAAGATAGATGAAAATAGATAAATGAGGTGTTGTTTTGACACCTTTAAGACCTTTAAGAGAATATCAGAGATCTTGCATTATCTAATGTCTCTAGATATGGAAATATTTTGATACAAAGGTACGTCACATAATCATTTCTGATGGAAAATACACCCACTTGATCTTACAGCACAGAAGAGACACCAAAGATCTTACATTTGGAAATAATCAAACATATCAGAGCACATAGTAGAAAATATAAATGTTTAAAGAAATCAATAACATCAATAACAAGAATAATAATGTATAAAGAATAATTAATCAAATAAATAAATAAAAGACATTTATTAAAAGAATAAATTGAATACAAATAATTTTGCATACACCAAATAGATAGATAGATAGATAGATGATAGATAGATAGATAGATAGATAGATAGATAGATAGATAGATAGATAGATAGATAGATAGATAGATAGATAGATAGATAGATAGATAGATAGACCCGACTAAGTCGGCAAAACTCAAAAATTAGTCAATTGGTTACATCAAAATTTTTAAGTTAAGAAATTCAAAGTTTAAGTAAGCAGAACTGGCAGAATTTTATTTTGTACTCAAACATTTTAATTGCTTTTAAATTGAAATATTTGAGTAAATTAATTCATACATTTGACTTAAAATTATCATGTTATCTCAGCATAAACACTTTTATTAGCTAAACTTAGCTAGCTGTAACAAGCTTATTCAGGTAACGCTAACTAGCTAATTTGCTAACCTGTTAGCAATAGCATGGTATAGCACTTGCTGAATGAGTGCAGCAATATAAAACATTTAATATACCTGCTTTCAAACCAAGCCGCTTGCATGATGGTAACTCTCCAAAAACCCAAATTAACAGAAACTCTTCTAAATTAGCATAACAAACATTAATCACTACTAAATCTCCCACTTAACATTAATCTTGCACAAAAAAAAATATTATATAACATTTAATTTTAGCATTTACTCTCCCTTTCGAGTGCCATGGGAAAAGCATGCTGGGAAACAGAAGTCCCAGCCCAGTTTCAGTTAAACTTAAGTTCATCTAAATGAAATGAAATGAGTTCATAAAACTTAAAGTAATGAAACAGTTCAGTTTACTTAAAATATATCAGTTCTGTGAACTCAAAAGAAAAAGAAAGTGCTAAATACTCTAAGAAATTGGTAAATACTACCAATTCATTATTTTGAGAGTGTAGATACATTTTAAGATAGATTTTTTTAAGGATGCCTCTGTTTGAACTCTCTGCATGTGGCCTCTGAGAGTCTGGGGCCCTATGGTGTGTGTTCAACATCCCCTATCTGTAATCCTGCCCTGGCTATGACGTGATATCATGACAACTGCTGAGAGGTGGAGAATAACACGGTGCCATGATAATGGGAATATGAGGCTCTAATAGTATCATTAGACATTACAGTGTAGAAAACACATTTTCCTTTCACTAAACAAATGACTATACAATAAAGAGAGAAGGATCCAAACCATGAGATCTCTCTGGTGTGAGACTAAGTAGCTTTAAAACGTCTTAATGCATGATCTTAAAGGCTACCAGCCAAGCAGAGTTTGACAGAGATCCGGCTAATTAACAGCTTCCCAGCAGGATCTGCCCAAGATGCATGATGACCCACCAGGAAGGCAAACATCAAGACAAAAATCTTGGATTTTTTCTGACATCATGACTTGCAGCTACTTGCAGCAGTTGTTAATATGTTAAAGGGATAGTTCAACCAAAAATGAACATTTGCTGTTAATTTACTCACCCTCAAAGTAACGTCAGGAGCCACGGGTTTTGTTTTGACTGTATATGGTTTTTTGACTCTTATAGTGACGGCACCCTTTGACTTCCATTATATGAATCACCAAGGAAATCTTCTTTACTGTTCTACTGAAGAAGAAAAAAGTCACCTACATCTTGGCCTGAGGGTGAGTAAATAAGCTGCAAATGTTCATTTTTGGGTGAACTATCCCTTTAACATGAATAGTTTTAATGTCAATATCATACAAAACCTCTAATTTTTAGACAACATGGTTGAGAATTGAACTGAAAATGCCTTACTCTGGTTCAGGTTCTCAATTTAAATTGAGGTAGCAAACAAGATGCTGAATTATAATTCAAATTGGCAAGAAATTCAAGAGCTGAATTTTTAACAGTGAATGTGCAGTTCTAACAAATTAAAATGTCATTGTCCACTGAAATGAATGGGAGGTAGAATGGCGATTCTGTGAAAGTGATTTAAACCTGCTTAAATGTTTTATCTCAAGCAGTAAAGCACAGCAATACCAAGGTTAATGGGTTTGATTCCCAGGGAATGTATAAACCAATAAAATCTATATCTTGAATAAAGCATACATCACTTTTAAAAGCATCTGCCAATTGTTTAAATAGTGCTGGATAAACATATTGATTTTTCTGGTTTTTCATTTAAAACATCCTGATATCGATTTTTAAAATGCAGAGATCAAGATTGCATATGAATTTCTCTCATATGTAAGCAAAATGGACTTTATAGCTGAATTTTAACAGTAGACATTCTAGTTCTAATAAATTAAAGTATTAAAGGGGTCATGAATTGAGAAATCAACTTTTCCTTGAGCTTTTGATTCATCGTCCTATAACATCCTATCTTGTAAGTTTCAAAAGATTTTATTGAAACCAGGCTCATCAAACGAATGATCCTGGAATACGCCGCCTCCGCAGAAGAAATCAACGCTGTTGCAACGTTAAACTCGCCCACTGGCACTTTAGTGAGATGAGGAGAGAAGAGCGATACAACAGGACAAAAATAACATTACCTTTCAAAGTATCCTTATGCTAGGAATATGGTTATTTATTTTCAACAATGCAAATGTTTCAGTTGAGATTTATTTATTAGTATTTGGTATTTCACTGTGGATTCTTTGGTAAATCAATCGCATCATGGTGCAGGCTTTGTAAACAGACTTTTCCGATATGGACTCGACAGTAATGCAATAACATGTAAGTAACTGTGTTAATTCTAATGCCTGATCAGGCATTAGAATTAACAGTTACTTACATGTTGTTTTGTCAGATGTTCTTTGTCTGTGAGTCAGTAAATCACACCAGTGACTAAACGGTCAACTTCACGTTGTTCTCTTAGTAGGATGAAAATAATTTGTTATTTACGTCCCTTT
The DNA here is from genome assembly GCF_018812025.1 of Megalobrama amblycephala. NCBI lineage: Eukaryota > Metazoa > Chordata > Actinopteri > Cypriniformes > Xenocyprididae > Megalobrama > Megalobrama amblycephala. The sequence continues at coordinate 6,278,176 of NC_063052.1, forward strand.
GCAATCGCTGGAGCTGTCAATCAAACTGCACAATTTTGTCAGTGACTGAGTTCTGGACACATGCCAAAACTCCTGTTTTATTCAACGAATATCTTAGTTATATCGTGTTTGCACTGTTAGTTACGATGAAAGCATTTGTTAGTGTGCAGAAATTGACTTGCAATGACGAGATCATTGCTTTCAGTCGCTCAACAACATGTCTGTGATCAGCTACCATGTTCATCACTGCAACCTTTCATGCCATGCTCTAAATATAATGCCATAGAACTAAATGTAATGCAGCACTTTTCACGATTAGTTAACCTTAAAAGCTGTAATAATAAAAACTTGCTAAAAGAGAGAGTAATACTTGGCTATTTCAATGGAAAGATGTTAGCCAATCACAGCAGTGGGCGTTTAGTCTCACAAAGTCTCACAACAGACACGCCTGAGAGTGTTCAAATAAGAGGGCTAAAATCAGGGTAGCAAAAATGCCTTTTATTTCTAAATTGTGACAATTTTTGATGTAAAAAGTATACTAACATTATAAGTGCACCCCAGGAAACATTACAAAACAATAAAATAGTGCAGTTTATGACCCTTTTAATGTCCACTGAAATGAATAGGAGATAGAATTGTCTGCTTTAAAATCACACCACTGGTCATTACTAAGTCTAGTCCATAGAAGCACGACTGAAGAGTCTCATGGAAGACTGGGCAAAGAACTTGAAATGACATTAATCAAATCCTGGGAGAATAGATCCTGAGGATGATCACGTTATGATCTATGAGAGCAAGTATGTGTGTGTGTTTTGAGTGGCCGTGTTACTGGTATATGGAGATGGCTGGTGTGGAGTCTTATCCCAGGCCAAAGCTCTGACTCAGCTGATGTTGATTGCATTAGTGTTGCTATATCTTCAGCTCCCTCCTCTCTCCTCTCTCTCTCTATGTGAATTAGAAACTGATGTGACTACATTTCTCCACTGTTCCTCATCCAATTCCACCTCTTGGTTTGTTAGCTGTGGCAAGCATTATTCTCAGCCTAGCTCCAGAGTTGCATTTTCTCATTCCTAGTGTTACATGTATTTACGAGTTTGCATTGTCCTCTCTTCTTCTAGGGCTTTGTTAGCTTTGAAATACACTGGACTCGAAGGCCTAGAGCATATTACAACAGTCTATCCACAAAGAAGAAAGCATCTTCATAGAAGTCACTTGGCCTAGACAAAACCTGCAGATTTTTTCACATGTTCCGCCATGATTTTAAAGGGAAAATCTGTGCAATTCTGATTTAAAATAATGGATCTCAAACAGTAAAGCATTAAAAGCAACACCAAGTTTCAATAGGTTTGATTCCCAGGGAATGAATAAACCAATAAAATCTTAAGTCCCATGTACATCACTTTAAAAAGCATCTGCCAATTGTTTAAATAGTGCTGGATAAAATTTGATTTTCTGGTTCTTATTTAAACCATCCCAATATCAATTACTAAAATGTCAAGATCAAGATTACATATTAATTTTTTGTTCATATGCAAGCAAAACTGAAATACACCCAAATGAATTGGAATCAAAACAAAATCAGATTCAAATAGAATCTCTGTGAATCTGAATCATATCAGGAAATCTGTGCCGATATCCAGCCACTAGCATCAATATAATCAGTCTGATAAACTGCCCTGTACAGCTTAGCTTTGAAGGGATAGTTCACCCAAAAATGAAAATTCTGTCATCATTTACTCCCCCTCAAGTTGTTCCAAACCTGCATAAGTAGATCTCATCCCCCACTGACTGCCATAGTATTTGTTTCCTACTATGGTAGTCAATGGAGGGCGAGATCTGCTTGGTTACAAACATTCTTCCAAATATCTTCCTTTGTGCTCAACAGAACAAGACATTTATACAGGTTTGGAACAACCTGAGGGTGAGCAAATGATAACAGAATTTTCCTTTTTGGGTAACCTATCTCTTTAACAAAAAAATAATTTCCTTCATATGCAAGCAAACTGGACATTATAACTGAAAAACCCAAATGAATCAGAAACAAAACGAATCTGAACCGAATCAGGGAATCTGTATCAATATCTAGTCCATTAATATTGTTCAACTGAGAGCACAACACTTTGAATAGCTGAAAGCATAATCAAATTAGCCAAGATGTTTAATAAATGAGCACACAAAATGCGGAGGATGGTATGAATTAACTGGAGGTTAAATTCTGTGGGCACAGATTCAGTCATCAATAAGAAAACAAGAATAAGTTCTCAGCATGTATCCAAAACATTAAAATTAGCAAGCCTCCAGTGAGCAAGCCTGCTGTTTCAGAGTATAATTCCCTCTCTGATAGCTTGAGTTCTGCAAGGTAAAACACACGATCAAAGGAAACCGTGTGCAGGGTTACTGGTGTTGCATTTCTGCCTGACTCTGAGACCTGTAAAGCAGGCGGCACTTTCACCTGGCCACTGTCTCGCTCAGCGACAGCTAATCCTTACGCTGTGCATGTCACCTCTGCTCAGTTAGGGGATTATTGGGTTGAGCTATTTCTGGTGAAACAGGACGAGCTGCCCCATAATCTTAGTAGAAGCTTGACCAACCCCAACATTGTGGTCAATGAAGACAAGCACACAGGTCTTAACTCACTGCCTCTTAGAGCACAAGGTGATGATTGATTTAATGTGCTTTTCACATCCTTAATGCTTTGACTAGGTGCTAGAACACCTTTCACCTCTGAACTTGAATAGACCGGATGTTTTTGTATAAACCAAAGAGCGCAAAGGATTATGAATAAATCCACAAACCACTGAATGAACCTAACAGATGAATGAGTACTCTCGCTGTATTCACAGTGCATTATGTGTTTGAAGAGAAATATTAAACTGATATATTCTCCAAGCGGACTGAAAGGTCAAAATAGACAAGAATTATAAAGGTCAAATAAGCTACCGATCTGCATACAGTTTGTGTTTTTTGTGATTCACAATCACTGACCTTAGCAGATGCTTCTTAGTTTCATAAAGTCATGGCTTTTGTCAAAGCCACCTGTGGCCCACGTGGTCTAAGCAAAGGTTTAGGCTAAACGAATGCCGGGCAGAGCGGAGGAAAGTGCCTTTTCCATGTGTTCTCCATGATGTGGAAGTCATTTAGACTCAGCAGCCTCCCTCTATAAAGGATATTGCTGTAATTACGATATTGGCAGGGCTGGGTAATGTCCAGAGGAGAACATCTCTTTCAACAGGGCAGGGCAGAGGGATGTACCTCAGTGCATGGAGGCACATTAGTGAGAGTGCTCACGAAAGCAGATTAATAAACCTCGATTTGGACCTCACACCCTTTTTCTGAAATAATAGAGATAATAAGGGAAGGGCTGTGTTCTTATTCAGAAAAAAACAAACAAACCAAAAAACAGATAATGGTTCTTGCACATGTATTCTTCCACTGAGATGTGAACTGAACACAGTACTAAATGAGTTTAAGCCGTTAGTTCTCCCAAAAATGAAAATTCTGACATCATTTACTCTCCCTCATGCAGTGGTGTAATGTAATGAAGTAATAATATTTTTTGGGAGAATCTGTACTTTACTTGAGTTTTTTATATTTCTGTCAACTTTTACTTTTACTCCACTACATTTCCTAAATAAAATGCATACTTTTACTCCGATACATTTCCCCAAAGTATTTTTGTTACTTACTACAAAATAAATTCGGGAACAGACTGCAAACAAGTGCTTGACCAACCGTAGTTGATTTCATTTTCTGGGTTGCGTCCATTGCTGGAGCGTCTGAGAAGAGTGCGCTGTCATTATACAGTACGAGAGCGGCCTTTAGAGGCGAAATAAAAACTATCACTGCTGCCTCATAGAGTTTGTTTTGACACGTGACATGAGGCTGCGCTGCATAGAGCGGGACGCTGCAAAAACGGATTTGACAACAAAACTGTATTTTATACAATACACTACAGTACATGTTTTCATATCACTATAAAGTAATTAGTTTGTTGACTAGATGCTGCATTAGTGGAGAACAGTAGTATGTTTTCCATTGAGGCTTAGAGGATGCTAACATTACAATGTAAAAAAAAAATTACGGTAAAAAAACGGCAGCTGTGGTTGCCAGAACTTTACCGTAAAAAATACAGTAACAACGTAAAAAAACAATCTGTTAAATTTACGGTAAAATAACATATTTCATTAACTGATATAATGTTAATTTACCAACCTAATGAAGTACTAATATCTGTTTTGTACCTTTATAATACACTGACAGTCACCAAACACAGTGGTGATAAGAGTCACATGATAAATCAAAGTTCATCACAAGCAGCTTTTCCACAAGCTGAGGAGGACAATACTAATATTTAGAAGGTGCACACAGTGTCATTCACACACACACTAAACACCATCATGGTAACATGCATGAAATTTAAAAAATGCAATAAACATTAATTTAACAACATTAGATGTAACATAAAACCCTAATGTACATAACTGATTAGAAAAAAATTAGAAAAACTAAGAAGAAACAGAGTTATTTCAATTAAAATATATAAAATGTGAAGTGTCACGCAGGGAATTGTGGGAATGTAAATTTACGCTTTTTCACTGTAAATTTTACAATGAATTGTTATTTTTCACTTTCAAAAACTGTGAATTTAACGGTATTTTACCGTAAAATTACATTAAATGTACCGTTAGATCTATTACAGTTATTCACCGTATATAGTACGGGAACTTTCTGTAAACCAATTGACAGTTTTTCACTGCAGCATTTTTACAGTCTTTTACTGTTAAAATCACGGTCATTTTTTACAGTGTATAGTACCTCAAGTGGTTAAAACAATGTGACAAAAACACCAATGTCATGATTGTTACCATCTATTTGCATTAGTTTATATCCATTTGTTCGCTTTTATGCATTTGTTATCCAGCGAAGTTGCATATTTAAACTATATCCTCATCATGCAGCGACAGAAACATAACTCAGAAATGCATTCGATTTTTTCTTTTCAGTTTTTTTCAGTTCTTTTTTTTATCGGCACTGTAACACATTTATTATATGTATACTTTCACACATCATAATGTGTGAAAGTACGCATATAATATGCTATGCCTTTGTATGTAAAGATGGACATTTTTAAGCATGACGTTGGATTTATATGAAATGGTAACACTTTACAATAAGAGTCCATTTGTAACATTAAATAGGTTTATAGAACCTGTGTATAGAGCAATTTTTAATATTTTGCTCCTTTTGCATTTTGCTTTTACTTGTACTTTTACTTTCAATACTTAAGTATGTTTAATAACAAAAAAATACTTTTCATACTTAAAGGTGATAAAGAGGATCTTTTCGTCGACTGAGAAACCAAAGACTGTTACTGAGTTTTTGAAATGAGCGCATGCGTAAGAACAACCCCCCCTCCTTTCGAGGGAACGCCTCCCAAAACTCGTGCACGAGTATTGGAACACGAGTGTTTACCACCGGCATTCGCTGTGTCGTGTTAGTGGATTCATTATGTCGGACTCACCGCAGGTAACTCATAATCTGCAGTTGTTACTCCTGTCTCCTGACAAAAACAGGCGCTGCATGCGGAGTGTGGAAAGTTACCGGAGCGCGCAGCCACGCACGTCTCTCACAAGGAATGTCACGGCAGTGATTGACAAGCCAGAGGGCCAATCGTTTAAGCGATGATCGCGTAAACGATTGGCTGATGTTTTTAAGGCCCTACCTCGTGCACAGATGATGTATATTCATTTTATTCCTTTCAGTGCACCTAATAAATAGCCTTTTATCAGTTAGAAAAGACAGTTTCAAGTAATATTGCAAAAATTTATAAAACAAAACATCCTCTTTAGCACCTTTAAGTACAAAAAATATCACATACTTTAAAACCTCTACTCAAGTAATATTCTAAACAGTGACTTTAACTTCTACCAAAGTCATTTTCTGGTAAGATATCTATACTTTTACTCAAGTATGGCTTTCAAGTACTTTATCCACCACTGCCCTCAAGTCGTTCAAAATCTGTAAGACTTTCGTTCATCTTCGGAACACAAATTAAGAAATGTTTAATGAAATCTGAGAGCTTTTTTGTCCCTCCATTGACAGCCTACGCAACTACCACTTTCATGCCCCAGAAAGGTAGTAAAGACATCATAAAAGTAATCCATGTGACTCCAGTTGTTTAACCTCAATTTCATAAAGTGCTTTGTTTGTGCAAAAAAAAAAAAAAAAACATAATGAAAAAAAGGATATAAATTGAGGTAAAACCATTGGTAACATGGATTACTTTAATGATGTCTTCACTACCTTTCTGGGCCATGAAAGTGGTAGTTGCGTAGACTGTCAATGTAGAGACAGAAAGCTCTCAAATTTCATTAAAATATCTTCATTTGTGTTCTGAAGAAGGTTTGGAACAACATGAGGGTGAGTAAATGATTACAGAATTATTTTTGGGTGAACTAACCCTTGAAACATTCGGGTCGACCAGTGTAGACCAATCATTCTCAACCAGGGGGCCCGGGGCCCAGCAGAAAGCCTCAAGATTACTTAAAATGATTTAAAATAAGAGAAAACAAGCATTAGAAAAATCAAGATATTTATTATTTTAACTCACCCCAATCAACAACTGTCTCCTTTTAAGAACCAGGGTTTCCATCGTCTTAAAAAAATATGAATTATAATGAGCTGAATCAAAAACACAATGGCTCCAATAATGTAGTGAATCAAACATAGATTTACTGACTGGTTGTTTACATGACAAAATGAAAGTAAAAATGAATATTATGGATTTGTCAGTAGCATTTCATAAAAATAATAAAAAAATTAGTTACCACAGTGTTTGTCTATTTAGTATTCTTGTTTAATGCACTCATAAAAGCATCTTACAACATTTACTACCAGCTAAATTAAGCATTAACAGGCAAAAAAAGAGTTTGATAATGGATAATGAATTAACATAATGAGTCATGATAATGAGTATTGAATTAACATAATGAGTAATGAATAATGTATTATCTGTAATTTGGTGCATCAAAACGTTCATTACAAAAAAAAGATGACATCTAACAAATGTACCTTAGTCATAATGTTGAAAGCTACATCAGTGTCAGTTTTTCTCAACCTTGTTTATCATTCCGGGAATTTTACATATGGCAGATTTACAACACACAACAAGGACAATTTGCAGGCTTGACATCAAGATCGATATCGAGTACCTGGCGATTCTGTACCCTCAGTACACAGATGAGGCGATGACACTGGTGCATATTAATGGGCCATCAGTGACCCCGAAGAAAACGGATGGTCAATTTCTATTGCATTGTCAATGTAAAAGGTGGTGCCATTCTGTCGTTTAGCATTAGCCTATATAAACAAAAGCGGCCAAACGTTATCAGTTACATACAGCTTTAAGAGCACTTGCGGTCAGACTTTTTGAATTATTAAAGTGTTTGTCAATGTCACTACTGCTATTAGCAGCCAATTGCCTTAAAGGACAAACGTTGATGTAAGGTTGTGGGAAAACCCTCTGTCACGAAATATTCCACTATGTGAAGCCAAGAAACACTGAACATCTGCAATGCAGCCCCGGCTCTCATACCAGAGTCAGCCTAAAGTCTTGTATAACAGCAGCTGAGCAGCAAGAGACTGAAAAATGAAAAAAAGAAAACAAAGCTAAATTAATAATGATGGTGGAGCCCACCAGCAGCAGGAGAGTGTTGCTGCAATATTGATGAGATCTGAATAGGAACAGAGTCTGAATTCTATGCTTGTCTGTGCGGAGGCTTAAAAAGCTTGTTATCGGTATGACATATAATGTTACCTGTTTATTAAGCTTCTTTTTGACAAGACCAGGGCATTTACATGCAAAATATGCTCACAAACTTCAAACATCAACTTTAGATACTCACTTCACAAGAAAAAAAGGGCAATATTTTTCTCTGGTTTTGACGGCAAAGCATTGAAAGAGAATAATCTGCCAGAATGCAGGTAAAGATGTTTACATGGTGAGTTAAATCATGGTGTTTTCTCACCATTACATATTGTCAGGTTATTAATCGGTGTAATATTGTACACGCAAATGCACTTCTACCAAAAATATTTACATAAAAACTTAGGCCTAATTTCGTTTTTGAATGTTTGCTGCAATGCAATAAGTTTCCTCTAAAAGTTGGGCTTGATTTAGTCCTGTTCCTAACCCACACAAGCACAGAATAGCAATTCATTTGCTTAGGTTGGCTTTCACAAGTTCCAAATCAATATCTGCACCATCCTTAAAGTGACCCATCCATTTTTGCAAAGCATATCAGCGGTTTATATAGCCCATAAAATGCTGAATTATTTATGCAGTGTAGATGGATGAAAGTGTTGATGTAAGAACTGTGAGAAAAGTATTGAGGCAAATAAGTACCAGTTCAGGAATAAATAAAACTTGCTACTGCTAAGACAGAGACATTCCTGTTTATTAAGATGAACGATGGTGTCTAAGCTGTTTTCTCTGATTTACTTTCTTGCTGCTCTCCGGAGTGTGTTGCACAGACCCAGAATGCTGCTCATAAACTCTACTCCTCAGCTATTATCATTCAAATAAACAGTAGCCGTTTTGATCAAATGGGTGTAGTGTTTCTCACGGGAGCAAAAAATGGCCACTTGTGACATTGATTATTAATGCTAATGAATAAAATTTTGACGTGGTAGTTTGTTTCCTGTGTTCACTCACACAAAGACACCCATAAGTGCAGCCTGCAGTCACATACACACACATCCATGAAAATTCACTTTCAAAATGAGAAGAAATTAATGAGGTTTACTGGAGCACAGAGGCCTACTCTTTTGTGTTTAAAACAGCAGAACATATAAAAATGTTCAGACTAACTTTATGATCATATCTGCAAGATTCGATCAGGTTCAATGGTGCACAATCAACAAATGGGTTGCAGGTCTGTTTCTCTGATAACTGAAAAAATAAATCTAAATTCAAATAATAGAATGCTAATAAAATTAAAATATTACTATATTAAATTATAACTAGCCATATTATACTATATAGTTACACTGCAAAAATGTTCATAATTTATACAGAAAAGTAATTTTTTAATTGTGAGTTACATTACAATACAGTGAAAATTTGTAAATGGTTTAATATATAATATATAACTTTTAGATTTTTTGCAAGTAAAAAATAATCAAATATAAACATCAAAATAAATACTTTACTCACATAATTCGAAGCATGCATATAGCATGCATAATGAACATCTTGTAAAGATTCATTTGAGGGTTATATTAGCTGTGTGAACTTTGTAAATGTGCTGTAATATAATCGAGAGCTCGTGTGGCAGGGAGCACGCAAATTAAAGGGGCGGCGCGCTGAAAAAATCAGTGCATAGTTAATGATGCCCCAAAATAGGCAGTTAAAAACATTAATTTAAAAAAATCTATGGGGTATTTTGAGCTGAAACTTCACAGACACATTCAGGGGACACCTTAGACTTATATTACATCTTGTGAAAAAGCATTCTTGGGCACCTTTAAAGAAAGTCAGATCGAGACAAACCACCATAGGAAATTTGGAAAGATAGGTTGATAGCTACAAACTAATGGCCAAATGTCAAAATTTTGATAGGAAGTGGCGAAAAAATCCAATCAAAGTCGCTAATGGGTCATTTTTAATGCTCTCCTATATATTAGTGTCTATAACTTCAAAAGGAAAATAGATATTTTCACCAAATTTGACACATACTGTATGTATGGGCGTGATCGGACAATAGGTGGTGCTAAAATTGTCAAAAAACCTTTAAAAAACATATTTTTCATTAGTAAATTGCCTGTATTGGCTGTAACTGGTCTTTTCCATCTATGATCTAAGTGCTTACATGCTTGCTAAATAAAATATAATACCTTTTTATGTGCTTAAAAGCCTTAAAGTGCTTGATCCCTGATAATTGCTGCTCGCAGCTATATTATTTTATTTAGTTTTAAATAGTTTCTTCTTATTTTATTATATCAGCAATGTAAAATATTGTGTTTTGCATTACATTTTTGTCAGTGTTTATTGCATTGGTTTAGTGTGATGTTTGTTACTCTGATGGTGTTTTGACTTTGTGTGTATGACCCATGTATTGGCCATGTTTTATGGACAGAAAACGGTTATTTTTACCTTAACATTTTAGTGTAAATTTGATGAGATATTTCTTTCAGTGTATAGGGATATATTATCAACTTTTTAAAGCAGGGAGAAAACACATTTTTGTTTGACGTCAAAGGTTGTGTGTCCAAAAAAAACCCTATTATATATGCTCATCCTAGAAAACCTTTAAGAAATCTAAGCACAACTCTAGACTAAGTCCTCCAGCAAAACCAAACCCTCTTAGGGTGGCAGCATTCAACATCTCATACTGACCAGCTTTCCTCTGGAAGACCTACAAGATATTCAGACCCCAAATCTGAACCCTTTGCGGTGAAGAAGAACATCATCTTACCATCAATAAGGCTGTAAGACTGAGTGGTTAGAAATTACATTTTTAGCACGAGGCATCTTTTTAAGAGCATAATTCATTCATAAATTTTCCTCGCAATGTGCATTTTTTATAACTTAACACACTGATCAATAAGAGATTCGCTTAATAAAATATACAACCATAATTCATAAGGCAGATATATCCAGTGGCACTCCAGAATATTAGAACATGTGTAACCTTTCTTATGAATCACCACCAAATAAATCAGTAATTCCGAGTTGTTCAAAGCTTCCTCAGTTCAGATGTTGATCAAAGTGTCTTTCCTTTCCAACAAGGGGAATCCACAGAGACTGAAGCGATTATCAGAGCACATGTGCAGTGACATGCACAGAGCTGCCCTCTTGCTGTTGCTGATGGCAAGATGTCACAAAGCACTATGTGACTATTCCTAAATACAAAATGTTAAGGATTCATTAGAGTACAAATTATGCATAAATGTGGATTAGAGGGCTGGCTATGCAGCAGACACCTACAGTACACCAGACTAGTTCATGTATGACAGTAAATCCTGTTAAAGTGATGCTGTAGAGGAGTAATTGGCTTTATGTACTCAAACAACAACTGTGCCAAACGGTGTCTCTGAGCTACTGCTGCTGCTGCTGCTGTACATCTAGAGAAATTCACAGAGGTGATGTTAATGTGGTCAGATAGGAGTCTTTTTGTGATGGGTTTTATGACTCAGCATCCCCTGAAAGCACCTGTGAGTTCAGATCAATTTTGTGTGGATATCAGAATGTGTTTCGGTAGTGATCTTAGGACATTTGCTGGGCAAAAACAGAGTGCATATCTCTTTACACACGCCTCTCAGCTGTTCAGTGAGTAGAACACTGCCCATCAATTATGCATGGGAAGTAATGCACACTTTGTCTATACTGTAGGGTGCTATTGCTAAAAATTGAAAACATCTGAAAATGTTATCTTAGGTAGGGATTCATTAAGGAGATTAGTACTATTATTTACATTGTTTATTCTCATGTTGTTCCAAACCTGTAGGGATGTCCAATTTGTGAACAAATAATTCTTTTGAGTCAATTTTTTGAGTGAATGATTTGTTCACAAATTAGACCAATGCGATTCTTGAGTTCAACTCACTGATTGAATGATTCAGTTAAAAGTTAACTGGAGTTAAGATTTTTAGAATTTTCAGTCTGTTCAATTGTATATGGATAGTTATTATGAAACTTTTATGAGGTTCTTTGTTATTTTGAAGCTTTTCAGTCCCAGTCCTCATTCGCCTTCATAATTATGAAAAAAGTTGGTAAGAATTTCTTCTGGTGGTTGCTTATGATTTCATTTTTTTAACTTTAGTTAGTGTGTAATGTTGCTTTTAGAGCATAAACAACATCTGCAAAGTTACGACGCTCAAAGTTCAATGCAAAGGGAGATATTTTCTTTTATAGAATTCTGTTTAAGGACTACAACAAACGGCTGGTAGGGACTACAATGAGCTTCTTCCCAGAATAGTGACATCACTAACCCTAAATTTGACATAAACCCTGTCCCCGAGAACACACAACAAAGGGGGCGAGGCCATGTTGGGCTGCTTTAGAGAAGAGGAAGAGTAGTAGAGTGTTGTTGCCATGCCGTCAGACTGCTTCACAAACAAGGGTCAATTCGTCAATTCAATGCTGGATTTGCACAAAAGATTAACATGATGGCACATGCTAGTCGAGGAGTTGAATCAACTCCACAGTAACTACATAAATGTATCCACAAACCATTCAGAAACATCTAGATCAGTGGTTCCCAAACTGGGGTACGTGAGGTGACAAAAGGGGGTACACGAACAAAATGCTGAGTAGTTCATTTAATTCTACATTAAAATAATATTACAGCGTGTATTTCTAACTGCCAAACTGTCGTAAATCCAGTACATTTAATCAAATTACCTCATCATTTGCAGTCAAAAATGACTGTATCCACACAAGCAGCATGCATATATGATAGATTGCGTGCCGAATCTGCTGCCTTAAATCGCGCTAAATTACTGCCGTTCTCGACAATGCACCTTTGTAAAAGTGGGGATTTAGCACTTACTTGCATGAAGAACAAATATAGACACAGATAATGAATTAATTTCGATTTAAGACTTAAAAACATACCTTGTGTGAGTTCTTGTATTTAATGATGAAAACGAGCAAGAATGCAATTGTTCCCAAATATCCACATGACTGCAAACGTGACATTATTATACAAAAGGTCAAAAAAACAAAACGTACATTTTAAACACAGTAGTATTTACTCTATTTTGCAATGAAATAATAACGAAAACCACAGCAGAACTACAACACACGTCTGTGTTTCGCGAACAATTCTGCGACTTTGAGTTTGAACGAATTGTGAGAGTCGATTCAATGATTCATTCACAACCACTTGCTTCGTTATTGAATGAATGACTCGATGATTCACTCATAAAAACAGTGACTTGCTGCCACCTACTGGCGGTTTTAGTTTAATATTTAAAAGTTTTACTTAGTTTTACCATCTTTGCATATTTCTCTATTGAACATTTTTATTTAAAACATTATTTATTTTATAAAGTTATTCATAAAGGTAAAAAAAAAATGCACTGGAAAATCAATTTAGGGGGCAAATATTGTCCCTAAAGTAAAGGTGTGACTGCAGTCGAAGTGGAAGAGAGGGGGTACGCGGAAGGATGGTAATGCCAAAGTTTGGGAACCACTGATCTAGATGCATTCTAAAAATTGTAACTTCTTCCCGAGTCTCTCATCAGTGTCCGACTCCGGTTTGAACAATGTAATGCTGAACACTGTTAGTGACAATCGTCATTTTGGCTGTGTGAGATTCTCCAGCTTTGTTGTTGTTGTCTTTAAAATTCTATACTATTTTGTCTACATAAACGAAAAATAAAACACTACAAAACCAAAGCATTAGGCATCATAAGATTATAATGTACAATGTGAATGTGCATTTTCATTTTGTGATTTGCTGAAGATTACATTTAACAGTGTTATTAAATAATTAGTGTTTTTAAAAGAGCGTTAGATGACAGCAAAAGTTAATCTAAATGGGAAGATACAATATCAACCAAGACCAATAAATTAAAATGATTGGCTGATGATAACCAATATGTTACCATTATATATCTTTTTCCTTAGTTTCCTAGTCTGGAAATAACTGAAAACCTGCTGATTTCAGTATCTCATTCCCTTTACTAAAAACATTTCTCTGATTGATGCTGTTTACATGAAAAGTCTCCACTGTGAAATCTACTGTACAAGTATCTCTCATCCTTTCTCCATCTCCGCCATCGCATTTCATTAGGAAATGTCACCACTTCTTGTAACTTGTTTAACAGAGTGTCTCTTTTTATTCGGGGCTGAACTGTCAGTTCACAGCCTGGACCAATTTCACATCCAGCACCTTCATTATGATTCTATGAACAATGGTTTTGATATAATCATGTTGACTTTCAACAAGTGTTAATCTCATTACTATATCCTTTTATGTACAAACACTTTGTAATTTATTCTGTTTACAAAGCTATCAGACTCAGCCCTAAATAATTAAGCAAAGAATGAAAGAGGATTTGAAATCAAACCACAGCTTATGGACTACTCCCTGTGCTGTGCAATATATACGCTCCAAGACCATCTATTTAAGAGGCTCATGATCAGAGAGCAGAGCGCAGCATAGGCTCTATCTATGTACACATCAATCACATTTGCACCAGTCCTTCGATTTAAGTCCAATTTGAGACCAGCTTCACATGGGAGCGGTTTTAATTAATGTGGATTGCCCTAATTAGCCTCTTTGTGACTGTCTTAATTACCAGGACAAAAACCGGGACACCCCAGTCTGAATTAGCGTCATGCTAGTGGATTCTGAGCCTTATTTTTATGCAGCAAGGTCAAATGTTTCCGTTCTGCTCTCCTTGCATTAATGAGACTGAATTTGCATGTGTATTGAATTAGATTTGACAGATTATCGTTCCTCTGCTAATCTCTGCCATTGCTATCCAGGGAGTATTTTTTCAAAACAAAACTCGATAAAGACTCCATGCATTAACATATTGTAACAGCAAAGTTCCCAGAGGTTTGGTAATGCCACAAGTCTGCAGATGGAAAAAAGTATTCATCTGGAGAAAGTATGGAAGCCTGATATAAATCTCAATTGTGAAATCTCATACTACAGCTTTTCACACTTGAAATAGTTACCCTGGGGCATTCATTATTTTCTTTTACGTTTCACATTGCTTATAATTTACCCAGGGCTAACAGTTAATCCTGGGTATTCATATAATGCGGTTTTGCACTGTACATTCCTAAACCCTGGGTTAGCGTTCTTATTTGCATATTTGCTTTGTCATTGACATTGATTGGACGAACACAGTACACAACCTGTTTACATAAAAGGTCTAGCATTGTACATCCTCGTATTAGCCTATATATTGCAAATTGTACTATCAAGTATGGACTTTTTTAAAGGTAAGAACGCAACAGTCTCTTTATTTTCCAACGCCATTTGACATTTTTCCTATAAAACGCTGAAATGACTGTTTACTATACAGCGCAGTTTCCATGACTGTCCTAAGTACATGAATATGAGGCACGCAATTGGTTGTCGGTTGCTAAGCGTCTAGGTGTAACATTCTAACACCAAATCATTTCAAACTGCACCAGAATTAACACTGCAAAAGTGATGCTAACCCTGCTACGAAGCAGGGTTTCAAAACCTGGGTAAAAAGCAGTGCCAACCCCGCTTATAAATTACAAGTGTGAAATATTCCTCTACTACACAGAGTTAAAAGCGGGATTTAGAATGACAATAGCCCAGAGTTAAAGGCAGGGTAGGTGATTTGGTTTAAAAAAAAAAATTGTTATGCTAGTTGAAAGTCTCTTCAATCCTGATAGCAATCACAGTATATCATCTTGGAAGGTGTGGGACCATAAAATGTTCATCCAATCATTGCCCTTGGAACAAGTGCAACGATACAATGTCCTTCCTGCCTGTCAGTGTATGTATTTCCATACCTCCGCGTGCCCTGCTCTCACAAACATCAAACGTCAGCGTGTTTCATGCTATGCAGAGTTAGACAGACTTCAGTCACAGAGCACCACAAATGAAACAGCCACCTTTTACAGTTCCTCCTGAACCAAAATGAGCTTATGCTGCGCTCACGCCATACCGTAATTTGTAAGAGATGGAAACCCGTGACGTTATACTTGGAGAGGTTCACAACTCAAATTAATGCGTTTCAAAGTCAACACTATCAATGCTGAAATGAATCTGCAGCAGTCAGGTGGTACAGCTCAGTGCTCTTTAAATTGTTAATTGTAATGTTATGTGCTTCGAGACATGAGGTAGTTTAACGCCATCCCTCGTGAAGCTTTTGTTTGCTCCCTGCTGTATGAATTCACGTGTTTTGGAGGAGGTGTGGCTTTGGAGAAGCTCTGAAAGGAGGGTGGGATCTTACTTTTTATGCATACGCGAGGGTCAATGTATAGCACGCGTGACACGAATTTCGTCATCAGAAGAGTATGTGCACCGCTGGATTTTTGTAAGGTCGCAAAAGCAGAATTTTATTAATGCCAGAATTTTACCGTAAAAAATACGGTAGCAACGTAAAAAAAAAATCTGTTAAATTTACGGTAAAATAACATATTTCATTAACTGATATTAATGTTAATTTACCAACCTAATGAAGTACTAATATCTGTTTTGTGCCTTTATAATACACTGACAATCACCAAACACAGTGGTGATGAGAGTCACATGATGAATCAAAATTCATCACAAGCTGAGAAGGACAACACTAACATATAGAAGGTGCACACAGTGTCATTCACACACACACTAAACACCATCATGGTAAGACACATGACATTTTAAAAATGCAATAAACATTAATTTAACAACATTAGGTGTAACAAAACCCTAATGTACTAAACTGATTAGAAAAAATGAGAAAAACTAAGAAGAAACAGAGTTATTTCAACGAAAATATATCAAATGTGAAGTGTCACGCAGGGAATTGTGGGAATGTCAATTTACGGTTTTTCACTGTAAATTTTTACAATGAATTGTTATTTTCACTTCCAAAAACTGTGAATTTAACGGTATTTTACCGTAAAATTACATTAAATGCACCGTTAGATCTATTACAGTTATTCACCGTATATAGTACAGGAACTTTCTGTAAACCAATTAACAGTTTTTCAAGGCAGCATTTTTACAGTCTTTTACTGTTAAAATCACAGTAATTTTTTACAGTGTAGCATGAAAGAATACAAAGATATTTACATGGGTTATAACTCGTGGTGTGAGATTGCTTAAAACTGTGCATGTGTCAAACGCCTGTGTACGCATACGAGTCAAATGAAGTATACTTTGCAAGGCTGTGTGTTCGACTGTGCATGTATGCGAGCATAAAAAACGAAGTATACCTTGAGCTTTATGATTTCAAAGCTAGTTTGCTATTGCTAGCCTCTCCGAAAATGACTTACCTTACCTTTAAGCCCAGTGTGAAAAGCCCTACTGTGAAATATAATGACACAATAACGGCTTCCATACTAAAGTGAGAGACTGATTTATGGCCAAGGTTAGAAATGACATTTTTCTATTGGAAAGTAATAGATTTTCTAATATCCCAGGTTCTCAAAAGAGATGAGAAAATATTAAAAACCCTCTGAACTCAGAATTCCCAAGCACTGCCTGAAGCAGAGGATTTGCGGCATTCCGGAAGTTCGCCGGCCACTCAGAAAGAGTCACAACAAACTCCTGTTTCCTTGGTTTTATTGCCATCTTGTTAGTTTCCATAGATACCCTTGTTTTTCACAATGTCTACTAATCACCAACACCTGTCCTTCATTTAGCCTCTTTACTTTCGTGTATTTAAACCGTCAGTCATCATTTGTTCGTCTTGTGTTAACTTTTCATGCTGGTGTTTCTCTGTATGGTTCCTAGTGGTTATTAAATGTGAGTTTATCATCCTTCTGCATCACGCATCTTTGTTGTGGATTATCAAGTCAAGCCACCGCGTGACATAGACAGAGCTGATGTACGCAAAGTCGTATGCCGAACAGCCTTTGGCAGCTCAGGAACCTTAATTAAATGGAGATTGAAGAATCAGAAGCTTCGCCAAAAGGATTGAGCTTCCATGGCAACAAAGTTGGGAAGGTTTAATTTATGTGTGAGGATTTTCTCTCTCTCTTTCTCTCTTTCCCCACATTATGGGGACTCTCAATAAAGCATCAGTGAATAGCGATGACATTGCTTCTATTGGAAGGCCTTGTCACCCAGGGCTACTCATTGGTCTGAAGATACAGCTCATCAGGCGCTGTAGATTTGGTTATTGGTATGGCCTAAATATAGCACCAGGGCCGCTAACAGATGAGAGCAGACAACTAGTCCCTGGAGTAAAGGAGAATTTGCAGAGGCATTCAGGCAGTGGACATCTAGCAGACACTTAGATAGAACGCAGGAGAATGAATTGGGGATTGAATTTCATTTAAGAGCAATATTGTTGAGAGACTTTCAAATCCAACATAATTCACATCATTGATTAAATGGACAAAAGAATGAATCTCAAACAGCTCATGCTGGTTGGAAATGTGAGAGATAGTGAAAATGCTTCTATTTCTATTTTTTCATTAATAAATGACAAATTATGGCAAATCCTGAATTATATTATCAGCATACCAATTTCAGTAAAAGTTGTATATTAACCTTGAAATTGTGCAGAATATTAAATATTGTAATGATTCTGTTTCATGATATGATCTTTTCAGACCTCATTGTACTTCTGAATCTCTGAATGTCTGGACCCCTGTAAAATATGATATTGTAAAGCTGTTTACCTGTTGACATGGCAGGATTTGTACAATGCAACACATATGTAGCAATCTTGAAACGCAGACTTGTGAAAGACTACACTCTTAAAAATAATGGTTCTTTAATTGGCATTGATGGTTCCATGAAGAACCTTTAACATCCATGGAACCTTTCCATTGCAAAAAAGGTTCTATAGTGGAAAAAGGTTCTTTAGATTATTAAAATGTTCTTAACAATAAGAAAAAATGGTTCTTTAAGAACTGATCACTGAAAGGTTTTTTGAGGAAGCAAAAATTGTTCTTCTATGCGTCACTGAGAAGACAACACCCTTTTGGAAACTTTATTTTTAAGATTGTAAGCTTAAGATTGTAAACTTAACTAAAATCCCCTTTTCCAAAAATGCCCCCATAGCAAGGTATATGCTGGAGGTCTCCATTTTTGACTCATGCTGACTCACCATGGGAGCTGGTGCTGTTTGGGTTAAATGGGATTGGAGGGGGGTTTCTGATGTAATGCATTTGAAATATTTTTGTTGGTATTCCTCATATAGGGAAATAAACATGATGTTATTTACGTCATATGATGTACTGTTAGATAGTACTCTCTAGAAAGGCCACCTAAACAGATTCTGTGAATGAACCTCACACCATATGATCTGGAAGCAGCCCAGTGCACAAGTAGGTTGCCATGGTGAGCAATGGAAAGGTTCTCCCCCATGGAGACTGACTCAGACAAATTTGAATCGGGCAAAAATCTGTTCTGTTGCTGTTTGAAAAATGTTTGGTCTGGGGGACTAATTAATTTACAACAATGCTTTGTATTGTGAAAAAGAAAAAATGTACTTTAGCCTCTACTCGGGATCAATCTGAAAACAAAAAGCGAGTGACTAAAATAAGAATACATATCCACATATAACAACTCTGCCTTAAAGGATTAGTTCGCTTTCAAATGAAAATTTCCTGATAATTTACTCACCCCCATGTCATCCAAGATGTTCATGTCCTTCTTTCTTCAGTCGAAAAGAAATTAAGAATTTTGATGTGGACTTCATATAGTGGACTTTAATGGAGCCCAAACGGTTGAAAGTCAAAATTACAGTTTACAGTGATACCAGATGATCCCATTTTCTAAAAAAAACAAAAAAACTTTTTTATACGTTTTAATCATAAATGCTCATCTTGAACTAGCTCTCTTCTTCTTCTCTATTTGAATTCCAGCAGTGTAGACACTGCTAAGTGTATTACTGCCCTCCACAGGTCAAAGTTTGAACTAAATTGTCATATACAATATGCTAGTGCAAGTATATAACAATTAGTTCAAACTTTAAAGGTGCCCTAGATTCAAAAATTGAATTTACCTCGGCATAGTTAAATAACAAGAGTTCAGTACATGGAAATGACATACAGTGAGTCTCAAACTCCATTGTTTCCTCCTTCTTATATAAATCTATTTGTTTAAAAGACCTCCGAAGAACAGGCGAATCTCAACATAACACCGACTGTTATGTAACAGTCGGGATCATTAATATGTACGCCCCCAATATTTGCATATGCCAGCTCGTGTTCAAAGCATTACACAAGGGCAGCCAGTATTAACGTCTGGATCTGTGCACAGCTGAATCATCAGACTAGGTAAGCAAGCAAGAACAATAGCGAAAAATGGCAGATGGAGCAATAATAACTGACATGATCCATGATATCATGATATTTTTAGTGGTGTTTGTAAATTGCCTTTCTAAATGTTTCGTTAGCATGTTGCTAATGTACTGTTAAATGTGGTTAAAGTTGCCATTGTTTATTACTGTATTCACGGAGACAAGACTGTCGTTATTTTCATTTTTTAAACACTTGCAGTCTGTATAATTCATAAACACAACTTCATTCTTTATAAATCTCTCCAACATTGTGTAATGTTAGCTTTAGCCACGGATCACTATCAAACTCATTCAGAATCAAATGTAAACATCCAAATAAATACCATACTTATGCGATTAGACATGCTGCATGACGAACACATTGTAAAGATCCATTTTGAGGGTTATATTAGCTGTGTGAACATTTTCTATGTTGTTTAAGGCAAGTGTGAGCTCTTGGGCCGTGGAGCATGAGAATTAAAGGGGCCGCAGCCTGAATCGGCGCATATTTAATGATGCCCCAAAATAGGCAGTTAAAAAAAAGTGAATAAAAAAAAAATCTATGGGGTATTTTGAGCTGAAACTTCACAGACACATTCAGGGGACACCTGTGGAGGGCAGTAATACATTTAGCAGTGTTGGAGGGGAAGAAGGTATCAGACTCTGATGTTAAATGACAAAATAGACCTTATACAATTCACACACTACATGGATGAGTACATAGTGCATAAGTACATAGTGTATAAGTGCATAGTGTTAAGTGCGTCATTTGGGACACAACTAGGGATCTCTAGATAAGACCCTTATTTCTCATCTGGGATCATGTAGAGCTCTTTGAAGCTGCACTGAAACTGTAATTTTGACCTTTCAACCATTTGGACTCCATTGAAGTCCACTATATGAAGAAAAATCCTAGAATGTTTTCATCAAAAACCTTAATTTCTTTTCAACTGAAGAAAGAAAGACATGAACATCTTGGATGACATGGGGGTGAGTAAATTATCAGGAAAATTTAATTTGAAAGTGAACTAATCCTTTAACCTCCTGAGAACCAGGGGGAAAAAAAAACAAAAACATTTTTTGTGATTTTTTAAAATTATTTTTATTATTTTTTATGTCATATTTGGAGCAAAAAAACAAATGGAGAAATTAATTTCTTTCTTTTTAAAAAAGATATTTTATTAATAGTTTATGCTATGTCCTCTGTGTTGTCCTCTACAGAGGACATGTATGAAATAATGCTGTTTCATATAACAGAAAGTCGTTTTCTGATTTAAAACCCCATAACGATAATAACCCCATTATGATTTCTGAATGATCATGTGACACTGAAAAATAGATTAAAGATGCTGAAAATTCAGCTTTGCATTACAGAAATAAATTACATTTTCAAATATATTAAAATAGAAAATAGTTATTATAAATTGTAATAATATTTCACAATATTACTGTTTTGTGATCAAATAAATGCATTGGTGAGCATAAAAGACTCCTTTAAAAAACATTTTAAAAATCTTAACTTTTGAACAGAATTTAAAGTCTTTCTCTTCTAGTTAAACTAAAACATTATGCTCTCAGAGGTATTTGAAATCAAAGATTCTCTAAAAAATTTACAGTATTGATGCCAGTTTCCACCTCAGTGTAAAACATAAAACAGGAAACTTGTGAAAAAGTTTAAAATAAAATGTAAAGCCACAAATATAAAAGAATCACAGTTGTTTTCTTTGATGTAGAAACATGATTACATAAAAATGAATGCCCTGCCTGACTAGCAATAGCAAGCAGTATGGTTCATGGGATATTGATACTAGTAATGATGTTACAGTATAGAGACCTACCAAGTGATCTTGTAGGTGAACATGACCATCTTCATTGAGTTATACTATGGGGCCTAGATTGAAGCAATACTACCTCAATGTAGAAGAACAGTTTTACACTATGCTGTTTACCATGAAATGTGTAAAACTGGAAGACTGATAAACATCCAGTTTCATATTGCTCTTAACTCTCTAGTGACTCAGTGTCTCTAAATGACGACTGGCTTAAAGTGCATAATCTGCATGACCTCAGAGCAGACGTGTCGTGTCTGTGCACCCAGGGTCCCTGTTATTACATTACTGTCTGTTTAAAGTCACAGAGAGAGAGATGAACATGGCCATTTGAGTCTAGTGGTGCAGCCTGACAGGGAGTGGAGATCAACAGCGTTGGGGGGGGACGCCTGTTGTTCGGGATCAAACTGACAGATACATCAAATAACCCTGATTTCCGGGAACAAGCATTTCACACATAGGGAGAAGTGTGACTCAACAGTTAAAATGTCACTGGGAGGTGAACGAGTGACCTTTACAGCACATTTTGGTTCTAATAAAAAGCTACTAAAATTAGGCCATCAATATAACTGTTGGAGGACAGGCGTGCATCTGGAGGCAGTTAGAGTCTATCAGCTCCTTCCTTCATGAGGCCGAAGAGACTGGCTGGCTTTTATTTGTTTAGTGCGACTCTCATCTCTCTCCTGGCTTTGGATCATCACATTAAAATGCTGGCTGTAAAAAATAAATCTAAAAAGACTTTGTCAACATTTGACATCATGACAAGCGTCACTGCCTTCAGGTTACAAATGACACGCATCTTCGTGGTATTAAACACAAAATGAATGTGTCTTACACAACGTTTTTCTGTAAAACATCCATGATCATGACAGATGCAAATTAAGGAATTCAATGCAAATTCCATGCGGATGCACATATTCCCGAGGCGCTCGATCAACCGGCCGCTGAGCGTAACATCTGGAGATGTAGCTGATGAGTGCAGTTAACTCCTTCTGCATCATCAGGCCACTCCTGATGTGAACAAATAGATGAGGAGAGCTCTTCAAAAGTAGTGGATATAGTAATCTGTTGGATTTTTCAAGGTATGGACACTATAGCTACACTCTCAGAAAAACTAGGATCGTCCCCTTTTAGAAGGTTATAATATGAACCATTTAATATTGGTACCAGTATGCACTATTGAGGTACTAATATGCACTCTTTAGGTACTAAGGTGTAACATTCGAAAGGATACACAGTAAAATCCCCAGAGTTAAATTAACTCTGCTCAGAGTGCATATGGTCCCTCTCTAAATAGTGTTAAAATAACTTTAACTCTGCTTCAGTGTTAATGAGATAATTAATCAATTAATAAGGCTGTGGCTGGAAGTCAGTTGTAGTTCTTGTGTTTCTCTTTTCTTCAGTGATTCTGCTTGTTAACAGCAGGTGTTCATCACTAATGCACAATCATCACATATTTAATTGTTTAATTATCTCATTAACTTTAACTCTGGAGATTTTGCTGTGTACCACCCCAGTGACAGCTTTTGTACATTTTTTTCTGAGAGAATATGTTTCCATCCACCTATTTTTGTGCACATGTTGGGAAATCACATTAATAAAAATGCTGGATGGAAACACCAAGATGCGCACAAAGTCTAAAAATTTGCATTAAAAAACATATGCGCTCAATTGAGGCGCATAAACTTTTTATCCATGAAGAAGGCATGTGCATAAACTATGATGGAAACACAATAAATCCCTCAATGCACAACCAAAAACTGTGGATGTGATTGGATAACTGGACTAACCAGTGGATCAGTTTCATTGCACAGCATCTCAATTAGCTGTTTTCATCACCCTGTTTTTATGCGCACCAGAAACAAGTGATGGAAATGCCGATTTCGGAGGAAAAAATCCCTTAATTAACAAAAATGTTTTTACACTTGTGGTTTTGACGTGCAAAAAAAGAGTTAATGCAAATAATGAAAGATGGAAACGCATTTGCTGAATAAATTCTGACGTAGCGAACATTAAACCCACGTGACTAATAGGCTGTTACCACCAATGGTGTTTTGTTTACTGTTGGTTAGCCTAGGTTACCAATACCACCGTCATCTGCTCGAACAGCTTGATGGAAACGCACCTAATTTGCTTTTTTTTGTTTTGTTTTTTGCGAAATTTGAAAAGATTTCACATTTGGATGGAAACCCAGCTAATGTTGGTTTGAGTATTCTAAAATTGCCTGAGCCAAAGTCTGTCATCAAAATGATTTGGTATAATTTCCATGCGTCTCACATGATTGCATTCTTAAACACCAGCATCCGAATGCAAGATAACATGATAGCATTTATTGTGTTTCATCTGCATACAAGTCATTTATGGTGCAAGATAAAAGTGCCACATGGCTTCCCCAATTGCAGCAACTTCCATTTTTATTACAAATGTTTTGCACCAATTTCCCAGGAAATTTGTCGCTTCATAACATTAAGGTTAAACCACTGCAGTCACGTTGACTATTTTAATGATTTTTTACTACTTTTCTGGACCTTGAATGTGGTAATTTCATTGCTTTCTATGGGAGATTAAAAAAAAATCTCTCAGATTTTATCAAAAATATCTTAATTTCATTTTTGGGTGAACTACCCCTTTAAGCAGAAAAGAAGGTCTACACAGCATGCTTATCTAGACTGAGTGGAAATCACTGCAGAAGAACGGATGCACACTGGGGACCTAAAAACCCAGTGCAAGCCACCCACCGCTGCCCTGTCCACCCACAGCCTGACCACAAGGTTAAGTCAAGGTGTCAGCGATGTATCTGAATCATGCTTACTTTGCCAATTCATTTACACTTTCCAATTAGGTTGTATATTTGATGTACATATATGTTAAACATTAGATAATGCAGTAGGTGCCATAAACTAACAATGAATAACAATTTCATCTAATTTTTTTCTTCAAGTCCTCACATTTTAAAGGCATTTACATAAAAAGGTAGATTGGTGTAATTTGAACAGGAAAAGTAAGATTACCTCTTATCTAACTGCTAGTTGGTCAAACTAGTTCTTAAGACACAATCTTAACATAGTGGCTAATTTTATGCAACTGGCCCAGCCTGGTTTCACAGACAGGTCTTAGATTAAGCCAGGATTACGCCTTAGTTAAATTAGGACATTTAAGTAGCTTTTATAAATATGCCTTACATTACTGGTGTGCATCTTGAGACAAAACAATGACAGTGACATATTTTAAGATATGTTAGTGAAAGTTGCTTTCAGTTAAGACAGCTCAAACATGCATTTTAGTCTGGGACTAGCTTAAGCCTTTTCTGTGAAACCGGGCACTTAGTGTTCAACATGTAAAAATTAATAAAAAATTAGAATTTAAAAAAAAAATGAACAGTTTTGAGAGGATATTTTGGGTGCACAAAGGAGGATATCCTTAAAAAAAATGAATCGTTTGAGTTTCAAATGACATTACGGTGGGTAGATGATAAATTTTAGCATAAGCCTGCATTTTAGACAAATAAAGCAATTATTATGTTTACCTAAAAAAAAGGAGCAAATTAACTATTAAAGGTGCTAAAGAGGATGTTTTGTTTTATACATTTTTGCAATATTACTTGGAACTGTCTTTACTAACTGATAAAAGACTATTTATTAGGTGCACTGAAAGGAATAATATTAATATACATCATCTGTGCACGAGGTAGGGCCTTAAAAACATCAGCCAATCGTGTACGTGATCATCGCGTAAACGATTGGCCCTCTGGCTTGTCAATCACTGCCATGACGTTCCTTGTGAGAGACGTGCGCGGCTGCGCGCTCCAGTAACTTTCCACACTCTACAGGTGCCACATGCAATGTTTTTGTCAGGAGACAGGAATAACAACTGCAGATTATGAGTTACCTGCGGTGAGTCCGACATAATGAATCCACTAACACAGCGAATGCCGGTGGTAAACACTCGTGTTCCTATACTCGTGCACGAGTTTTGGGAGGCGTTCCCTCGAAATGAGCTGTGAAGGAGGGGGGCTGTTCTTACGCATGCGCTCATTTCAAAAACTCAGTAACAGTCTTTGGTTTCTCAGTCGACGAAAAGATCCTCTTTAGCACCTTTAAATATACAGTTTTATTTAATTTTTTTTTTTTTTTTTGTGTGTTTTTTTTTGGAAGTTGCATTCAAAACAGTGGTATTTTAATATTATTGATATACTAATGTTTTTATTATTATGAGTCTCATTATAGTATTTATTCATACTTTGAATTAGCTTTTGTTTTATAGTTTTGATTTTCATTTTAGTTTGCATTTTAGTCATTTTATCATGTCCTTTTGTCATTTTACTAGTTACTGTTTTTTTACATTTCTATATAAATTTTATTTTATTTTATTTCAGTTTTAGTCATTTTAGCACTTCAACCTAAACTTATTTTAGTTAAATTGTCGTTTAATATTTTATTTTATTTCAGCTATATTTTAATTGCCGAAAATTATTTTTAATAGTTTTAGTTAACAAACAACAGTTTTAAAATGCACTTCAATCCATTTAGCTTTAACCAAGATTAGTAAATTCTTTAAAAATATTGCTTATTATTAGTTCATGATGCCTAATGTATTAACATATATTTACATATACAACCTTACTGTAAAGTGTTACTTGCTGCTGCCAGTTCTCCTTCTAAAACATATTCAATTTTCAGAGAGTTCTCTTAGACTTGAAAAATCATGAGTGCATTTATAAGGTGTTGATTAATAAAAAAGAACCCTGTTCTCCGCAGAGCCCAAGCTAAGTCATGCATGATTGCTCTAATGGTGCTACTTGGGCTCTGGTTACTATGGAGACAGCAGTAAGCTGTTTCTAATTTAATAAATACTGTAAAGATTGACCATAGATTGGCCACACCAAGGGAAAACTTCATCCTGTTGCCATAGATACCTCCTGCCGACCACTAAGCAACGGTGAGATGTATAAATAAATAAATGAACCAACTTTAAATTATAATACATGATAAAAATTAATCTTGAAGTTATATAAAGCGTTTAAACATTACAATCATATCAGCATGTAACCAAGATGTCATTGTTAACCAATTACACTAATTCTTCTCTGCCTCCATGAGGCTCAATTCAGGTTCACAATGATGTCTGTGGGGGGAAAAAATAAATCGCTGTTCTTTTTTTAGAGACAGGTAGAAGAATGTGTCTAACTGTTGCTTTTAGTCACAACGGAAATCAATGCCCGGCAGTGTATGAGCTTATCGATTAGATCTGCATGCTTGCTTAAGACATTTCAGTAGAGCTGCCGCTAAGGGAAAAGGGCTCTCTACCGATACTTGGCTCCTTCCACCTCCCTGTCATCTATTCAGGCCTGTCATCCAGAACTGATGGCTCTGGCTGATCAGAGGAATTTTGGTGAAGCCTGATGGATCCGTCAGGTCTCATTTAGGCTACTTTTAAACTGGGTTGTTGTTTTTGGTCTATGAGTCCAGACATTGATCTGAGGAAAAGATGCCTGTGTTACACCACAAAAGTGTGACAACAAAGGGAGAACTAGGAGACAAAGATGTGCTCAAGCTTATCTTGTATATTCCTGCTGAAAAAGAAAAAGAAAAACTGGTCTAAAACCAGCCTAAGCTTGTTTGTTAGTCTTAGCTTGTTTCCCAGTCTGGCTAAGATTTTATGCTGGTCATGTTTTGAGGGATTTTGGGTATTTCTCGTTTAGTCAGGCTGGGAGACTAGCTTAAACCAACCAAAACCACAAAAAAAAAAAACCCAAAAAAACAAACAGCTAACAGTAGCAATTTCAGCTTAGTTTTTTTCAGCAGGGATGTTCATGCATGCACACTGTTTCTTTAGTTGGGGAGTAACTAATAAAATGGTTAGTTCACCCAAAAATGATAATTCTTTCATTATTTTACTCACCCTCATGTCGTTCCACACCCATAAGACCTTCGTTCATCTTCGGAACACAAATTAAGATATTTTTGATGAAATCCGAGAGCTTTCTGACTCCTCTATAGACAGCAATTTAACCACCACTTTCAAGGTCCAGAAAGGTACTAAAGACATCATTAAAACCGTCAATGTGACTATAGTGGTTCAAACTTAATGTTATGAAGCGACGAAAATACTTTTTGTGTGCAAAAATGAAAAATAACAACTTTATTCAACAGTATCTTCCCTTTTGTGTCATTCTCCTACGCTTTTAACGTCCAGTACTTCATAAAATGAAGGTTGAACCATTGCAGTCACGTCGACTATTTAAACTGTGTCTTTAGTACCTTTCTGGATCTTGAAAGTCAGAAAACTCTCAGATTTCATCAAAAATATCTTAATTTGTGTTCTGAAGATGAACAAAGGTCTGACGGGTGTGGAACGACATGAGGGTGAGTAATAAATGACAGAATTTTCATTTTTGGGTGAACTAACTCTTTAAACAATCAACAAACCTAAATAAATTTCTAGAAGTTCAACTGTTTTACAAACAGTGCTTATTTGCCAGTTTCAAGACTGTCCCCAACGAGTAGCTACGTTGCTGCCTCTATCACTATAAAGAAATTTACAACTGAGCAATAAAGTGGGGGGAAAAAATTAAACGTGATGACAAGGGGCTTACCTAGTTTGCATGGCCTTGTTGCACAGTCCTGCTGCGATCGATAACAATAACACCCTGTGGTTCTAAAAGCAACTTTCTTCATTGACAGCCATTCAAAATTATCCGTGTATTGTTAAAAATACATTTCTTTAAGCAACATGTAACCTACAAATCATTAACCTTTTCAATATAGTATATGGATGTTTCACCATTGTCCGATTCTTATTTGGACCCACTGTCTAAAGCGTGAATGTTGCTGTGTCACCAAAAAGCCGCACTTTCGTGACCTATTTTTCCTGTGGCTTCAGAGTAATGAAAAGTCACATGACATTTACAGCTCAGGTTATAACTTGTTGGTTCAAAGATCTCTGTGGTCTCATGAACAAAATGCGATGAAGATTAAAGGTGTCCTAGATTCAAAAATTTAATTTACCTTGGCATAGTTGAATAACAAGAGTTCAGTACATGGAAATGACAAACATTGGGTTTCAAACTCCATTGCTTCCTCCTTCTTATATAAATCTCATTTGTTTAAAAGACCTCCGAAGAACAGGCGAATCTCAACATAACACCGACTGTTACGTAACAGTCGGGATCATTAATATGTACGCCCACAATATTTGCATATGTCAGCTCATGTTCAAGGCATTAGACAAGGGCAGGCAGTATTAACGTCTGGAGCAGCACAGCTGAATCAATAGACTTTATGCAGGTAAGCAAGCAAGGACAATAGCGAAAAATGGCAGATGGAGCGATAATAACTGACATGATCCATGATTACATGATATTTTTAGTGATATTTGTAAATTGTCTAAATGTTTCATTAGCATGTTGCTAATGTACTGTTAAATGTGGTTAAAGTTACCATCGTTTCTTACTGTATTCACAGAGACAAGACTGTCATTATTTTCATTTTTAAACACTTGCAGTCTGTATAATGCATAAACACATCTTCGTTCTTTATAAATCTCTCCAACAGTGTGTAATGTTAGCTTTAGCCACAGAGCACTATCAAACTCATTCAGAATCAAATGTAAACATCCTAATAAATACTATACTCACATGATCCGAAGCATGCACGACGAACATTTTGTAAAGATCCATTTTGAGGGTTATATTAGCTGTGTGAACTTTGTTTATGCACTGTTTTATAGTCGAGAGCTCGGGGGGCAGGGAGCGCGAGATTTAAAGGGGCCGCAGCCTGAATCCGTGCATAGTTAATGATGCCCCAAAATAGGCAGTTAAAAAAATTAATTAAAAAAAATCTATGGGGTATTTTGAGCTGAAACTTCACAGACACATTCAGGGGACACCTTAGACTTATATTACATTTTGTGAAAGAATGTTCTAGGTCACCTTTAATGATAGGCCTAATGCTCAGAGAAAAGATGGTTTTAAGGACCTTCTTCAAGCTCTCCAAAACTGACTTCACTCAGCAGCATTCAGAAGTCAAATTCAATTAATCGATTCATCCGGACAGTTATTAATGATTCGCTGATTCGAGTCCCTGTTCAACGACATAAATGTTGCTGCTCTCATCAGTTTGTCTTCAACTCAGTTATTAGTTAAATTATTGTTTTCTAGTTGTGTTAATTGTTTATATTGTAAATGTATCTTTACATTTAATGCAAAAACATTATTGTTAGATAAACCTTAAAGACTTAACTATTAATCTATAAAGATAATGTTCTGGTTGCAAGGTTTTTTTTTCAGGTTTTGTTCATGTTCATGCATAAATAATGGTATCTGTTATATTCTGATGGCATATGTTTATGTGGAAAAGAATGGGACAAAAACAACAGCAAATTCCCTTTAATGCCCAATTCTGTGGTCAGTCATGGCACTGGATTATAATGATGATTTACTCCCGGGGCCATACCCAATCCAATCTCCCACATTTTCCCTAATGAATTCCCGCAGCTGCTGATAGAGACTAATTATTGTTATTAGTTCAAAGTCTGGCAATTACCTCACTATTACCTCATTGCCACAAAGACCAATTCATTGGCTACAGTCAGAGGGCCATGAGGCTATCGATTTCAGACAGGATATTAAACATTAGGTGTATACCGAACCTGCTGCAGCCTATCTGATGAGAAGATGTTTTTCCTGTGGAATATATTTGCTAAAACATTGGTCTGAATACATATAGACACATCAGCAGTGGAGACCACATGATTAACTGAAGCGAGGCCTTGCTGAGGGAGGGGGGCGACCTTGTGTTGAGGCAGGCAGATCATACAAGTTCACGGCATTTCTCTCCATCTGTCTGCACCAGGTTTAGATGTGGCTTCAGCTCTCTATAGCTCATAATAAATCGGTCATAATCTTCCACCCATCACATCACAGCTGGTTCAGCCTAATACTACAGGATGTAATGGTGCAAGTACAGCACATACAAACTGCCAAAACACACACAGAACTGCTAACATCCTGTTGTGACTAAAATAAGGCTTTTATCCCTGCATTGTGCATTTTTACAGTCGCTCTAATTAGCCAAGCCTGGCAAATGTCATAACAGAGCAGCTGTCAAAAGCATCTAGTGAGCTCCGGTTTGTTTGGATTTGTGTGCATGCTGACCTAAGGTTATTCTAAAAAATCCGGTGCTCATTATTTCAACATAAAATGCCTCTAACAAAACAGGGATATCAAAAACCACAAATTTGCCTCGACTCGCAATGTTCCACTCGATGAGACCTTATCAAGCCAGCGCACAGTGAACCGACTTCAGGAAGGAAGTAAAAGTGTTATGAATTTATTTTCCTGAGGGCATGACTACATGGTTTTCCCCATGCAGCCAAACTAGTTTCAACACCACCATTGATCTGCAGGCAGAATTCAATTTCTGGGAGCTTTATCACACATAATCGATTCGAAGCGCCTCTGTAAGCAAAGTATTTATAACATGTATCCTCATTCATTTTAATTACGGAAACAGCAGGAGTTATATTAATTAGGCTTTGTTAATCTTTCATTTAAACATTCAAGTTCAATTTTGCACTTGAAATGAAGATGCTGTTCAATTGCATCCCGACTAGTTGGTTTTCACTTACACACTGAAACTAAATTCGCTTAATCGCGTTCTGTAAACACACTGTAAAATACGGGAGTGACAACAACCGCATTCTACAACCGAATTAACTACCTAAAAATACAGGTAGTGATTTACAGAAATTCTATGCAGTGTGTACGGAACAGAACTGAACAACTAACGTTAAAGGGATAGTTCACCCAAAAATGAAAATTTGATGTTTATCTGCTTACCCCCAGCGCATCCAAGATGTAGGTGTCTTTGTTTCTTCAGTAGAACACAAATGATGATTTTTAACTGCAACCGCTACCGTCTGTCAGTAGTATAATACAAGTCAGCGGGAACTTGGACTATAAGAGTAAATAAAACATGACAGACAAATCCAAATTAAACCCTGCGGCTCGTGACGACACATTGATGTCTTAAGACACGAAACGATCGGTTTGTGCGAGAAACCGAACAGTATCATTTTCTACCTCTAATACACCACTATGTCCAACTGCATTCATCACTCGATTCGTTTGGTCTGATCGCGCTCTGACAGCGGCAGTGATGTCTCGCGCATATACTTCAATGAGAGCCAGACATCACTGCCGTTGTCAACGGTTGGAGTTAAAAATCATCATTTGTGTTCTACTGAAGAAACAAAGACACCTACATCTTGGATGCTCTGGGGGTAAGCAGATAAGCATCAAATTTTCATTTTTGGGTGAACTATCCCTTTAACGTGCATCTGATCTGAGAGGGAAAGCACGAGCCTTGACTCATTCGTGTTGCCAGATCTTGCTAGAAAAGAACAAGTCGATAATAAACCGAAATAAATCCAAATGCTTTATTCTGAAAATAAGACCAAAATATCGCGATTCATGTCTGCTCACTTTAATAACTTTAATAAACCGGTTCGCTTTATGAGCCGAGATTTTGTGTGAAACAGTCTGTAGAAGCACAAACAAAACACGAATCCTCCGTCGACTGTGTTTAGTTAAATTGCTGAAAATAACGAGTGTTTTGTCACTGTAATATTACTTTGGTGACAATAACGGATACCAAACACGCGACGCCAGATCACTGTTATGGTTTCCAAGTTGTCAATCATAGCATTTTCGAGTCATGTTTCATACACACCGATAATTTAGGGGATTCACTCCCGCATTTAAAGGGATAGTTCACCCAAAAATGAAAATTATCCCATGATTTACTCACACTCTAGCCATTCTAGATGTATATGATCTTCTTTCAGACGAACACAATCAGAGATAGCCTATAGCCTATTTAAAAATATCCTTAGTTAATGGTTGTGAATGGCGGGCCGTGTTTTGAAGTAAAAAATAATGCATCCATCCATAAAAAAAAGTAATCCATACGACTCCAGTGCGTTAATAAAGGCCTTCTGAAGTGATGCGATGTGTTTTTGTAGGAAAAATATCCATATTTAAAACTTTATAAATTCAAATAACTATAACTTCCGGCGGATGTCCGTACGCAGAACGCGCAAGTTGATTTACGGTGGAAGAGTAGGCCTATCCTTTGACCTGACGCACAACGTAATGACGAATGCAGAGGTGCAGAGGACAGAGCAAAACAAATAATTGATTATAAGCCTAAAACTATCATTTTTAAAAAGATATTTCGGAGGATTTCGATATAAGAGAAGAGGAGCTTAAATTTGTTGCTCAGCCCTATTTGTTTAAACCGCGAGAAGCTTACAATACTCCTACATCCTGCGTCATACATCGCGTCAGAGGATTACTTATTTTACAAGTTTTAAATATGGATATTTTTCTTACAAAAATGCATCGCTTCACTTCAGAAGGCCTTGATTAACCCCCTGGAGTTGTTAACCTAGGATGGCTTGAGGGTGAGTAAAACATGGGATAATTTTCATTTTTAGGTGAACTATCCCTTTAAATGCGGAAACTTACAGTGTGTACGTTGCCTAGTCAATTTCTAATTTAAAAAATCATTTCATTGAAAGTCTTTTTAGTAGAAGACGTTCATTTGCTTCTTTAAAGAGTGTTTGAGTGCATTAATAAAGTGAGCCAGATGGCAGTGTAGTCCCTCCCCAGCACTTCTCTGAAGTAATAAAATGGAAACGATCTCTGATCAATCACTACACACGGGGTGGACAACGATGGCCTCATTACCACGATGGCGCCTCAGAGGCCCAGTTGCTTGATAGCCCTCTAGTTTATCTGCGCCTGCAGTTTGGCGAGCCTTCTGGGTAATTGGCACCAGCAGCAACAATCAACAGAGACAGCATTCATTTCTTCTCTTTTTAGCTTCAAAACCTCACTAAGCTTAACAAGTGCTTGGACACTGACAAATTCTAGGCTTGTTTTTGTAGACT
The DNA here is from genome assembly GCF_018812025.1 of Megalobrama amblycephala. Classification (NCBI taxonomy): domain Eukaryota; kingdom Metazoa; phylum Chordata; class Actinopteri; order Cypriniformes; family Xenocyprididae; genus Megalobrama; species Megalobrama amblycephala. The sequence continues at coordinate 6,311,877 of NC_063052.1, forward strand.
TTCAGACTGAAAACTCCAGCAAATCTGAGATACTATATAGGATGATGCACAAAATAATAAATCGTAAAATTGTTTCTTATTTATAAATGATGATTTATTTTGAGATTATGGCAGCATTAATGTTTTTGAGGTCTTTTAGAGCTTCTACAGTTATTGAGGATAACATAAAGCATTGCTGCCATCTAATGTAATGCTGAGGAGGTACATGCCAGGATTACTAAAATATATTCTCAAGAAACCCTCAAAAATATTATTTATAAAACAGTTCATTCTTTGCACTGACAAAAACCAGCTGAAGGACTATTATGTAATTAGTCTTTTCTCTATACACAGCATTTGCAGGAGAAATATGCTGACAGTGAAACTGATAAGACTTTTTTTGTGCCACGTTGCACATGGGCATAAAAGTTCTGTGTCCTCATAAAAATCTGCATTCCTTGTAACTTTACCTTCAAAGTAGAATTTCACATTCGGTTCTAAATGCAAAAACCATTAAATAAAATCATCATTCAGAACAGAACATCCTACTGAAGTAAACCCAAGAGAGTAATATGTTCTCCATCAGTAACAGTTATATAGAGAAAGCACAATGAAAGCTGAAATGATATCTGCTTCTTTTACTTCTCAGAGTTGGCAATCTTTATAAGGTTTATTCAATATTGGAACTGTCTTTGATGGTGCTATTTACTATGATGTCTGTATTCATCAGCTGATAATTTAAGACGTTACATTAAATGTTATTAGGTAATTTTCTTAGAATCCAAAAATGGCTGTACAATATAGTTTGGCAAAATTAACTAGCTGTTTTTTTTCTTTTCTTTTCTGTGACTAATAGTGTGAACTGGAAAATTGGGCCCTCTTTTGACAAACCTCACACAATGTAAAAAAAGTGGCCCAATTTGCCTGAATGCACTTGGATAACAGTACATAATACACTATCTTTTAAAACTAAATAATAATTATTGCATTATATTCGTTTTGTCCTTTATAATATTGATATTCTTATACCATATTATCCAGAGAACAACAGTACAGAGACAGATCTCTAAAAAGATCTCTGACATTTATGGAGGAGGCAGCTAATCTGTCATATTTCATATAGATTTAACAATGAAAATAATTTAAAGAGACAGACTAAACACTGATGTCAACACAATTTGTTCCAATAATGTTTATAGGACGGATGCTGCAAAACACTACTAAACAGCACAGTGACACAAGAAGACAAAGCACAAGAAACATGTGAATAAACCAGTACATCATGCAGGGAATTATGTCTTATAATATAATAATCAGATGCCCAATTCTGGATAATGGTGATAACTTTTATTTGTGTGTTAGATGCCAAACCAGGGATTATGTGTAACAAGAAAGGACATTAACTGCATGACAAATGTACCTGGAGAGAAAGAGTGGCAGGTAATGTAGCTCAGTGGAGTTTTATTGCTGTTTTGTTTCTACAAAGAGACCTTTTCTTTCTTTGGCTGACAGACAAATCTGACCTCTTCTATTCCTTGTACATTCCCTTTCACATACAATAATTTTCTGTCAAAAGATATACATACACTAACGTTCAAAATTTTGGATTTGGTAAGACTTAAAAAAAAAAAAAAGGCTGCATTTATTTGATCAAAAATACAGTAATATTGTGAAATATTATTACAATTTAAAATAATTGTTTTCTATTTTAATATATTTTAAAGTGTAATTTATTCCTGTGATGGCAAAGCTGAATTTTCAGCATCATTACTCCAGTCTTCAGTGTCATAGAATCATTCTAATATGATGATTTGCTGCTCAATAAACATTTATTATTATCATCAATGCTGAAAACATTTGTGCTGATTAATATTTTTGTGGAAACCATCATATATATTTTTTAATATTCTTTGATAAATAGAAAGTAAATAAAAACCCATAATTTATTTAAAATTGAAATCTTTATAAATGTCTTTACTGTCACTTTTGATCAATTTAATTCATCCTTATTGAATAAAAGTATTAATTTCTTAAAAAAAAAAAAAAAATTGCTCACCCCAACTTTTGAACAGTATGTATATTGAATCCAGATAAGAAAAACAGAAAATTACACGTAAAACGATGAAAATATACTTTCTATAGATTTCTATATATTCTGAATAATTAATTCTCTCATATGTAAAATATGGCTTCTTATCAATGTCGAACATTATATTATAGACTAACAATCCATCGTATACGACCACATACATTAGACTACTACATAAGAATACTGTAGTTTTACTCACACAACAGCATCTACAGCAATAATCAACAACACCATCACAGTCAATTGCTGAATTATACAGTGCGGTTCAAAACACACACCGTGTAAACACCGTTTCAGTATCGATGTCACTTTACATACAAGAATAGCAGCACGCATTCACTTTTAACAGTAAGTCAATGTCGTGTTTTTCGACAAACTGTCGCTGAGAAGCGTATGCTTAGATGACCGTTCATTGTAGTGCTTTACAAGAGGCACAGTGGTCAAATTTCATTATCATAATGCATATTTCAAGAGTCATGGACAGAATAACTCCAAAAGATCAGCACTTGGCTGAATCTTTTTGGCTGTATGTTGTGTATGGCCTTGCATAGGTCACATGGAAAAAAGGCCAGGAGAATACTGAGATCCTGAGCCAATGAGTGCACAACTGAGTTTAAAAAAGAATGTCTGAAACTTGAACGTCACGTCCAAAATAAGAACAATATGTACCTCTTCATGTCTTCCCTATCTTTTTATTTGGATGTATTGGTGCTTTTTTTATGAGGGTATTTCTGTGCGATCCCATAGGGCACATGTGCAGCGATGGCACCCATTTCTGCGGCACCTTCCACGTGGAACATCTGGTCATCAAAGTAGATGTGGGGCCGGATTTTCTCTAGCATGGGGCCTTTCGGTGCGCCGGCCAGGAAAAGAGCCTCGTCAGTCTCTAGTCCCCAGGCACGGAGAGTCTTTAAGGCACGGATGCCTGAACTGGCTGCACTGCGGGCCGTCACGAGGTAGGTGCGGATGGGACAGTCCAGGCGGTGGCCTTTAGCATAGAATTTCTTCTGAAGCTTCCCAAGCAATTCCAGGAAACTCTTCAGTGGCCCCTGTGAGGTGAACAGATACATTATACAGTAAATATGTGACCCTGGACCACAAAACCAGTCATAAGTCGCACAGGTATATTTGTAGCAATAGCCAACAATATGTAAAGTATGGGTCAAAATTATCGATTTTTCTTTTATGCCAAAAATCATTCGGATATTAAGTAAAGATCATGCTCTATGAAGATATTTTGTAAATTGCCTACCGTAAATATATATAAAAAAATTTTTGTGAGTGTATATGTGTTGCTAAGGACTTCATTTAGATAACTTTAAAGGTGATTTTCTCAATATTTTGATTTTTTTGCACCCTCAGATTCCAGATATTCAAATAGTTGTATCTCGGCCAAATATTTTTCTATCCTAACAAACCACACATCAATTAAAATCTTATTTATTCAGCTTTCATATGATGTGTAAATTTTAAAGGTGCCCTTGGTTGTTTTTTTACAAGATGTAATATAAGTCCTAGGTGTCCCCTGAATGTGTCTGTGAAGTTTCAGCTCAAAATACCCCATAGATTTTTTTTTATTAATTTTTTTAGCTGCCTATTTTGGGGCATCATTAACTATGCACTGATTTTTTTCAGCGCGCCGCCCCTTTAAGAGATGCACTCTCTCTGCCCCACGAGCTCTCGACTATATATACATCGCATAAACAAAGTTCACACAGCTAATATAACCCTCAAATGGATCTTTACAAGATGTTCGTCATGCATGCTTCGAATTATGTGAGTAAAGTATTTATTTAGATGGTTACGTTTGATTCTGTGTGAGTTTGAGGCTATGCTCTGTGGCTAAAGCTAACATTACACACTGTTGGAGAGATTTATAAAGAATGAAGTTGTGTTTATGCATTATACAGACTGCACGTGTTTAAAAATGAAAATGAAGTGAAAATAGCAACGACTCTCGTCTCCGTGAATACAGTAAGAAATTATGGTAACTTTAACCTCATTTAACAGTATATTAGCAACATGCTAATGAAACATTTAGAAAGACAATTTACAAATATCACTAAAAATATCATGATATCATGGATCATGTCAGTTATTATTGCTCCATCTGCCATTTTTCGCTGTTGTTCTTGCTTGCTTACCTTGTCTGTGCACAGATCCAGCCGTTAATACTGCCTTTCCTTGTCTAATGCGTCGAATGGGCTGGCATTATGCAAATATTGGGGTCATACATATTAATGATCCCGACTGTTACGTAACAGTCGGTGTTATGTTGAGATCCGAGTGTTTTCCGGAAGTCTTTCAAACTAATGAGATTTACATAGGAAGGAGGAAACAATGGGGTTTGAAACTCAATGTATGTCTTTTCCATGTACTGAACTCTTGTTATTCAACTATGCCGAGGAAAATTCTAATTCTGATTCTAGGGCACCTTTAAAAAAAAATTGACCCTTATGACTGATTTTTGGTCCAGTGCCACATATATTGTAGCACATATCCACTAAATTGAAGAACAATCAGTCCTCAGGAACGCTCAGGAGCTTTATATAATATAAAAACTTTATATAACATATTAGTCAAGTGTGTCATTTTGTACTCCACTAGTGGCAGCAAATGCAAAAAAAAATTATCATTTTGTTTTTAAAAATGTTTCCTCCGACCATATGCCATTGGTCATTCAAACAGAAAGTCCCGCCCCAAACTCACACCATTGGTTGAGCCAATAATGCTGTGTCAGGTTGTGAACTGCTATTTAAAGGGCTAGTTCACCCAAAAATGAAAATTCTGTCATTAATTACTCATTTGTTCCAAACCCGTAAGACTTTCATTCATATTCAGAATGCAAATAAATCTAATTTTAATGAAATCTGAGAGCTTTCTGTCCCTCCATAAACAGCTACACAACTGAAACTTTGACGCTTCTAAAAGTTCATAAAGAGATCATAAAACTAATTCATTCGAATTGAGAGGTTTAGTCCAAATTTTCTGAAGAGACACAATCACTTTATATGATGAACGGATTTAATTTAGACTTATATTCACATATAAACATTCATCAACTCACACATCAATTGTGGTAAACGGAAGCTCAAGCATGTTTGTTTGACATGTGCGAGAACCAATGAGGTTCATTCTCGTGTGTTTCACAGCAAGTTTGAGCTTCATGCGTCAAGCAGGTTCGGTTGAGCTTCTGTTTATGTTCGCTGATAAATGTTTATATGTGAATAAAAGCCTAAATTAAATCTGTTCATCATATAAAGCGATCAAGCCTCTTCAGAAAATTTGGACTAAACCGCTCGATTCATATGGATTAGTTTTACGATCTCTTTATGAACTTTTTGAAGCGTCAAAGTTTCAGTTGCATAGGCTGTCTATGGAGGGACAGAAAGCTCTCAGATTACATCAAAAAGATCTTCATTTGTGTTCCGAAGATGAACAAAAGTCTTACGGGTGTGGAACGACATGAGGGTGAGTAATTAATGACAGAAATTTCATTTTTGGGTGAACTAACCCTCTAAACAAGCAGAAAATGTTTTAAAAGCGAATATACCTATAAACATGCATCTTTCATTTACTCTGAAGCTTATTTCAGACATAAACAGTTGAAATGGGTAACAATGAAATTGCATACATGATCTAACAATGTGTTTTCATTTTCCCTCTCATGTTCGAAGAACTTGTCCAGGCCGTGGGCTTTAAAAATACGCTCAGACTCATCAGAGAAGAGAACAGCGTCGCCATCAAATGCCACTCTCAGCTGGGTCTCGGATACCTCGATTTGTTTATCTGACATAAACATGGTGGCTGCTGCAATCCCTGTAAGAAAACACAAAGACAAAAGTAAAGCTCAAAGTGTGATAAATGGCATTAAAAGCAAATGTTCTTCAATGAGATTAGGACCCATTAAGCCTCGGCAATCCAAATAGGTCATTGGGTTGTTAAACATTCAGTCGATCTGGAGTTTAATGCTATCCCCCATTTCAGTTAGTTTTAATTTGAATATTTTATACACATTTATTTATGCAATAATTCATATGATGTGAATCTGTGATACTAAGCAAAGCAACATATGGTGCTCATGTGCTCAGAGGTTCATTTACTCACACTAGGCCATCTGAACCATGCCCAAGCACGCTTGATCCCCAAAGTCCAGTTTGTTAGTCTAGTGTGATCGCTATGTACCGTGCCCTGGCCCACTTGTAGAGGTGGGTTTGGGCATGGGTCAGTTGGACTCATGCCCAGAACTGTGTAGTGTGAATGCTTACCACGCCAGAGAACGAAAAGGCTTCTATGTGTGTGTATGCTGTCATCATTGCAACAACAAACATCTTCTATTACAACCTTAGTACACTTTTTAATTAATTTGAGTATATTACAATCGTGGGGACAATCGTGCACAGCCTCGAAGGTAACCGTGCCGAGTGCGAGTACACTGAAAGGACCTTTAAATGGCAAACTGCAAGAGCACTTCCTTTGGAGGCACTTTGACCACTAAGTAATTTGGCACTTTTCATAATTCAAAATCATTGACAGGTTACCTCTCAAATCTCTATCTAAATATACCACAAGTCTGTAAACCACACCTGTTCAAATTTCATATGGTTTGCTTTGCTTTGTTGTGTCATTGAGACTATATATTTGTACTTAGACCAATTCATTATTGCATACTATAACTTTTAGTCACCATTTGTTAATCCATATTGATTGAAATCTTTTTAAGCAACTATATGTTGTTATTCCTATGAATATAATATTTATTAACATAATATCAATGGTTTCTTGTAGGCATTCTTGTTGCACATTAATGACACATTTCTCTTGATTTACTGAATGTAAATGACAAGAAGATGAAGCACTTGCTGCATGTGTTATCTCATATTTACTAACCTTCAGCGAGGGCTTCCTGAACCTTTTCAGTATCGGCAGACAGGTACAAGTTTGTATGCCACGCTTTCAGGTACCCAATGGGACTGGTACCTCCTGTCATGCAGAACCGCTCAATGAATAGATCTGGGGACAAGAGAAGAATATTAATCAGTAATTAACATTTTCGTGAGAGCCAGTTATTATTACATAGATATGTATGCATTTGGCAGATGCTTTTATCCAAAGCGACTTACAGTACATTGCATTCAAGTAATTGTTACACATTTTATCAGTTATTATCATAGCCAGCACAATTTCGGACAATTTTTTATTAAAAAATAGTGTAATAGATATTTGTGATTGTATTTTGATCAATAAATAGTACATGTGGCTGATTTGGCATTCTATGATTTATAGTGACTCCTAGTGGTGTGAATGCAGTATCAAGCAAAAAAACAAAACAAAACAAAAAACCCCAAAACATTTCAGTTATCAAAGCTATTGTAGAAATGATACTAGCAGTCAGCCATGAGTAATTTATTTGCTGAGATAAAGTGAGTATTATTATTCAGCTAGTCATGTGATCTCAAAATGGCCACCCCCATGAGGTGGGCATTTCCATGTAAAATAAAACAGCTTTTATATGACTGGAGTCTTCCTGTGTACGTTTAAATACATTTATCTATTAGCTTCTTTCTGTAAGTACTATTTGATAATGAAAATACCTTCGGGAAAAAAAATAACTTTCCTCAAGTTATTTAATCAATGTATCACCATTTTTAATTAGAAGATTTCACTATTGAGACACCACAGTTATGAACTGTTTAACAGATGGAAAGCTTAGACCGGTGGGAAATGTTGGGGTAATGTGCTCCTTTTAGCCTTTGACACATTAGTGCATGAGTGCCAGCTCAATAAGACATCAGCAGCAGGTTGATTTACATGGCATGTCAAGCCATGTTTGCCCAGGAGTAAAGTAAGGGATAAGGTGCAGTCATCTGATCATTATTGTAAAATGAACCCTGATCAGATCCTGACGCACAGGATAATTTTACAATAACTGTACATTATCATACTTATTATGGCTACTCAGTATGCTATTTTAAGTTATTTTATCATGTAAAAAGAAACTGCTGAGTGCAATGGAAGACATGAAACTAGCAACAAATAGGAGAGTTTAGCCTAATATGCAGCCTCATTACACAAAAATATGCAACCAGCGAATCCTGTGGTTGACCAATCAGAATCAAGTATTCCTGAAAGCTGTTAAATTACAATATATATAGTATGCATGCCATAGATGGCCTAATAAACTTGAGTTTTTGTAGTTTACATGAAGACGGTAACAGTATCATTTTCAAAAACTTGCCCTTGAAAAAAGTTTTCAGGTACCCAAAGCGCTGTTGTCATGTAAACGAACAGCCAAAATGCCAAAAAGTTTTGCGTTTTTATGGTGTCGTGTAAACGGCCCCAAAGTTTATAGACTAATGTTCCCATCCCATACTTTAGTCTGAGTAATGGCCATAGCTCAGTTTGGCTCCAACACACATGCCTAAAAGTTTTCAGTGATACTAATGACCTTGATTAGCTATAGTTCAGGTGTAGTTAATTAAGGCTGCGTCCAAAATCGCATACTCTTGAGTAGGTACTTATTTTGAATAGTAATTACTTTGCAACAGCTAAAAAAGTAAGTTCTTTATAGTATAAATGTGTGTAGTATGAATTCAATCTGAACATACTACATTCGATTGTCATTATCATGTGACCTACTAGCATCAGTTGCGTTGCGTCACTGCCATTCACAAATCCTCTCCCATGGCATCATGGGATGGTAAAGTGTCCATCGTATGCACACTTCAGAATCTTGCCGGAAGTAGGACATCCGGACATACTTTTTGTTTTCCTATTCAGTCAAACTCAGCTGGAAAGATTGGACAGCCCTGCTGTAGTGATTCTATTTGTAAACGTCAATGGTAGAAACTGTATTATTGATTTTATATATATATATATATATATATATATATATATATATATATATATATATATATATATATATATATATATATACATACACACAGTACAGTCCAAAAGTTTGGAGCCACTAAGATTTTTAATGTTTTTAAAAGAAGTTTCATCTGCTCACCAAGGCTACATTTATTTAATTAAAAATACAGTAAAAAACAGTAATATTGTGAAATATTATTACAATTTAAAGTAACTGTGTACTATTTAAATATATTTGACAAAGTAATTTATTCCTGTGATGCAAAGCTGAATTTTCAGCATCATTACTCCAGTCTTCAGTGTCACATGATCCTTCAGAAATCATTCTAATATGCTGATTTGCTGCTCAATAAACATTTATGATTATTTTCAATGTTGAAAACAGTTGTATACTTATTTTTTTTCAGGATTCCTTGATGAATAGAAAGTTCAAAAGAACAGCATTTATCTGAAATACAAAGCTTCTGTAGCATTATACACTACCGTTCAAAAGTTTGGGGTCAGTAAGAATTTTTATTTTTATTTTTTTGAAAAGAAATTAAAGAAATGAATACTTTTATTCAGCAAGGATGCATTAAATCAATCAAAAGTGGCAGTAAAGACATTTATAATGTTACAAAAGATTAGATTTCAGATAAACACTGTTCTTTTGAACTTTCTATTCATCAAATAATCCTGAAAAAAAATACTGTACACAAATATTTTGTACAATTGTACACATTAAATGTTTCTTGAGCAGCAGATCAGCATATTAGAATGATTTCTGAAGGATCATGTGACACTGAAGACTGGAGTAATGATGCTGAAAATTCAGCTTTGCCATCACAGGAATAAATTACTTTGTAAAATATATTCAAATAGAAAACAGTTATTTTAAATTGTAATAATATTTCACAATATTACTGTTTTTTACTGTATTTTTAATTAAATAAATGTAGCCTTGGTGAGCAGACGAAACTTTTTAAAAACATTAAAAATCTTAGTGGTTCCAAACTTTTGGACTGTACTGTATATATATATATATATATATATATATATATATATATATATATATATATATATGGCCCATTCTTATTTGTTGTATTCTTTTTTTATAATTTTTGCTTTCTTCCTTGCAGTCATGGGTTTTGGAGCATCAGACTCACATTTATCTTCTAACAAACATCTAACTTTTTTTTTTTGTGGTTCAGAACACAAAGACTGACTTCAAATGGCTCTTGAAACATCAGTCCATCCGCATTTTTGTTGTTTTGCCCGAAGAAAGGCCAAAAGATGGAAAGATGTTTGTTTTTTCTTCATTTAGCCACCGGAACGATCAAAACCAGTCCAGCTGAGGCGCTGCGGGGAACTGAGCAGGAAGTGGCTGGTTTGTGATACAAAGGTTAGAGGTGTCATATGCGTCTCTGTGGGAAGATATTATTGGCCAGCTGGAGATTTATCTTCTAAGAAAACATTTGCATTTACAGTTTTGTGTCCTCAGAATCATGTAGTTACTTTCCATCCCATACTTTCAACTGGTTTGATTGATAGTAGCAGTCTATGCTTCCTACTGTTTTGTGTTTTTTTTTGTATCTTGATTAGCCACCTTAATTAACATTTCACTGCCTTATACTGCCAAAATATATTTAATTTTCTAATTTTTCTAATATTTTAATTTTCTGGGTTTTTTTTGTTTGTTTTTTACATGAGCTTAAATATTTTTCTGCCTGCATGCGCCAGAGCATCAGACCTGCAATCTTATTTTCATTAAAACTTTTTGAGAATCGTTTGCTCTTTCTTTAAACAAAACTTAGTATTATTCCAAGTAATGGTAGGGTCAGTTATACACTTACTGTGGTAGTTGATGGTGTTGATGAGTCTGACGCCTACATGGGCATGGTTATAAGTTACCAGCACAATGTCAAAAAGCTCCTCACTTTCTGGGTAGAGCTCCCGCAACCGGGTGTTTACTGTCTCCAGTGCCTGAGAAAACATGCCAAATACGGTGTCTAATCAAATGAAGATATTTGCAGAGGTGTAGAATCAATCAATAATGTTAAGACAATGTCCTTTTTGTTTAAAATTATACCTTAACCCTTATGCGGTCTTCGTTTGGGAAGTACACTCAGGGTCTTCGGGGTCTCCACAGACCCCAGGCAACAAAATGCAATTTTGTAACACATTTTTTTTTTTTTTTTTAAACGAATGTAATTTTACTCTGTTTATTAATGTTTTTACTCCATGTTTGTACAGTTTTTGGAGGATTTATCCTATAAATAAATTAAAAATATATTTTTTTAAATAGGTTTTTATACAAAAACAGCTTTTTATGTAAAATTCACTTTATAAAAGACCCACATTTCTAAATTTCATTCATGGGGATAACATGGATAATTTGACATGGTTTAGTGTAAGATTTTTGCCCATCTTTTGGAAAATGCAGTTTTAAAAGTAAAAAAGCTATCATTTTTACCAGTAGATGGCTGCAGAGCTCTACTATATATTATGTGCTATTTGAATGACTGAAAGACATCTTTTCATAAGTTTTTTTTCAGTTGGATTCATATCTAAATATTATGAAATCACAATTATAACAATAAAGGCTACTTTTTGTCAAGGTTTAGTATTTTTTGTAATGAAAAAATCTGTTTTTCACTATTGTTACATTATGATGAGACTCCACTTAGAAACTGGACAAAATTCTTCCTCAAAATCAACATTTTTGAAAAACTTATTTTTTCAGTAAAAAAAAAATGCTAAACTTTGACAAAAAGTAATTTTTATTGTTATAATTGTGATTTCATAACATTTAGATATGAATCCAACAACAACAAAAAAATTTATGAAAAGATGTCTTTCAGTCAGTCAAATAGCACATAGCAAATAGTGGAGCTCTGCAGCCATCTACTGGTTAAAGTGATAATTTTTTTACTTTTAAAATTGCATTTTCCAAAAGATGGACAAAAATCTTACATTAAACCATGTCAAATTATCCATGTTATCCCCATAAATGAAAGTTAGAAATGTGGGTCTTTTATAAGGTGAATTTTACATAAAAAGCTGCTTTTGTATTAAAAAAATATTTATTTATTAATTTATATAAATTTAAAAGATATGAGAAATCCTCCAAAAACTGCACAAATATGAAGTAAAAACATTAATAAACAGAGTAAAATTACATTCGTTTTTTAAAAAACAATTATTTTATAACAAAATTACATTTTGTTGCCTGGGGTCTGTGGAGACCCCGAAGACCCTGAGTGTGCCTTTTTTTTTTTTTACAGTAACATAAAAACAAGCTATCACTCCAATTTTTTTTTTCTTTGTAGATCTAGAAAGTGTTAACAACGGTACAAAGTTTCATGTCATTTGGACAAAGAGAACTTTTTTTTTTTTATTTGAGCAAACATCGTTTGGGGTCCAAAAAGACCCCAAAGACCCTATAAGGGTTAATAATGCATTAAATGTTTTAGGAAACAGTCATCAAAAATCATTGTGTATATTTACCTTAACAAACGGGAATGCTGGACCAGGAGCAAAGGGCTCATTCTCGTGCTCCACCTGATACCTGAGGTACTCCTCTATTCCTTGCTGCTCAAAAACAATCTGCTCTTTCTCTGTGCGGAACAGAACCCGCGATGACACTGCAATGGTGACTGCGTTCTCTGGTTTGGGCTGAATAGGGATGGTGAAAGAGCTGTGAGACATTCATCACAAACACAAGGTATGTTTGAGCACATAACATGCAAGTACAGGGTACCTGGTTCTTCTGTTGGCTAAAAGCATGTGCATGTTTTTCATAAAAGTGGTCTATATGTCTATATGAATTGTGCATGATTCAAGTCTTCAGAAGACATATGATAGCTTTGTGTGACAAATAGACTGAAATTAAAGTTAGTTTTCACTAATATTTTCTCTAATATCTATTTGTTCTCACTAAAAATCTTCTCCACGATAGTGCTCAAATTTCATTTGTGTGATTTGAATTTGCATATTGCAAATGGATATCAATGTAATTTTAGTATTATTTATATACTGTTATAGAATTTATTCGTTTTAAAGGTTTTTTATTATATTTTGAAATAACTGAAAATGTAAAAATTAAATCTTTCATTTTAGTTTAAATTTTAATAATTTTGTGTTTTTGTCATGTCATTTTTTTTTATTTTTATGAATATCCCTATTTAGCTTTAAATATACATTTCAGTTTTATTTTTTAGTCATTTTAGTACTTAATTTCAAATTTTTGTTTAAAATTTTTCATCTAATATTTATATTTTCTTTTATTTATTTCAGATATATTCAATTAACAAAAACAATATCAGCACTGGATATAAGAACCAATTACATTTAGTATCATTGATTAAAAACCAGACATGTTAAAGCGATAGTTCACCCAAAAAATGAAACTTCTGTCATCATTTACTCAACATAATGTCGTTTTTGGGTGAATAATCACATATGAAAGGAAAAATTACTGAATAACAATCTCGCTTAGGTATCGTTTTACTTCAGATGACTTCAAATATAGTTCACAATCCATATAGACCACTAATATGATGCAGCACATGCATTTTGTTAAACATCTTCTTTTGGAAGATCAAAAATCATACTGATTTGAATCATTATGAGGCTGAGAAAATTATGACAGGATTTTCATTTTTGAGTGAAATATCCCCGAAATATCGCCGTTCTAGGTGTATATGACTTTCTTCTTTCAGTCAAACACAATCAGAGTTATATTAAAAAATATCCTTGCTCTTCCAAGCTTTAAAATGGCAATGAATAGTAACTGAGATTTTGAAGCCCAAAAAAGCACATCCGTCCAGCATAAAAATAATCCATACTCCAGGGGGTTAAAAGCCTTCTGAAGTGAAGCGATGTGTTTTTTTAAGAAAAATATGCATATTTATACGTTTATAAACTATCACTGGCTTCCATACGCGAGTCGAGTTCCAGTGAAAGAGTGAACTTTGTTAACCCCCTGGAGTCATATGGATTACTTTTATAATGGATGGATGTGCTTTTTTGGGCTTTAAAATCTCAGTTACTATTCATTCCCATTATAAAGCTGGGAAGAGCCAGGATATTTATAACTCTGATTGTGTTTGGCTGAAAGAAGAAAGTCATATACACTTAGGATGGCTTGAGGGTGAGTAAATAATGGGATCTTTTTCATTTTGGGGTGAACTAACGTTTTAAAATGAATCAGCAAGAATTTAATTCCAAAGAGTTTGTAAAGCAGTTGAAGGAACAGTATGAAATGCAATAGTCACTCTCCAAAGCAGGCAACCATGCGTCATTACAGATTATCTTTTTAAGTGAGAAGGCAAGAATAGTGTGATTAATGAAGAGCACATTAGGATCTCCACTTTCAGAGTAGATCAGACAGAACTGGAAGATCTGAGATTATCGTGGTCATCACAACAGCTCTGATCCCCAATTTTGTTATTCACTCAGTGTTTCATGCTGTCACATAGAGAGAGAGATCCAGTGATCAAACTAAAATTCATTTCCAAGTAATTTTTTTTTATCCATGTTCTGTACTTCAGTGGAAACTGCTGGTAATGTATCAAATGGTGTAGTTGGTAATGTGATTCCCAGCAGCAGAGCATAAACCATGTACAGTGTTTACGTACAGTCACATGGCCCACACATCAGCTGACCCATGGATCAGTATGTCACAGGAAACCACCAGGAAGAGCAGGGCTAGTTAATTTTGGAAAAGGGCTACCGTATGACGCAGCCAGACCACTGTGCGTGCGGTTCAACATGCCCTCATCCGAGCAACTGTACCCTCCAACCAGAGACATGTACTGCCTGGGGGGTTATGGGAAAAGGACAAGCCTGTGTAAATTGATCTGTGATGAGTTAAAAGCCACTTCCCCAAAGAACTAGAGACATCAGATGAGCCATGTCGCTACTCTTGGTCATGGGAGATCCTGGTTTGAGCAGGTCTGGGAAATTTTTGAAAGACAGAGTATTTCAGGAGGCTCCAGTGGTTTTGGAAATAAGACATTATCTGGAAATGAGAGTGGATAATTGGCCACTGCATTACAAAGGGAATGGGCTGTAGGGGCAATTGGACCAGAATTTAACTATTCAGTACAATGTTGATGGAACATTTACTCTAAAAGCCTTTTACAGATCAGGAAAAAGTGAACATTGACCTGCTCTTTAGAATCTGTTGTAATTGTCTGAATTGCAGCTGCAGTGCCCATTTACCAGCTATGTGTTATTTTACCTACAGACATTAGTGTTTTCTGAACCAGACAGAAACATAAAGGCAAAAACACAGGGAGAAAAGTTAAAGTGTTAGTTCACCCAAAAATGCAAATTTATTACTCACCCTCATGTTGTTCCAAACCCACAAGACCTTCATTCATCTTCAGAACACAAATTAAGATATTTTTGATGAAATCAGAGAGCTTTCTGACCTCTCCTTATACAGCAATTTAATGTAGATAGAGTGCAGCGCTTCCAGGTTCTACATCAGAACACTGACTCAGTATTTGTGTCGGCGCTGTCTACAACGTAAACAGCACAGCAGAATCACAGGGAAGAGAAGAAATTGTTGAATAAAAGTATTCTCATAAAAAGTATTCTCGTCGCTTTGTAAAATTAAGGTTGAACCACTGTAGTCACATGGACCATTTTAACGACGTCTTTACTAACTTTCTGGACCGTGAAAGCGGTTGTTAAATTGCTGTCTATGGAGGGGACAGAAAGCTCTCGGATTTCATCAAAAATATCTTAATTTGTGTTCTGAAGATGAACAAAGGTCTTATGGGTGTGGAACGACATGAGGGTGAGTACTTAATTACAGAATTTTCATTTTTGGGTGAACTAACCCTTTAATGTTTAGCCAAAAAAAAAAAAAAAGTTACACTTTTAAAACATGCAAACATTTGGGATGTTTTAGGGAAATTGTTAAAGTAGAATTATTAAATTAGAATGTATGTATTTATAAGTGGGAAAGAGTCTGTAGTGACCAGAGGTTCTCAATGGGACCAGGGCCCACTATAGTGACCTCAACACATTTTCAAGGGGGCCCAAGAAGACTTAAAATTATTTTTAAAAAGACAAAACAAGGTTTAAAATAAGCTAAAATAGCTAAAAATCCATATGAAATCTAAAATCATATTTATTATTTCTTTTTATTGTTTACTCAACAACTCATTTATTTAAAGGTCCCGTGTTCATGTTTCGCGTGTAAAAAAAACCCAGTATTTTTCACATAATTTACTTATCTGTATACCGCTGTTTCCACTGATGACTTCCTTGTTCTATGAAGTCCCTCCTTCAGAAATACGTAACGAGTTCTGATTGTGCCAGCGGTTCCTGTGTTGTGATTCGACAGCAGCTTAGCGAACCTTGCCCGGAAAGGTCACGCCTCTTACCATAACGTGGAGATGCACGCGCTCAGTGTTATTGTAAACATGTCTTTAATTTTACCATATCAATTTGAGCCGGAATCAGACCCGGTGATTGGACTGCGGGATGAAAATAACAGCGTTTCGACGACATGGCGACAAACACACTCTACAAACGCAACTCTTGTGTATTCCTGTGGGCGGAGGTTAGTCAAAAAACTGTTTTAGTGACGTCATTAAAGAAGGAAGTAGAGGGATGTAGTCCAAACTGGCCGTTCGATGTAGGCGACTTCTGTTAAATAAAATATCTCGCTTGGCATTGAACTTTGAGGCTTTAAAATTTTACAGATTTTATTTATACTCTAACAACAACATTACACACTAACTAAAGTTTGAAACATGGGATCACGAAGAACGGGACCTTTAAGATTCCCACAGCTCTGGTAAAACTGAGGGAATTTCAAAAGTGATTTCTGGAACTGAAAAGTAATTTTTCTAGTCATGTCAAGTTTTAAATATTTTAAATATTTTTTTTTTATAATTATTTTATTTAATTTTTTTAATATATTGCCATTCCTAGTTTTGTAAATAAATTAAAAACAAGATTGAAAATAAGCAGCTTTGTCATTACTGTAAAACATTTCAGCTGGTTAAAATTAGAAATGTAAGTTCACCTGCTGCCTTAAAAATGTGAGTTAACTCAACTTGAATATAAGCTTTGTTTCAACTCAAAAATAGTCAAGACAACGCATTACTTTAAGTTAAAATTTAAACTTAAAGTAATGCATTGTCTTGACTATTTGTGAGTTGAAACAAAGCTTATCTTCAAGTTGAGTTAACTCACATTTTTAAGGCAGCAGGTGAACTTACAGTTCTAATTTTAACCAGCTGAAAATGTTTTACATTGCTATAGACCATTTTCAGTGAAAAATAATATATTCAAAATTCTGTTCAATGGAATTGATTAATAAAGTTCTGATTAATGATCATAAGAGAATCACACACACAGCCACTTACAAACATATAAATGTATTATATAGTGGGGTCACACATAATAATATGTATTACACAGTCTGAGACCAGACCGAAAATCTAGGATTTTAATTAGGATTTTTTTTTAAATACATAAAAGGAATAAGATATATTATACTCAATTAATATATTTTTTTTTTTATTTGCACTAAAGTGACTATTCAAAAAAGTAAATTGTGAAATTCAAGTTTTTTTACTAATAAAATATATATAATTACATACTACAGGTTTATATTTATATACATATGTGATAATTTAATCGAAATAAATTTAATCTAATTTATTTTCAGTTATTTCCACTCTTTGTGTGTGATATTGTGGTTATACTGCTTATTCTGCTCTTTCATTCTTCCATTTTTCTGTCTCTCTTGTGTGGTCAGTCACAGGAAAGTAAAAAATGTTGAATGAATGCATTGCATAGGCACATCAACTTAAATGGATAGTTCACCCAAAAATCAAAATTCTGTCATTATTTACTCACCCTTAGCTTGTTCCAAACCTGTATACATTTTTTTGTTCTGTTGAACACAAAGGAAGATATTTTGAAGAATGTGGGAAACTGAACAGTTCTGGGGCACCAATGACTTCCATTGTATTTTTTTTTTCCTACTATGGAAGTCAATGGTGCCCCAAAGCGGCCTAGTTACAAACTTTCTTCAAAATATCTTCATTTGGATTCAGCAGAACAAATAAATGTATACAGGTTTGGAACAGCTTGAGGGGGAGTAAATGATGACAGAATTTTAATTTTTGGGTGAAATATCCCTTTAAAAGGCATATATATGCCTTGTATATCTCATGCCTTCAGTTAAACATCACTGGAAAACACTATGGATTTCTAAATTACTTTTCTTTGCACCCATTTAATGTCACTTAAAAACACTGTCAAAAGCACTAAAAGCACCATCAAACTGAGCTCTTAAGAATGCATTAATATATTCGTTTGTGCAAGTCCATATTGTGGGTCAAAAGGTCATGCGTTTAGTACAGCCAAGCAGAACAGATTGTTAATGAAACGGCAGAGAAGAAAATCTGCATGATCCTTTGAAAATACTTACAAAGAATATGCCTCCCTCCACCTTCCTGGCCCGTCTTACAGGTCCCTTCATAAAATGACATTTCATATCAACCTCCACGTCACAGGTATACAGATTTGTCTGTTATGTAATGCATATAGAGATTGCCATGATTGGAAATGAATAGGAAAACACAGCTGGGACAAAATGCCAATACAACAGATGAACCTTGAAAACAGAACCGCCTAACCATCCTATCATGATAACAATAAAACCGACTATAAAATGGGTAAAACTGCTTCCGATTCCGAAAAAAAGACACTGTATTTCACTAAGACTCACAGGTAAGTGATGTCTGAATTGTGGCGCTTTGGAATGGGTGTCCCTGTAGAGAGTTTTAGCTCTCCTGTCTGTGGGGATGTTATATAAACCAAGTGCTTGAAAAAGCTCCTCGAATGCTTGCTCAGTAGTATGTGATGTTATTCATGGTTCAAACTCTTGATATAGAGACTCTTTAATTATACTGGCACAGATACAGTTACAGACAGAGGGTTGAAGATTGAGTGTTACCAGTAGCAGCTCGTCTCAGGAAACAATCTTCCGGTAAATAAACTATGCGTTTTCTTTCCCTTTGACCAAGCGGAAACAGAGCCTCAACCTCTGATCCTTTACACTGCATCCATTTGTTAAAAAAAAAAAAAAGAAAGTGAGCAAAGAAAGACACCATCCCTCTTCAAAAATGTTGTTCTGTTGTGTTAAATCTCATAAAATAGGAGCAAATGGTATTGTCCATTTTGATTTGGAAATTGGGCCTTGAGATAGCACATTAAAGACCAGTTGATGGAAAACATAATTTTACAGATTTTTGATGAGAGATTTAGATTTTGGCCCTGGCTACAATATTGAAGTACTGTACAGATGCTTTGTGGTTGTTTGTTGTCAGTGTCATGTTGAAAGGTTAACCATTTTCCCAAACTGTGTTTATTAGCGAAATAAGCCTTTTGAATACAATTTCTGTCATTTATTACTCACCCTCATGTCGTTCCACACCTGTAAGACCTTCGTTCATCTTGGGAACACAAATTAAGATATTTTTGATGAAATCTGAGAGGTATATGACTCGTCCATAGACAACAATATAATCACCACTTTCAAGGTCCAGAAAGGTACTAAAGACATCGTTCAACAGTCGACGTGACTGCAGTGGTTCAAACTTAATGTTATGGAGAGACGAGAATACTTTTTGTGTGCAAAAACAAAACAAAAACAACGACTTTATTCAACAATCTCTTCTCTTCCCTGTCATTTTCCCTACATATATGCTGCAGTAAGCACAGTGAAGGCTTCCATGTTTACATCCGAATGCCGGCTCAGTATTGGTCAAAGCTGATCACGTGAGCAGCATGACGTATGCGTGTGATGCTGACGAAGGAGCCAGCCAATAATAGCCTTGTTCGAGATGCATCAGCGTTGCACACACCGATCGGTCTGAGCAGCACCGAAGCATCTCGAACAAGCCTGTTGAATCGCTGTCCTGACGTAGAACATATGATAATGATACAGAAGTGAAGATATTGTTGAATAAAGTTGTTATTTTTGTTTTGTTTTTGCGCACAAAAAGTATTCTTGTTGCTTCATAACATTAAGGTTGAACCACTGCAGTCACGTTGACTATTTTAATGATGTCTTTAGTACCTTTCTGTGGTGATTATATTGCTGTGTATGGAGGAGTCAGAGAGCCCTCGGATTTCATCAAAAATATCTTAATTTGTGTCATGAGGGTGAGTAGTTAGTGACAGAATTTTCATTTTTGGGTGAACTAATGTGGCGTTCACAAGTGGACATTGTAAAACCTGTAAAAAACTAATGCATTTTCAACCAATGTTTTCAATGTTTGTTTTTTTTTATTATTATTTTATACATTTCGAATTCAGATTAGGCTATGTTTTTTATTTATAAGTTTAGGGTCTGTAAGATTTTGTTAATGTTTTTAAAAAAAGTCTCTTATGCTTAATGTTGCATTTATCTGATTAAAAATATGCTAAAAACAGTAATAATATGAAATATTAGTACAGTTTAAAATAACTATATGTGAAAATATTTTAAAATGTCATTTATTCCTGTGATGGTAAAGCTGAATTTTCAGCATCATTACTCCAGTCTTCAGTGTCACATGATCCTCCAGAAATAATTTGAATATGCTGATTTGCTGCTCACGAAATATTTATTATCAATGTGCTGCTCGATATTTTTGTGGAAACTATGATACTTTTTTTTCAGGATTCGTTGGTAAATAGAACGTTCAAATGAACAGATTCTCTTTGAAATTGATTTTTGTTTTGTATTTACAGTCATTTTGATCAGTTTAATACTTCATTGCGAATTAAAAGTAATAATTTCTTTTAAAAAAAAAATTCATTTTCCTGACCCAAAACTTTTGAATAGTAGTGTCTGTTGTAATTTTACAACATTTTAGGGCTGTCAAACGATTAATCACGATTAATCGCATACAAAATAAAAGTTTGAGTTTGCATAATATATGTGGGAGTACTGTGTGTAATTAATATGCATATATAAATACACACAAATTAATGTATATATTTAAGAGAAATATGTTATTTATGTACAAAATATATTTATATATAATCTAAATTATATAAAAATATAAATAAATACATATACTTGTAAATATTTCTCAAATATATACATGAATGTGTTTGTATTTATATGTACATAATTACACACAGTACACCCACATATATTAGGCAAATTTAAACTTTTAGTTTGTATGTGATTAATCGCGATTAATTGTTTGACAGCCCTACAACATGTATAACAAATATTCAGCAGCTTTTTTTGCTGTCAAGATTTTAAGATGTATCTATGTAAAAAAAAAAAAAAAACATACACACACACACACACACACACACACACACACACTAAGATATATTCACTCACTGGAGTAAAAGGTGTGACAACTAGCCCCGGGCTCCACTACTACTGCACACATAAAAGTGCAATTGTAAGTATGAGTTTTAAATGAAATATTTTAATATTATTTCCATCACTTGGCTAATATGATTTCATACAGGTCAAAGTGGCAAAATTTGGAGTGGTGACTTTCTATACTCACTGCATAGGTCAACTAGTAGACACTGCTGGGGAACAAGAACCATGAATCATTTCTGGGTCAGTCTGGGGCAACCAGTGCAAGTGTTAGAAATGGGAGAATACCAGAGGATAACAAAGAGGAGAATGGCATTGCAGGTTATTAATAGATCTGGAAAAGGCCAGTGACGCTTAGAGTAAGTATAGCACTAAAGGCTACGGCGGAGAAGGGAATTATCCACATGGTGTTGACCAGCTGCCTGTTGCACACACTGAAGGAGCTGTTTTTGTGTGTTAAAGTGTCTGTGCCATCTCAAATGTATTTGATAACACATTTAAAGTTCTCCAATATACAAAAATTATGCACTAGGCCAGACAAAATCTCCTGTTACAAAGCTCTGCCCTTGCCAGGATTGTCAGTATTTTATTCGCCACCACATATGACAGATGGCATTTCGATATCTTTACGGTGGTGTTCGCAGTCTAATAAGAAGTGTGCGACTTAAAATGAGCTGCACCTGCTGCACCTCGGATGGCATTATCTCCTTACACTAGTACTGTTACCTAATAGTGCTATCACCCCCCTCCTTTCCCATGAAACCTGCTCTGTTTCTCTTTTATAAATACTGACACCACAACCAGGCATCACAACATGAAAGGCTACACTCCTCTTTACAGCTAAAAGATGTTCTTATAATTATATTTCACGTAATTATGCTGTTCTGCCAAACTACAGATCTCTGTGGAGGGAAAAGTGCCTGCAAATGTGGACCGACTTCAAAGCGCCATTGAAACACGTGCACTACTCACTGCATGTAAACATTTCGCACACTAAATAAGTGTGACTTCACCAGAAAAAAGGACAGAAGCGAAAGGAAAATCACATCACGATGAATGTTATACACTTGGTGCACAAATACAATGTGAAACACTGATCACAAATGGGACACTTACTGATTTGGGCTTCTTTGTAGCACCCGTATTTTCATGGATTTCCTTGCTGTCCTCCCAGGATGCTTTGCTATCACCGTTTGAGGCTGGCGGACAGGTGTTGGGCATGGGGTCTTGCCCCTTCATGACCAGAACAGGGTCAAGACTCATTCTCCCCAACGCTTCTCATTAACGACACACTGATCCAGGGCTGTATCACGCTGTGCTGTTCTCTCTGTTCACATACACAGCCTCTCTTCCACACACAGTGTATGTTCCCAGCCAGTATTGTTGGTACCCAGTGGTATATCTCCTGCTTCAGTGTCTAATGGCAGTGCTTGCTTTGCTTCTGTGCGGCTATATCCTCTCTGCTCTGACGCTCTGCCTGCAATCTGCTGCTGTGACGCGCTATGTGTTGATATCTTTCCCCTTCTCTCTCACCCTCCCTCCCCACTCATCCCTCACTCATGCACATACTGTCCCCCTCGCTTTCCCTCTATTACATGATATCATCTGTCTGCATGTGCTTTCTCTCACTCACTCATATCATATTTTATAACTGGATCAGCATCTTTCAGCCAGAGTAATGGGCTTCCCTGAAAGATAACCTTCATAGTCCTTCCCTCTGATATAGATAGATAGATAGATAGATAGATAGATAGATAGATAGATAGATAGATAGATAGATAGATAGATAGATAGATAGATAGATAGATAGATAGATAGATAGATAGATAGATAGATAGATAGATAGATAGATAGATCAAACAACACAAACATGACTGTTCTTTCTCCCCACTTTCCCTCTGATGGCACTGTAACCCAATAATCAGTTGCTAGGCAGCACTTCGACCCTATGTAAAACCTTGCCAGAGATTGGCTGCTTAGTTGCAGCCCTGTCAACAGCCCTGGGGCCATGAGTGACAAACTGCCCACACTGTACATACAGTGATAGGCTGCCCTCTTTGGGTGAAGGAGGAACTATATTGTCTTTGCTCATAGAGGATAACAGCAGTTTAAAGTGTTAGTTCACCCAAAAATGACATTTCTGTCATTAAAGGTGTAATATGTAAGAATTTTGCAGTAAAATATCCAAAAACCACTAGGCCAGTGTTATATATTTTGTTAACTTGAATAGGCTACTTACAATATGCCAAATGTTTGCAACTATTTGTAAATCGTGATAAAATTGCAATTTTAACCAAGGATCCGGGACGTGTGAGGAGTCGCCTGTCAACTGCGTCATACCCGCTTTACCCTCGATTTCCGGTTTTATTTTGTAGAAACCATGAAAACACCAAAGACGCTTTAATATTTACATGTTTTAGGTAAGGAAACAACTGTTTTGATATATTTTAGACAGAAAACTAATTATTGTTATATAGCTCAACACGTTTAGTCTTACAGTTTAAATCTAATTTTCTTTATTTTTTGCGAGTACCATGCTTTACCATGCCTCAGAGAAAAACACTATTTTGTCAAGTAGCTAACATAACATAATCAGATGGAGCTTTATGTTTAGTAACAGTAATACAGAATTTTCTCCATCATACAATACGTTTTAAAATTAATTGCATGCCATTTATCAACACAAGCCATCCAGCATTTAATATGATATTCTAAAATCGATCTAGATTACTGCAGTGTGCAACAAGTGTCTCACAGCCGCTGCCGAGCAAACGCACAGAGTAAAGTTACAACATTTTCAGCACACTCAAATGTATCTAATAAGATAAACAGAGCTGCGTTACCTCATACTCATGACCGGAAAAGCGGTGCCAGCGACTGTGGCATAATAAAAGTTCTGCTGCTTGTGAGGCGTGTGTTGCGCAATCGCTCCAGCGCCTCGTTCAGCTCCACAACACTCAGTCCTGCTCTGCTTCATACTACAGTAACGTTAATAATCACATCCATGAACATGATTTCTTCCCGTGTCCTATCCCAATTCTTTTCCATCGGCCGTTGAGGTGGAGACCACATGTCCCAAGATTCCGCGCTCAAACATGGCGTCATCAAGCTACGCCTTTGTTTTGAATAGGCCTCTAGCGACCTCTAGCGGACATAAAATATTACATATTGCACCTTTAAGTACTCACCCTCATGTTATCCCAAGCAATGACATTACACCTTTTGAGGTCCAGAAAGGTACTAAAGACATTGGTAAATCCGGCGACACGACTACAGTGGTTCAACCCTAAAAGGTTAGTTCACCCAAAAATGAAAATTCTGTCATTAATTACTCACCCTCCAGCCGTTTTACACCTGTAAGACCTTCGTTGATCTTCGGAACACAAATTAAGATATTTTGGTTGAAATCCGATGACTCAGTGAGGCCTCCATAGCCAGCAATGACATTTCCTCTCTCAAGATCCATGAATGTACTAAAAACATATTTAAATCAGTTCATGTGAGTACAGAGGTTCAACGTTAATATTATAAAGCGACGAGAATATTTTTGGTGCGCCAAAAAAAACTAAATAACGACTTATTTAGTGATGGCCGATTTCAAAACACTGCTTCAGAAAGATTCGGAGCACAAATGAATCAGTGTATCGAATCATGATTCAGATCGCGTGTCAAACGCAAAACTGCTGAAATCACGTGACTTTGGCGCTCCGAACTGCGGATTCTGACACACTGATTCATTTATGCTCCGAATCTTCCTGAAGCAGAATCCGCAGTTCGGAGCGCCAAAGTCACGTGATTTCAGCAGTTTTGCGTTTGACACGCGATCTGAATCATGATTCGATACACTGATTCATTTGTGCTCCGAATCTTTCTGAAGCAGTGTTTTGAAATCGGCCATCACTAAATAAGTCGTTATTTAGTTTTTTTTGGCGCACCAAAAAATATTCTCGTCGCTTTATAATATTAATATTGAACCACTGTACTCACATGAACTGATTTAAAAATGTTAGTACCTTTATGGATCTTGAGAGAGGAAATGTCATTGCTCCCTGGCCTATGCAGGCCTCACGGAGCCATCGGATTTCAACTAAAATATCTTAATTTGCGTTCTGAAGATTAATAAAGGTCTTACGGGTTTGGGACGACATGAGGGTGAATATATGACAGAAATTTCATTTTTGGGTGAACTAACCCTTTAAGTATGACAGCATTGTAGAAGCAAGCAAGAATGTGATATTGTTTTTATATAACAGTTCAATAACTGTCCTTAATAATGGTCTCTACATACCGAAATTACATTAAATAGCTAAATATGAAACTAAATGAAATCCACTACAACTGTAGTTCTCAAATTTCTCAAACAGCTTTTGAACCGATTCATGCTATAACGTAGATGTAATTTGTTACTGAAACACTGTAAGTCATTTCAGAATTTACTTTCAGCGATCTACTTAGTAGTATATATAAAAAGAGATTATGAAATTGAACTTCGTATTTTATAAAGACTGAATACTTACAGTATTTTACCCTAGGTTCGCGGGGCTTTTATTTTGAAGTGCCGTTTGTCATGGAAAATCCCACACGTCAGCTCGCTTCACATCTCTGTTAGCGGCGGCACGGAAAGACAGTAGCAGTGCTTCCTCAAAGTCCAAACAAAACATGCGTTATTGCTGTTTTTTTAGGTTTTAAACAAACAAACTGTTTGAAATTATTCGGAAAATATCTGTTCATTTGAATAACAAGAATGGAGCATTCGGTGCCCAAAAAGTAAGTGAAATGGCCAGCTCGGCTAACCTGTTATCAACCGAGCTAATATTTACAGGCCTCATCTCACCAACCAAACTGAAACTTAAGATCATTGAACGATCTAGAATAAATTGTGTAGTTTATATCCTTATGTTCGTAATTATGTTATATTATATATCTACAAGATTAACGCTTGAACGCAGTCTGACCTACAGTTGTTATGTTAATTGGTAAAATTACGTTTGGGTTACATATAACTGCTAGTGTCTGAACTCATGACGTTTTATGCATTGAATAAAGTACTGTCGTCTTGTTCATGACAGTAAGCTGAAGAAACTCAGTGAAGACAGTCTTACCAAGCAGCCAGAGGAAGTATTTGATGTCCTTGAAAAGCTTGGAGAAGGGTGTGTACCGCTCTTATACTCAAGTGATATTGTGTACATATGTTTTGTGTGAAATTTTCACATAGTGAATGCTTTTTGGTTCAGATCATATGGCAGTGTTTTTAAAGCCATTCATAAGGAATCAGGCCAGGTGGTGGCCATTAAACAGGTTCCTGTCGAATCAGACCTGCAGGAAATCATCAAAGAGATCTCCATAATGCAGCAGTGTGACAGGTAAAGCAGCCCATGAATAAATAAGTACTTTATCTATAACAGTTTTATTAATATATTGTTATTGAGCTCATATAAAATACTTCCCAATTTCTCCATCCTTGTATTTTAACAGTCCTTATGTGGTGAAGTACTATGGCAGCTATTTCAAGAATACAGATCTGTGGATTGTGATGGAGTACTGTGGCGCTGGATCGGTGTCTGATATCATCAGACTGCGCAACAAAACGGTAAAATATGAAAATACAGCTGTAAATAATTTATACAGCTTCATTCCATGCTTAATAACACAGTTTTTTTTTTTCTAATGACAAGCTCACCGAGGAAGAAATTGCCACAGTCCTCAAATCCACCTTGAAAGGTCTGGAATATCTCCATTTCATGAGGAAAATCCACAGGGATATCAAAGCTGGGAATATTCTTCTCAACACAGAAGGACATGCCAAACTAGCTGATTTTGGAGTGGCTGGACAACTTACCGTGAGTATTACAACTATCTGCTTTAATGTAGAAAAATTGCATAAATTATTTGTTAAAGGTTTGGACATTACTGATTATTTTTTATTAATATTTTCCACATTTTAGAGTAATAGTAAAGTCAACGAAAATATTAAATAACCAGTGCTTTGTACATTGATGTTATTGTCTTTGCATAAATGGTCCAGTTTCTCTCTAAGTTAGCTCCTGTAAATATTACATACAAGATGAACCATCTCTACTCTAACATAGTCCCATATTAGCAGAATACTAATAAATAAGATAAACATTAAATGTAAATTATAAAAATGTAATTTAGGTAAAAAATTTTATTATAAAAGAAAATACACATTGAGGTGTGGGGAACTGTGTAGTTTTTGACAGATACAGTATTTTTGGCTTCTGTATATAAAAAAAAAGAGCCTATATTATAGCTTCTTTTTTTTCACTTTTGAGTCCAAATCATCCTTAAATTTTTAAAAAATGTTATTTTTGAAAAAAATATGTAATAATTTAACGCATTTACGGATAAGTATTCAGATCAAAAGGTTTTCTCTCATCTATGTTCATCTGATATAATTTTCGGTCAAGTTTGCCCAAACTGGTCATGTATTATGTTACATGAATGAAATTATGAATTATGCAAAATTCACTTTTATAAGGTGTTTGAATACAGATGTGTATCCACAGTGTATGTAAATAACCAGCCTATAATGGTAAAAATCCACCCAACTCCACCCAAAACTTTTTTTTTTTTTTTTAAATCCCCATAAATCATAAACAGTCTCTCCAAATGGTTAGGTAAGAGTAGGGAAAAGCCCCGCCCATGACTGGTGACGATCTGCCCTATTAGCATAGATGCCGCCCTGAGTGAGCCGCAGCAGTCCGCCATTTCTGTTTCCTCGCTGTAGCAGCTGGAGATATACGTCTGAGCCAAAATAAACATTTCAAATTTTCTGTTATTGGATGTACCAATGAACATAAGAGTCTCCTTAGACTCTTGGCATCTGAGGCACAGAGGACACATCGGTTGAATTTTGTTTATGAAATGTGTCAAAGAAAGTTGGTAAAGTGTTATATACTTGCGCAAATTGTTTTACGCTGGACTGCTTAGCAAACGAGGGTCAGTTCAATGCTGGATTTGCACAAAAGATTAACATGACGGCACATGCTAGTCGATGAGTTGAATCAACTCCACAGCAACTACATAAATTTAACCATTCAGAAACATCCAGTTGCATTCTAAAAGTTGTAATTTCTTCCTGAGTCTTTCATCAGTGTCTGACTCCGGATTTAACAATGTAAGGCTGAACACCGCTACTGACAATTTTTTGACATTTTGGCTGCGTGAGATTCTCCAGTTTTGTTGTTAAGTATCCGAAGCATGAGCAGTTAAAGCTCTGCCATCTTCTGGAAAGAGGGCTGAGAGCAGCAGCTCATTTGCATTTAAAGGGACACACACAAAAACGACGTCTATCTGTGGGGTGTTTTGAGCTGAAATTTCACACATACATTCTGGGGACATCAGAGACTTCTTATGAAAAGGGACATAATAGGTCCCCTTTAATGTAATCTTGTTTATTTATACCGACCACAATAGGACACAATGGCCAAGAGGAACACAGTTATCGGGACACCCTTCTGGATGGCCCCCGAGGTGATCCAGGAGATCGGGTACAACTGTGTGGCAGATATCTGGTCTCTCGGCATCACATCCATAGAAATGGCCGAAGGAAAGCCTCCTTATGCAGACATTCATCCAATGAGAGTGAGTGGAACACACTTATAAGTCTTGACTTGAAATTTCATCAAGAAACTGGATGGTGACTGTTTCTGTTTTGTTTTTGTTTGTTTTTTTGTGTCATCAGGCTATTTTTATGATTCCCACAAACCCTCCACCCACGTTCCGCAAGCCAGAACTGTGGAGTGACGAATTCACAGATTTTGTGAAGAAATGTCTGGTGAAGAACCCAGAGCAGAGAGCGACGGCCACTCAACTGCTGCAGGTGTGGGAAGAGCCTTGTACTGCTAACTAATAGTTCCTGTTTGTGATTCATATGGTTACTAATTCACTCTCTGTTTTAGTTTGGGGATTTTCCATGAAGTTGTGTTTATCAACATCTAGCATACTTTGCATTTTGTCTGTTTGGCAGCATCCCTTTATAACCAGTGCTAAGCCAGTGACCATCCTGCGGGACCTGATCACAGAGGCCATGGAGATGAAGGTCAAGAGACAACAGGAGCAGCAGAGAGAGCTGGAGGAGGATGACGAGAACTCTGTGAGTTGTATATCAGTTGTTCAGTTTACAATGAGCTCAGCATTTGTGCTTTAGCTGATGTTGTATGTGACCGCATTCTACAGGAGGAGGAAGTGGAAGTAGATTCCCACACCATGGTGAAGTCTGGTTCAGAGAACGCCGGCACCATGCGGGCCACGGGCACCATGAGCGACGGCGCTCAGACCATGATCGAGCACCATGGCAGCACCATGCTGGAGTCTGACCTGGGCACCATGGTCATCAACAGCGATGATGAGGAAGAAGAGGAAGATCTTGGCTCGATGAGGAGTGAGCCTTTGTCTTTATCTTTCAATTAACATTTTTGTGGCTGTTTGAGAAATGTATAATCTGATGTTTTATCCTCTAAATAGGAAATCCTACATCTCAGCAAATTCAGCGTCCATCCTTCATGGACTACTTCGACAAGCAGGACTCAAATAAAGCACAAGAGGGTTATAATCACAACCAGCAGGACCCGTGTTTAATTTCCAAGACCGCTTTTCCTGATAATTGGAAAGTGCCGCAAGATGGAGATTTTGATTTTGTAAGTGCTTTGATGGTTGTTTTGATTCTTTTTGTCTTTTTGTCAGGATTAATCGTTAATCTTATTCTTATTCTTAAATGATGATACAGCTAAAGACTACACAATATTTTTGTCTGTTATGATAGAGACTGTGTCAGATTATGTAATTTTGAAGACCAGAAACATGTCAGACTGCAAGTTGCTTCCTGACCAATCATCGCTTGCCGTCTTTAACAGTGTGCGTAATGCCATCGAGAAGGCGGAACTAGTGACTGACTTCTGAAAACAAGAGCATAAACAAACGATGGTTTTACTAGCTTAATGCTAATTCCAGTACTCACCGGGTTGAAGCACCGCCGCTATCGTTCGCCATCATTTGTCTTTTTTCACTCTGTCGTGGTAGTCACTCGAGGAGTATTGTTGCCATAGCTCCACAAACCATTCCTCTATTGCATAATTCCACCTAGCAGCACCAATTTCATTGTCACTCTTTCGTTTTACCATATTTGAAAGCTGTGCACAGAGCTTCTGTGCTCTTATTGGTCAACATCACAGATGTGACGGAACCGAAAAAAAATTAAACATGCTTAAAAAAAAATTGTATTTATTAAAGGGTTAGTTCATGCAAAAATTAAAATTATCCCACTCTCAAGCCATCTTAGGTGCATGTGACTTTCTTCTTTCAGCCAAACACAATCAGAATTATATTGAAAAAATGTCCTGGCTCTTCCAAGCTTTATAATGGGAGTGAATGGTACATTTTGAGGCCCAAAAAGTGCATCCATCCATCATAAAAGTAATCCATACGACTCCAGGGGGTTAATAAAGGCCTTCTGAAGTGAAGCGATGCACTTTTGTAAGAAAAATGTCCATATTTTTAGCTTATAAACTATAAACACTGGCTTCTGGTAATGGCCGTACGCAAGTCTAGTCCCTGCGGAAGAGTGATCTCTGACCTGATGCATGACGTATTGACAAACGCAGACGATAGAGCAAAACAAAAGTCTAAAAATGAGAATTTTTAACGAGAAATGTCAGAGGATTTCGATATAAGAGAAAAGGAGCTTGAGTTTGTTGTCCAGCCCTATTTGTTTGAACGGTGAGAGACATCTACTCTCACCTAAGCTTATGCTACGCCTACGTCATGCGTTGGGTCAGAGGTCACTCTTATGCCGGAACTCAACTTGCGTACGACAGTGATTATAGATTATAAAGTTATAAATATGGATATTTTTCTTACAAAAATGCATCGCTTTGCTTCAGTAGGCCTTTATTATTGTATGGATTACTTTTATGATGGGTGGATGCACTTTTTGGGGCTTCAAAATCTCGCCCCCTATTCACTCCCCTTATAAAGCTTGGAAGAGCCAGGATATTTTTTTTATATAACTCTGATTGTGTTTGGCTGAAAAAAGAAAGTCATATACACCTAGGATGGCTTGAGGGTGAGTAAATTATGGGATAATTTTCATTTTTGGGTGAACTAACCCTTTAAATAGACTGCAGCAATTAACATTTTGTCAGAACCTCTAGTAAATGATGTTACTTTGTTTAGTAGTCTATTCAGAATTTTAAAAAAATATTCATCTATTAAAAAAAAAGAATCTTTATTCTCAATTTATCCAGAATCGCGCTCTATTTTTATGCATAAAATGTGATTAAAATGAATTTGTTTTTCCTGTCTATGTAGCTGAAAAACCTTGATTTTGAGGAGCTCCAGATGCGTCTCACTGCTCTGGACCCCATGATGGAGCGAGAGATTGAAGAACTGCGGCAGCGCTACACGGCTAAAAGGCAACCCATTCTTGACGCCATGGATGCGAAGAAACGCCGGCAGCAGAACTTCTAACCAACTTCACAGATGCTGAAGCTTCAAAGCTGGCTGGCCAGATCTTATGTCCCCTCCTGTATTCAATCTTTGTACTGATGCATCTTATTCTACCCTTCTGCTGTTTGTACATTTGAAGAAGGTCCTAGTAGATGTATAAAACACAAAATCAAGACATAAATCAAGATATTTTTTTTTTTTTATGTTCTTTAGAATTCAAAGGTCACATGTTAAAATATGAGTTCATCCCAAATAGAGCAAATTGAGTCTCACCCTCACAATATTATGAAGTTTAGGCTTTTCTCTAATTTCCAAAAACTAATTCAGCCATATCTACATCTGTGGTTAATACTTTCTTAATACTGTAAATGAAGCCAAGGCAAAAATAACTGTGAACACGTGAAGTTTTGTGGCTGAATTCATAAAAAAAGAGAAGTCATTTTTAGGTGTGAATGGATTACTAAACCAAAGACAATCAAAAGTAGAGAATGCCTTAGAGTTGGTTAACCCTCTTAATGAAGTTTGCATCACCAAGCTATAGGTTAGTATTCTGCTAATATGGGACCATGTTACAGTAGAGATCTTGTACGTCATCTTTACTGGAATTAATTTCGAGAGAAACGGGACCATTACTGCAGCTATGCTTCCCATTCCATCAGAATTCCTCTTCAGCACAAAGGTTTGAAACATCTGTCCACAGCTTTGTAAATATGCATGGCTTATTTATGCTGAATGTCACTTTCTCGGTTTATGAATGTTTCCGTGTCTCGTCTTCCTCTATGTTTTCTTCAGTGCCACTGGCTTTTTGCTAAAGTGTGGCAAAGTTTGTGTGAGAAAGTGAGAACTAATTTTCCTGTGCCCCATTTTAAAGTTCTCGCTTTATCTCAGGGGTTGCTCTGCTTTGAACTCTTTCTTCTGGTCTTTTTCAAAGATTTCAATGCAGTGATTTTGTTTCTCATTATGGTAATGGTACCATCATTACTAGGCCTGTTGAGTCTCTCCATACCTACCAAAAGCAATACAGCAACTCAAGGACATAGTAATGTAACAATGCCAGTAATGTGAATGGCCTAAAATGTTGCCGAGTCTTTTAAGAGAAGGATGAATGGTTTTAAAATACACCTTAAAATGACTCATAATGTTCATGCCCTGATTGTGGACTGACGATCTCTATGAATCCGAGCTGGTTTGAAGTATAGTCTAATTATTGTTTTTCTCTATTTTAAAACAAAAAGCATATTGAGATAGTTAGGGATGTTACCAATGCCTTACATTTCCTGCAGTTGTGAGTTATATCAGTTTGTTTCATACTCTGACATTTACTTAGGCACGTTTTTACTGAACACTCTAATTTATTGTGCATTATTCATAATGTATGTTATTTTTTGCACTCTGCATAGAGTTTTTGAATAAAGGTCTGTTACTTGTCTCCTTAAACCACATGTGGACTTCTTTAACAATATATTTTAGCTATTAAAGGTGCTAAAGAGGATGTTTTGTTTTATACATTTTTGCAATATTACTTGAAACTGTCTTTACTAACTGATAAAAGACTATTTATTAGGTGCACTGAAAGTAATAATATTAATATACATCATCTGTGCACGAGGTAGGGCCTTAAAAACATCAGCCAATCGTTTACGCGATGATCGGCCCTCTGGCTTGTCAATCACTGCCGTGACGTTCCTTGTGAGAGACGTGCGCGGATTGGCCCTCTGGCTTGTCAATCACTGCCATGACGTTCCTTGTGAGCGACGAGCCCGGCTGCGCGCTCCAGTAACTTTCCACACTCCACAGGCGCCGCATGCAATGTTTTTGTCAGGAGAGAGGAATAACAAGTGCAGATTATGAGTTACCTGCGGTGAGTCCGACATAATGAATCCAAAAAACACGACACAGCGAATGCCGGTGGTAAACACTCGTGTTCCTATACTCGTGCACGATTTTTGGGAGGCGTTCCTTTGAAATTAGCTGTGAAGGAGGGGGGTTGTTCTTATGCATGCGCTCATTTCAAAAACTCAGTAACAGTCTTTGGATTCTCCGTCGACGAAAAAATCCTCTCTATCACCTTTAAAGATATACAGAGAACCCTGGAAACAAAGAGGAAATTAAAATTGTGATTGTTACTAGAAAACTTATAAAATGTTCTAGGTTTTCTCAGCTCTAATATATTTTATCATTCAGAAAACGAGAGCAAATGTCTATATATGTATGTATATTGAATGACTACATTTGCTTATGCAGCAGTTACTATTTCAAAATAACTTCACAGTTACAAAAGCATAATACTTGATTTTAATTATGAACACTTTAAAAATTACAAGTAATTAAGCGAATATATTTAGATTTAAACGTATTTATACTATCCACTGCTTTTTCATGAATATAATGAATATTACACGAATTACCGTAATCACTCTATTGCACTGAGCTCTGCTTTAACATGAACTTCAGCCAAGTGCCAGCTAGTATATTTATGCATAAAGACCCGAAACTTATTGTTTTAACGTGTATATTCTGTCTACCATTTATTTCCTTTAAATCTTTAACATTTATAGTTCCGAAATGTACCGTCTCTATATGTGGGTCATTACGGTAGGAATCGCTGACGCCTACTGGAAGTGAATCTCTACAAACCTGCTTTCACACTCATTCATCAGCTCAACTGGAAGTTAACTGACTGTTTTGATTCACGGGTCTCGTTTGAATCTGTTCAAATATGTCTGCGGTTATTAGGAAGATCATTCACACTGCAGCAGCTCCTGCCGCGATCGGGCCCTACAGGTGAGAGTCTGTCTGCAGTCATGACAAACTATTATGTTTGTGTTCCTCAATAATAAACGCACACGTGACATGCTCTAGCATATGGACATATGTGACTTTTACTTAAAGTACCGACAGTTATGCATTTAGCAGACTGTCTTGAGCAACAAAAGGCCTGACATAAGTTGCAGTGCAATATTTGTTCGGGGCGTGTCTTTAGACAGCGCACTCAGCAACTTTGTGCTGGAGGTTTTTGTGCAAATTTTCATATACTGTTTGGACGAGATGAATTCTGTTCAAAGAAAAATTCCATATACAGCTAAAGCCCCTGTTAGACAGGGCATATACAGGTAAGATTCCTGTCAACCAACTTCATATAGAACAATAGCATTTAGATTCCTTTTTTCTTTTCTTTTTTTTTAAATTGTATAATTGGGATTGCATTATGCATGCATTATAATACGATTTTGGAACTGCTCCATACTACCACTGTTTTATCATTTTTAACACATGGGCTTTAACCCACTACTATATAAAAAAGTTTCTCAGTAGCACTAAATTTTATTAACTGTATTCAGTACTTGCAAAGAAAAAACAGTTTTTCTGATTTTTTTTAAATAAAATTTCTGCATATAATTACTTGAAAGTCGTTACAATGGGGCGTTTGAGTTTCAACCAATAGACAGTAAGAGGAGGTGTCAAGTTCATTGAGTTGACCAGAGGTCAACCAACAGTTTGGCATTTCTGGCATTTTCATATACATATATAACTTATGTTATATACCGAACTGGAATAATTAAGATTTAAGTTTTAATGTTTTTAAAATAAGGCTCACCAAGGCTGTACGTATTTGATCAAAAATACAGTAAAAGAAGTAATATTGAGAAATACTATTATGATTTAAAATAAGTTTTTTTCTATTTTAATGTACTGTAAATATATATTATAAATAATACATGATCACATAAATCATTCTAATATGCTGATTTGGTGCTTAATTATTAATAATAGTTCTTTTTATTATCAATGTTGAAAACTGCTTAATATTTTTGTGGAAACCATGATACTTTTTTTCAGGATTCTTTGATGAATAGAAGTTCAAAATAACTTTTATTGTTACTTTTGATCAATTTAATGTGTCTTGCTGAATAAAAATTTTAATGTTATTTTTTTTATCTTACTTACTGCATACCTTTGAAAGGTTTCCTAAAAAAATATTACGCAGCACAACTGATTGATAATAACAATAAATGTTTCTTAAAGGGATAGTTCACCCAAAAATGAAAATTTGATGTTTATCTGCTTACCCCCAGGGCATCCAAGATGTAGGTGACTTTGATTCTTCAGTAGAACACAAATTATGATTTTTAACTCCAACCGTTGCCGTCTGTCAGCCGTATAATGCATGTCAATGGTAACACAATTTATAAGAGTCAAAAAATATGCACAGACAAATCCAAATTAAACCCTGCGGCTCGTGACGACACATTGATGTCCTAAGACACGAAACGATCGGTTTGTGCGAGAAAACAAACAGTATTTATATCATTTTTTACCTCTAATACGCCACTATGTCCAACTGCGTTCAGCATTTGATTAGCAAGGTCTGATTGCGCTCTGACAGCAGAAGTGATGTCTCGCGCTTATACTTCAATGAGTGCTAGACATTACTTCCGTTGTCAGAGCGCGATCAGACCTCATTAAGCGAATGCTGAACGCAGTTGGACATAGTGGTGTATTAGAGGTGAAAAATTATATAAATAATGTTCGGTTTCTCGCACAAACCGATCGTTTCGTGTCTTAACACATCAATGTGTCGTCACGAGCCGCAGGGTTTAATTTGGATTTGTCTATGCATATTTTTTGACTCTTATAGATTTTGTTACCATCCACTCGCATTATAAGACTGACAGATGGCAACGGTTGGAGTTAAAAATCATAATTTCTGTTCTACTGAAGAAATAAAGTCACCTACATCTTGGATGCCCTGGGGGTAAGCAGATAAACATCAAATTTTCATTTTTGGGTGAACTATCCCTTTAAGCAGCAAATCAGCATATAGGGTGAATTCTGAAGGATCATGTGACACTGAAGACTGGAGTAATGATGCTGAAACTTCACCAGAATAAATTACACATTAATTTCAGAATATTGCTGTTTTGCTGTATTTTTGTACTTTTGACACTACATTTCACTTTATGATCAAGTGATGCATCATTCAAAACAGCATGAATCAAGACAAGAGATTTGATGTATGTGGTGACCAATGATCTTCAGTTTCCTTGCAGTTGTGCAAACCATGCTTGTAAAAACAACCAGCATTAATGACTCCGTTATATAACTTTCTGAACTAGTCTTGTATTAGACACATATTAACTTGGACTTGTGATCTCAAGCTGAACATATACATGATCTTGTTGTTTTACAGTGCCACAGTGTGATATCTTGAAACTAACTTTAGTTTATATAATATCCAGTATCCAGTTTATAATTAATAATATCCAAACTATTAAAATGAGGTTATTACTGCAGTGTACTGGTTATACCAGCAGAAGGCAGCGAAGGACAACATTAAAATACATGAGTAAAACATCCCTACTCCTTCCAAAGTCAGAGTTCACCATTAATTGACATTTTAAATGATGTTGCTTCTACATTCAGCCAGGCTGTTTTGGTGGACCGCACAATGTACATCTCAGGACAGCTGGGAATGGATGTAGCATCAGGACAGTTGGTGGCGGGAGGAGTGCAGGCTCAGGCCAAACAGGTGACAAAACCACCCGAGGATAGTTGTTTACATTTAGATGAACATAGTTTGGAATAAATGAATCATTCACAATAAAACATATTAGAATTTAAGTAAATAGAGTCAATTTTGATTTTATACTGACTTTAATACACAAAAGTAGTCATTTTTGCTAAAATGGGATACAGGTTCTCTCAGTGCATGTTTCAGTGTTTTTTCCTTACAACTTTATAGGCACTCATTAACATGGGGGAGATTCTGAAAGCTGCCGGATGTGGATATGAAAACGGTGAGTCATCAAAAGCATCACCTGCATTGCATGTCAGTTCTTTCATGCAAGTTTTCTGGCATTTTATAAAGTCTGTTTATTTATTTATTTTATTTTTTTGCAGTTGTCAAGACCACAGTGTTGTTGGCAGACATTAATGACTTCAATAATGTCAATGATGTTTACAAGCAGTGTGAGTATGAATGAAGGAGTCATGGTGGCACAATTCACCACAGAGTGTTAAATTTATCCCTACATTCAACCACAGGTTTCCCTGACAGTTTTAGTAGTCTTGGTAATATAGAAAACCTCTTGGGAATTATATTAATGTGTAATGTGTTAATTCTAAAAGTGTATCAATCAGGATGTCTGTGGATCCTTAAAAAGTCTTAAAGGGTTAGTTCACCCAAAAATGAAAATGATGTCATTAATGACTCACCCTCATGTCGTTCCAAACCCGTAAGACCTCCGTTCATCTTCGGAACACAGTTTAAGATATTTTAGATTTAGTTCAAGAGCTTTCTGTCCCTCCATTGAAAATGTATGTACGGTATACTGTCCATGTCCAGAAAGGTAATAAAAACATCATCAAAGTAGTCCATGTGACATCAGTGGGTTAGTTAGAAGTTTTTGAAGCATCGAAAATACATTTTGCTCCAAAAATAACAAAACTACGACTTTATTCAGCATTGTATTGTCTTCCGGAATCCTTTCCATTGAATTGATTCCACTGAATTGGTTCCATTGAATCCTTTCATCTGTCGGCGTTGGTAATGCACTTTTACGTCGCCGTGGTTGTTTACATCCGCAACATTTTGAAGCATCGAAAATACATTTTGGTCCAAAAATAACAAAAACTATGACTTTATTCAGCATTGTCTTCTCTTCCGGGTCTGTTGTCAATTTGTGTTCACGACTCCGCTTCTTCTTCTTCTTTCCTGTTTTATGGTATTTGGCATCCAGCTTATTGGTGCATTACCGTCCCCTTCTGCTCCGGAGTGTGGTTCACGACTCCGCTGCTGATGTAAGACGCTGCTGACGTGTTATCCGGTGCGCCAGAGCTTCGTTTACAGTCTGAGGGAGACGCACGCTGTATTCAAGCTATTCTACATTGTTTGTATTTTGGTATTGCTATATTTTTTTAAATGGTGCGTAAGTGTGCATGTCGTGGATATCCTAATCGCCAAAAACAACGACGTAAAAGTGCATTACCAACGCTGACAGATGAAAGGATTCAATGGAATCAATTCAATGGAAAGGATTCCGGAAGAGAAGACAATGCTGAATAAAGTCGCAGTTTTTGTTATTTTTGGACCAAAGTGTATTTTTGATGCTTCAAAAAATTCTAATTAACCCACTGATGTCACATGGACTACTTTGATGATGTTTTTATTACCTTTCTGGACATTGACAGTATACCATACAAACATTTTCAATGGAGGGACAGAAAGCTCTCGGACTAAATCTAAAATATCTTAAACTGTGTTCTGAAGATGAACGGAGGTCTTACGGGTTTGGAACGACATGAGAGTGAGTCATTAATGACATAATTTTCATTTTTGGGTGAACTAACCCTTTAAAATGTAACTGATCTGATGCAGTAGAAAATACTTTTTTTTTTTGCTTTTTGAAATCGTAAAAACGGGTCTAATGCATAAAAGTGAATTAAAACAGAAATATGATACTTCTGATATATTACTATTTCTATCCCCCCCAAAAAATATATTATTATTATTATATTTTCAGTCCAGTATTAATATTACAAAATAGATTTTTTTATATATATATATATATATATATATATATATATATATATATATATATATTATTATTATTATTATTATTATTATTTTTTTTTTTTTTTTTAAATACTTAAAGGGGACCTATAATGCCCCTTTTACAAGATGTAATATGTCTCCAGAATGTGTCTGTGAAGATTCAGCTCAAAATACCCCACAGATCATTTATTATATCTTGTCAAATTTGCCCCTATTTGGGTGTGAGCAAAAACACACAGTTTTTGTGTGTGTCCCTTTAAATGCAAATGAGCTGCTGCTCCCGGACTGCTTTCCAGAAGAGGGCGGAGCTTTAACACCTTGCGGTTCAGTTGCTCAACAATAACAAAGCTGGAGAATCTCACGCAGCCAAAATGAGGATTGTCACTAACAGTGTTCATCCTTACATTGTTCAAACTTGAGTTGGACACTGATGGAGAGACTCAGGAAGAAGTTGGATGTTTCTGAATGGTTAGTGGATAAATTTATGTAGTTGCTGTCGAGTTAATTCAACTCCTCGACTAGCATGTGCCGTCATGTTAATCTTTTGTGCAAATCCAGCATTGAATTGACCCTTGTTTGTGAAGCAGTCCGGTGTAAAATGACAGCATGGTAACAATACTCTACTACAGCAACTCTTCCTCTTCTCTAAAGCTGCACAACATGGCCTAGTCTTCTTTGTTGTGTGTTCTCGGGGACAGTGTTTATGTAAATTTTAGGGTTAGTGATGTCACTAACCCGGGAAGAATCTCGTTGTAGTCTCTACCAGCCATTTGTTGTAGTCCTTAAACAGAGAATTCTTTAAAAGAAAAAATCTCTTTGCATTGAACTTTGAGCGTCGCAACTTTCCAGATGTTGTTTATGCTCTAACAGCAACATTACACGCTAACTAAAGTTAAAAAAAAAATTAAATCAATCAACCACACCTTTAATGCACAGAAATGTCCATTGTTCATTTGCACTGTATATCTTTGTTGAGCAGGGTGATTTTTTTTTTTGTTCACATTGAAGCTGATGGAAGTGATGTGCAGGTGAAAGGTCTTGAAAATGGTATTAAAAAGTAGGGATGTCCAGATCCGATCACGCGATCGGAAATCGGGCCCGATCACGTGGTTTCAGACTCGATCGGAATCGGACGTTACCTCCCGACCAGGACTTGGATATATATGTATTGGGGTGCAACGGTTCTCTGTAAAAAATCGAACCCTACGGTTCTCCACTTACGGTTCGGTACGCACTTGCACCGCGGTCCATCTCGAATGAAGACGCATCTATTGGTTAATATGGTTTGTTTAAAATAGCAACGTGGGAAACAGACAGACAGAGTTCAGATAATGTATGTTTCAGTCGATGGATGCGCAAAACGTTACAACAACAATAATCAGAAAGCGTGGACAAAACAGCTACTCTTTGTAAACTGTTAACTGCGAGTGCCGTCTGCTATAATGTCCAGTCATTTACGCCGTCATCGCCGTTGATAGCGCGAGCGCAGGTGAGACCTGAACAGCACACGCTGCTATCTGTGTTTAAACTAACTCATTTAAGCCTTGCCGATTTAAACCTTCAAGAACAAAACGCGAAAGAGAACTCGCGCGCGCTGTGAGAAGATTTGTGTGCTCTCATCCGAAGCGCGCACACGCTTATTTCAGTCAGCGCGCAAATACTGAGTTCTCTTTCAAGTCTTGCGCTTCAGCGGACAAATTCATACAAAAATTATGTCAACATGCCCGTCTTAGCGAGTATAGCAAACATAGTCGGTTATGTCTTAAGTGAACGTATATTAGTCGAGAAAGAAAGACACATGTGTAACAGTATATGTACTGGATCGTGCATGTCCTATAGGGAAAAAAAACTATTCCTGCTGCCTGTTTTTAATGTTAAATCAAACAACAAATAACAAAGAAATCACTCACTGCTCTTGACTGAATAGTTTTTGTAACTTCAATAATGATTAATCTTTATTTATTTTATACAGTAAAGATAATATGCAGTGATATTTTATATTTGATTACTTTATCCATTTTCTGTACGTGAAAACTACTGTTAGATACCTAAAAAACCTGAAAAGCACTGTTCCTGGATCCTGGATCTGTTTTTTCGCTCTTCTTTATTCTTTTTTATGTATTATAGCAGTATCGGATCGGGACTCGGTATCGGTAGATACTCAAAATCAAATGACTCGGACTCGGACTCGAGGGCAAAAAAAAGTGATCGGGACATCCCTATTAAAAAGTATTATTTTGGAAGTGTCATTTGATGTGAAATTAAAAACAAGCATGACTTTTGTGTACAAACCCCTTCACTTCCCATCCTGCACACTGACGGTAATGCATTAAGCAAGTTATTGATTATTCAGATGTTACACAATGATGCCTCTGTGCAGCCATGGTATTTCCTCTTTAATACAATGCTGATGGGTAATCCTATCCTGTCTGCGTGTAAAGGGATACATTGCAATTCTGTGAAACCAAAGCCTCCTCTCTACGAGGACAACCCATCATCACTGCCTCCTACTTCACAGAACTTTCCATGATGTGACATGCAAAACAGCGTGAACAAATACTCAGATTCATGTTCATTCATTCTTTAAAACTTATGATGCCATTAATAATACATATAAACACAGGGATGAAGGCTTGTTCACACCTAGAACGATAACTATAAAGATATCTATATAACGATTAGTATCCACACTAGCAGACAATATCGTTATTAATCACTCGCCCTCGTGTCGTTCCAAACCTTTAAGACCTTCGTTCATCTTTGGAACACAAATTAAGATATTTTTGATGAAATCCGAGAGCTTTCTGACTCCTCCATAGACAGCAATTTAATGACCACTTTCAAGGCCCAGAAAGATAGTAAAATAGTCCATGTGACTATAGTGGTTCAACCTTAACGTTATGAAGTGACGAGAACACTATTTGTGTCTAATGGAGGCCAGAATCTAGAGTTTCCCATAGTCTGACTTTCTTTTTTAATTTCTTTGTTTCTGTCCCCTTTTTTTCCTTAGTTTTCAGGAGCAATTTCCCAGCTAGAGCTGCCTATCAAGTAGCTGCGCTGCCTAGAGTAAGTATTAAGTGCAGGTTAGTTAGTTGTGTTTGCTAAGGCAACCAGCTAACTATCTTTTTACTTGAGCCAGTAAGCATCCACATAGCAACACCACACTAGCATCGTTTCAGTGACTTTTGCATTGGCACTACTCAATTTTCTTCAGAAAATGTCCAAATCTAGTTGATTTATAATCAATTAAGATACAAATATTGCAATAAAATGTATAATTTGTTTTATACCTTATTTTAATTTCACTTTCTGTTTTACAGGGGGGGCTTGTTGAGATTGAGGCAGTCGCTGTGTTGGGACCCATCACAGATGCCTCCTGACTATATGACCCCAGCATGCATCACAAATTGTAAATATAGTTATATGGAGATAAACCACATCCAAGATTACAAAATTAATCATACTTTTAACCTTTCCATTACATTACATGCTGGAATACAAGGGAAATCACAGATAGAAAAAAAGCATTCCCTTCCATGGGCAGTATCTTCTGTTGCTAATATACATTTTGCTAATAAATTTTCATATTACTTTGAATTTACTGTTGGTCTTTCATCATTATATTCACTTAATCTATAAGAGTAACCATTCAAAACCCAGTTCAAGTTAAACTTTATTTTTAAACTCCTACAAATCTGTCATCACACCACAAAAACATTTCCTCCATTTGCAAAGTTCTGATCAATCTGTCGTGTTTGTTGCAGGAAAACATTAGCGTAAATCAAATAAAGGCCTATTTTTCAAATATTTTTTTCCATTGTCATTGTAAATGTATATAACATGCATGGATTTTACTGGTTACTGTAACAGTTTAGTTGGTTAAAATATTGCATAATATAATTATATAAATAAATTCACATTTACTTTCACAATTTTCATACTCTCTTTGGCTTTTCGCATCTTTATCCAGGGGTAAAGCCACTACAAAGAGGCACCGATATGAAATATTAATGAAATATTGAAATCTCTAGCTACCGACAGGCACAGAGTCTTCGAAGACCACTTGGTCTATGTCTTGGCAACGAACAAGCAATATCTATATAATAAATAAACTAATGTTCTATTGTATTTTTAAACCATTTATGTGAAATCCTGATTTTATTGTGGTTGAATCTGGATTCTGTAGTAACTGTGCCAATTGTTGCACACTTAACTATCTTCACCAGAGGCTGAAAGAGATGAAGTGGTATGGGAAATCAATCAGATTAGACATTTATCCTCAGGAGATACTGAACTTTTTAAAGCTGTCTTGAATCATATTACCCTACTTACCAGGTGTTTCCTCTGGCGGGGAGGAATCGGCCTGGTCCTCAGTTGTGTTTTCTGTGGAAATATAGATTTATCTAATTAATTCATTGATTTAGGCTTAAAAAAACTCACCTGATAAATAAAGTAATATTAAAAAAAAAAAAAAAAAAAAACGGAAATTGTTTATATTCTCTGTCATTTTTTGTCATGTTGGACTTACTAAAACTAGTATAAAACACTTAATAAATAATTTTCTGTGTCCATATTATTTCTTGTTGTATTCTAGTATGTTTCCTGCTCTGTGGTTAGCCATTATGTATTTGACAATGTCACTTTTTCCACATTACAGCCAAGATATTTGCATCAGAGGATAAATTGTCATTAACATTTGAAATCAGTGGCATGCAAAGTTCTGAAATGAGGAGGCAAACAATGACCTCAGTTTTTATTTATTTTTAATTTTTTATAAATCAAATGTAAATTCATGTCTGTTACTTTAAACGTTGTCACAGTTTCCTTGTTAAATGAACATTACTTTACATTACATGAAAAAAGAAACCAAATACAATTCTATTTAGTATTTTTACATTAACAAGGTCATTAATGTTAGAAACCAAGTCAACCTCATTAAGTTAGAGTTTTAAGCATTTTTACATTTATTCCAAAATAACAACTAAAGTCAGTAACAATTTAACCCTCTATGGTACGCAATATGATATCATGTTATGTTTTTTCTCGCTTAAAATTGGACGCTATAACAATATCAATAATTTATTTTTTAAAAGTTCATTTAAAAGTCTCATTTTATTAAAAACAAACTAAAATAGACTATGTTGCCTGGAGGCAACACTGTACCATGGCGGGTTAAACAATATATTTTATTTGTGTATTGATTTTCAGCTGTTCTTTTTAATAGTCATCTTATTTCAGATCATCAGTCATGCTCGGTAAACACTCTGACACAGACGCGAAGATGTATCTTCAATTTCATCAAGCTGATTGCTCACTAAAACCCCCGCAATCATCATGTTTTCAGGTCTTTTCAAATGTGATTTTGATGTGACATAAAGCGGTGATATCTAAGTGGGTGACCTGTTTACTTGCTTTTTAATTTAGTCATCCCA
Organism: Megalobrama amblycephala; assembly: GCF_018812025.1. NCBI lineage: Eukaryota > Metazoa > Chordata > Actinopteri > Cypriniformes > Xenocyprididae > Megalobrama > Megalobrama amblycephala. The sequence continues at coordinate 6,356,618 of NC_063052.1, forward strand.
TTGACGCCATCATTTTGTTCATTCAGACTGACGCGTGGAACGCGCACGTAAACAAGAGGCGGGATTTATCACACAAACCAATCATATCCAATCATAACCGATCATTATTGATCTCTATGAGCTCAAGGGAGGCACAACAGACACGGACTCTTTTAGAAAAACGAGTGACTTGTACACTTTTTATTGTCACATTTTGTAATATTTGAATTGTTTTATTTTTGTAAGATGGATTATGTTCTCATCCTAATTTTTTGAGGCACTGCCTCCCTTGCCTCCTCGGCATGGTCCTCTCTTGCCTCCTTTTATCCTTCCGGAGCTCCTCCGTTGGACTTGAGACCGGTGTGTAGCGCAGGTGTCACTCATTAGCATTCGCCCCACCGGCCTCACTCCGCCCCCACGGCTCTCGGCCCCACCCTGCTTCATGGCACTATATTGACTTCATTGCATGTACATGGTTGTATATAGGCTACTGTATGGGTCACATCAATTTAAAAAGAAAAAAAAAAGTCGCTCTTAAAAAGTTTGAAACTTTTACCTTTCATTTGAAGTTTAAAGTTAAGTATGAATGTGTATTGGTAATAAAGCATTTTAAAATGATACAAATGTATTTCAGGAAGTCCTCATTGCTAAAGGAGAATGTGCAAGGTCTTTTGCATCTAGAGATACGTCCCTTGAAACTACCAAAACCATTTGCATACACAAGCACAGAACACGAACACGTGTAATGTACCTTGATCTTGAGAAGAATTACCAGTTTTTTTAGGACAATTCACTCACTGTCCCTTTAGGATAAGGAAAATGGCAGAAAACTGACTTTAGTCTAGTTGTCTGAAAATTGAAAACGTACCACTTGGTGCTGGTTCTTCAGTATTTTCAGCAGTCATGGAGGGGTTGGATTCAGCAGGTTCAGATGTGATGGGCTCAGCAGCAGCCACTTCTGGTTCACTGTGAGCTACTGCAGCTGTAGAGCTCTGGATTTCCTCTGAGGGAACAGGAGCTGCACTGGATGTCTGTGGAGACTCCTCAGCCTGGGTTTGGTCTGGAATTGTCTCACTGTCTGCTGCAGGACCACCGTTTTCATTACTTGTCCCTTAGAGATCAAGACAAATATTTTGACCATAAAAAAGTTTAAACCATAAAAAATATATAACTTGAAATAAAATAAACATTAACTGAAATGAATTCCGGAATTGGATACTTAAGGAAGAAGATGCGAAGGAGAACTCGCTTCACAAAAAGCTGCCTCATACGGTGCATGAATACTGAATAATCTATCGTGTCTTCGTTTGAGTGCACAAACACAAAACAAAATTATGTCAAAATATCCTCCTAAACACAGTTATATGACTTGATATGACTTATATGACTTAATATGGTTATATGACTTAAAGGGATAGTTCATCCAAAAATGAAAATTCTGTCATAATTTACTCAGCTTCAGGTTGTTCCAAAAATGTATACATTTCTTTGTTCCGTTGAACACAAAAGAAGCTATTTTGAAGAATGTGGGAAACTGAACAGTTCTGGGACACCATTGACTTCCATAGTATTTGTTTTCCTACTATGGAAGTCAACGGTGCCCCAAAACGGCCTGGTTACAAACTTTCTTCAAAATATCTTCCTTTGTGTTCAGCAAAACAAAGACATTTATACAGAATTGGAACAACTTGAGGGTGAGTAAATGATGACAGAATTTTCATTTTTGGGTGAACTATCCCTTTAAGTGAACATATACAGTTGAGAAAGCAAATGCATGTGTAACAGTAGCCTATATTTGATCGTGCAAGTCTTAAAGTGACAGCAGCCCAATAAACGTGCTGCCGCCTGTGTCATTACTGTTAATCAAAAAACTAAAGAAAAAAGAAAATCACTCACTGATATTGACTGAATAACTTTTGTAACTTTAATAAAGATTCTTTATAACAAAGAAAACTATGCACTGTTGTTTTACATTTGATTTCAATTTCGTGCTATTGCTAATTTGCTTATTTGTTCTTATTGTATTACTGACTGTACACTTGTCTTTAATAATGTTTGAAATTTATATTAGTTAATCTAGTTTATTAGTTAGTTATTCTTTAGGCCGCTGATTTTTGTTCATTTTATTAAGCTGCAACAGAATATTTTGCAAAAAGACATGTTTTGCAAATTAATAAATGTTTGATATCTAAATGTTTGACAGAATCGGAACTGAAATCGCTACAAGTCAAACTATACCCAACCCTATAGCCGAAGCATCATTTGTCATATTGTAGTACTTAAATTAAAAGAATAACTAAAACTACACAAAAATATACACATAAAAATTATTACAAATTACAAAACACACAACAAAATTACTAAAACGTTAAAATTAAAAAGCAAAATATATAAAAATCTAATTAAAAAAATATTAATAGTGGTGTAAAATAAAAGTGGTTTAAAAAGAAAAAATAGTGAAGTGTTTCTTCGCTATTATTTCCCTCATATTATCGATCACATACAGTATGTTTAGGCATTTTAAATGGTTAGTTCCATTTGAAATTTGAATTTGAAAGCCAATTTCCATAGATTCAGTCAGCCATCATTAACGTGTTCATTCACATTCCTTATTATAACTGCATTTTTTTGTGTCACTGAACAGAATTAAAAAAAATAATTGTTTTCAGACAGATTACCACCCATCACCCATCTCAATTTCAATATTTAAAACAATTACACACCTCAATTTAAAATTAATTTAAAAATGCTTTCATCTTCCAGTTGAGTTCAGTACACTCATCTGTTCAACACATTTTACTATATTTAAATTAGTTCCACAGAATTCACATTTCATTAACACAGAAATATGAAACACACGTTATGTCCTTTCCAACTTCTCATCTTCTGTGTATTGAGTGTTGACGAGGTACAAGACAACTCTTTATAGGCCAAACTTTAAATTCAACAGTAACTCCCAAACTAAAGCTTGGTAATAGTCTATTATCGAGGCTGCACTGTTAATAATTAAATAAAACTGAAAGAAACACATTGACATCCTGGTTAAATAATGAAAACTAATGTAACAACAGGTGCTGAAGAAATGGATGTATTAAAACAGGCAAACTAGCAAAGGTTTATGACATCAGCCATCTGTGATCTAAAGTACACAACATTTACATGAAACCTTCTTCTCAGCTCCGGGATGAACACACTTTGTTTAAATGTCACCACTGGCAGGTTGATATGCATCACCACACTTGAAGGTGCACACTTGAGGTGTGGAGGACCTCCTCTGATAACCTAAATGTTTTTCCTCAAATTCCAAGAAATCACCATAGAAACACTGTGATGGTTCAGGAAACAAACATATAACAGCAACAAAACAAAATACAAATTTCCCTAATTTGTTTGACAAATTTAATTCAATACATCTAAATTCAAAATTCTATTCAAATGCATTTGTTATTTGTATAGCACTTTTTAAACACGTATCAGTTGATGTTCATGAGATCACAATCATCATCAAAATTTAAAACGTAAACATCTAAAGGAAAGAGTTTAATGTGTACATTTTAAGTGATCAGACCAGTAACCATTTATTTTAAGCATTTCAACATTTATAATCACATATTTGGTCCTAAAGTGTGAAATTTTGTTCCTCTAGCAGCTCAACGCAACACCAAAGTTATGTGTTTGTATCTAGTTAAAACACTTTGGCACTATAAATAATCTGTCAATTAAAAATTCAATGCCAGTTATCAAATTGCTATTTGAAATTTTCACCTTAGCTATAAAAACATAAAAAATGTTGTAACTTTCAGTTAAAGTCTAATGGTTTAGGATCTGGGCAAGGCGTTTAAACTCAGGCTTCTCCAGGGGGACTTTCAGTGTAATAAATACTGTAAGTTTCTCTATAAGAGACGCTGGAGTCAAGTAGATCTAAACTGCATGGCGGGCTGATGACAGCTTTAGATAAGTATCTGGGTGCCTTACACAAAGGTTGAGGGTTCAGTTTCAAGTTAGGGTGACCCAGGGTCCGAAAAGTAACTAAGATCGCAATCTTCCTCTCACTTAAGGATCTACGAAGCATTTTTCAATTCATTGGTGTCTACATAATGACATCTATATCACCTGATCAAAATATAGCTACCACATAGCCTACCTGGAATTCTTCCTTCACCTCATGAAACACCTTGCAAATCAACAATGTTTGACAAAATATAGCTCAAATGTGAATTATTGGGCTGTATAGTCTTACTTGATGTGCTCCCATCTTGTTTGGTGTTGGGTCGTGTTGTGTCTTGAGCTGTGGTCTGAGTGCTGGAAGTGCATCCCATCGTGTCTTCCTCTGACAGGAGTGAATGAAGTCAAGCACTTTGGTGAGTGTTGTCGTGCCCAGCGGCGTGCATCGACTTCAAGTGTAGGAATACTGCTCCAATTAAACGCGCACTCGATAGAGACAGCAATCATTCCCTAGTCAGGTAACACATTGGGTGTATCTGAGTGTGTATGAGCGGCGGTCATATGCAAACCTGCCCTTATTCGCGGTAACAGGTCACGGTTCAATGCTAAAACAGCAGTGAACTCCTGTCTTGTCTGTTTAAAATGTTAAATATTTTTGTTAAGAAATTATATGTGACACTTTATGTTTTAACCTGAGTTCTAACAGCCAAAATATCAATATAAATCCGATAACATGCGTTTAATGAGAAAGAAAATGTACTCTAACTTAAAATATATGACATCACGTAGTTCATGTGTAATGATTTTGGCGACATCTACAGGTGACTTCTGGAGTAGCACTGGCCAACCTCTTGACGTTCTACAATGAAAACTCCTACCCTCCAAATCTAAATCTACAGCTATGGTGGATAATGTCATTGCACAGAGAATGCTAAATGTCCTTGTAACCTAAGAAATCTATGTTTTTTTGAGATTCCATTATTCCAACATTTGTTTAGTTCCCTCAAGTCTATATTGAGAGCCTTACGTCAGTGTATTTGACAAGTTCCCACAAGAACTGAATATTTTATTCCATGATATAATGTTAATATTCCATCTAAAGTAATAATTCTATTCTGTACATGTATATTATACTGATAACCACTGTAATACTGCAGGTGGTATACAAGAGACACATGATGAATTAAAGTTCATCACATGTAGCCTAGGTTTTCCACAAGCTTAGGTAAAGGTGCACAGTTTCCTGCACACAAATACAAAACACCACCATGGTAATGTGACATGAAAATAATACAATAAACTTTATATTAACAACATAAGCCTCTGGTTTCACAGATAAGGCTTAAGCTAGTCCTAGACTAAAATGCATGTCTGAGCTGTTAACTGAAAGCAACTTGTACTGACATATCTTAAAAAATATGTCAAGATGCACATCAATAATGTTTTTTTAAAGTGTACATTTATAAAAGTTACTTAAATATCCTAATTAAACTAAAGCATAAACCTGGCTTAGGCTAAACTCTGTCTGTGAAACCGGGCCAAGATAAAAAAGGGTTTTAACATGATTGATAACAACTAACAAGACAGAATTGTTTAAACAAAATACCATTGTCAGGCAAGGTTTGCAATAAAAGAAAGAAAATAAAGAAAATAATAATGCAAGAAATGAAAGGCAGGATCTAATCGCATGCATTTCTTTAATCAAAACAAACTATGGCAACAGATAAACAAAGACATGAAACTGAAGAGAACAGTGCAAAACCAACTCAAATTCCAACTAAGTGTATGTTTACACTACAACGATGTACTAAAAACGATGTAAGAACGTTTTTTCTTTGCTTTTTTTTACTTACAGACAACGTTGTCAAAATGATCCCTGTTCACACAGATCCGCGGAAACTATTAAAAACGCTGTATTCTGCTATCTGGCCAGTAGTTGGCGATGTCACTTTGTAAAGAAACACTATAGACTGCACGTAATACGCATGACACCACCGTTTTCACAAATTCGTTTTTGTACACGGAGACAATAATGGTATAGTTTTGAAAAATATGCACTTTAAAATTCGCTTTCAAAAGTTTGCGTTTTCACGCCATTGTCGTGTAAATAAACGGCCAAAACACATAAAAAGTTTTACGTTTTTTCATTGAAAACAGTGTTGTATAAATGTCATGTACAGGCACAATGTGACAACCATCAAATGCAAAGTTTCACACAGGGAATTGTGGGAGTGTCAATTTGTTTTTTCACTGTAAATTATAATTGTAAATATAAATAATATAAATTATATTGTAAATAACTTCCAAATTTACTTCCAATTAATAGTATTTTACTGTAAAATTACATAAAAAACACCCTGTTAGATGTATTACAGTTTTTCACGGTATACTAATGGAACTTGCTATTAACCAATTAACATGTTTTTACTGTAGCATTTTTACAGTGTTTTAATGATGATGATGATGATGATGATGATGACTCCTGCAAGGACAAGAAAGTGTTTTCTTGCCATTATTTGCCGTACACTGTTTTTTTTATGTCATCATTGAAGCACCTCTGCTGAAAAGTGATGCAAAAAACACATGCTTACATTTATGTTTTATACTGGGATAATTCTGGGACCCCACGCCACCTCGGTAGATACTTTTAAAACAATATAGATCAGTGGTTCCCAAATCTGTCCTGGAGGACCCCCAGCCCTGCACATTTTGTATGTCTTCCTCATCTATCACACCTGATTCAACTCATGTGCTCTTTAGAGAAAGCGAGACCTGAAATGGGTGTGTCAGAATAGGGAGACATACAAAATCCTCCAGGACAGGTTTGGGAACCACTGGTATAGATGATTACTTCATGGTAATGCAACTGTTTCACAAGTTCATGGACATTAATGTGTATGTGAAGCCATAAACTGCATGCTCGCAGTCCACATGTCACAGTAATGCCATTGTAATTAGGGATAGAACAGAAAAAGTTGCATGAGAAGCATTTAACTATCTGGTGTTTTAGAGACCCAATGACATAACCTGACAAATATTCTTAACACTGACAAAATGACATTGATAATCATTCTCCATTAAAAATGAACCACTAATATAAAATAAGTAAAAATACAATGAATTAGCAGTGTAGATGTTCGCTAGCTATTCATTTGGATTTGTTATATTGTTTCAGCAGTGTTCTGGGGTCAGATTGCCCCAAAAAGAAACAAAGGCTGGATCACGCTTGTCTAAACAGGCATGAATAACATTTTTTTATAAAACTTTGTACGAATACAAATCTTTCCCATAATGATGTGCAAAACAAACATTTTATATGCCTTTTTAATACGTTTCATGGAATTTCATCTCTATATAATGTCCGCTTATGAATTTATAGTAGCCTAATGAATCAACTTTTTTTTCTCTTCACATACAAACACACATAATACTTATTTAACAATTATGAAATATGTGAGTGAATCTTCAACAGACATGCAATAAAGCAGCACAAAAATGAAATTCCTAACCAAATGTCAAAATTTTCAACAAGGCCTACTGTTGGCCTTACACCTTTTTAAGCAGGAGGCCATAAGGACGGATTGAACTTTCCACTATTTCTTTCTCTTTCTCAGCAGATGTGCCTTCAGGGATAGGGACCAACCAGATGTCCTTGTTCTTGATTTCCCTCTTCTTGGGGTTGATTCTGTTCTGCATGATGACTTTGTAAGTCTTTCCATTCTTTTGGGAAATGAAGTTCTTGGTTTTCGCGAACACATCTGCTACGTTGATGTCTGGAGATGAATAAATCCCTCTTCCATAAGCCTGACGGTTTCCCGCCGTATACTGCGACTGTATGATGCCCGCAGCTCCTTGTAAGTCGGTTCCGTGGTAGGTGACTGGCCACTCACCGGGCGCGGAACGGCTCCTCCAGCCACCTGTTCCCAGCCAAGCGTTCCCGTCCGGGTATTTGTCCCTCACCTTCAGCGCGAAGCGCATCCAGCCGTAGGGCCGCTTGTACGGCTCGTCCCCGCGCATGCACTCATCAGACTTTGACTCAGACGCTGAAATCAAAGTCAAACGATGGATCAAAAAAGTTATCCGAAATCACAAATAATTCCTTCCGGAGAGAAGAGCCGCGCCTAAGCACTTTTCGTGGTTTCTTATCAACAACCAACCGCGACAGACAAGTCACAGGTTGGACATTGAGTGCTTCTTTTTAAGAAGGGCAAGAGTTGTCAGGTTGGCAATTTGCAGTTTAATGGCTCCATCTAAATCCTTACAATCTGACTGTAACTTCACAGTGACTCCCAGAATGGCAGAGAGCGCCTCGCTCAAGATATGTTTGTCCACATCCATGGCGTTAACACTCGACCTAATTAAGATATGTTATGAGTCAACGTGTAACACAGTGGTTTTCAGTCATACTAGTGTGACTAGGGACCCAGATTTGCACACATTTTATGTACTGCTTATTTAGCACACCTGATTCAGATCATCAGCTCATTGGCATGTTAGGCCTGCTAAAGTGTGACAAGAGAGACAAAAGCCCTGTCCAAATAACCACACTTGCAGTCTTTGCACTTGACCACTTGTCTACTTACATGACGTATTTCCTGTATTTGGCCCAAGTGTTCAACTGGGCGTGAAGACTGCAAGTGTGTGTAGAACGTTTGATTAACCGATGGGACACACTTATAATCTTGCAAAAAATGCAAGTGTTTACAGAGCTTTTTTTTTATTATTATTATTTTCAATGCTTTTCATTTTAAATACACTTCTAAATGTTTGTTCAGTAGTCGCTATGTAGCTAAGACGCAATATTAAAATTGTGGTGCTTCTTTAAGTGATAAAAATCAGTTGCAAATGATGTATAGCCTACTCATCTTTGCATCAATAAAATGTGCAACACTTTATATTTTACTACCAAATTATATGTAATTTATAATTAATTTAACTTATTTGAATGTTTTCCTTGACATCTCGCGATTTCAGGGCATGTGAGTTCCCGAACATAATGCATGATGGGATACTCTTAGCCTTGAATAGCACTCTGAAGCGATATTCAAGATAGTGTGGGTTTAGTGTGCATTAAGGGCACTGCACTTGGGCATTTTTAAGACATGGGACAGTCTTGTGCACTTACTTCCTGTCGCATACAAGCGCTCTCAAGTGGCCAAGACCACAAGTGTGGGTATTTGGACAGGGCCAAACACAATGTGCAGTGGGTCCATAGGACCGTGACTGGAAACCACTAACATGCCCATTATGTTCACCTTTGTTTTTAAAAGGAGAGGATCAACCATAACAACAATTAAGGGGGTTACATTTAGGAAAATAAAATAAAACAACAAAATTGGGTGAAATGCAGTAGTATTTGCAACAAATACTGAGAAAAGAAAAATGCTTAAATCAGCCTTTGCTGGACATGGTCAGGCTGGTCTGTTAGAGATGATTTGGGCACTTTTCAGTAGGTTAGG